>NC_074725.1:26074397-26386897 GCF_947242115.1 Biomphalaria glabrata | reverse complement strand
CAGAGACAGAGAGACACTGAGAGACAGAGACAGAGAGACATTGAGAGACAGAGACAGAGAGCCACTGAGAGACAGAGACAGAGAGACACTGAGAGACAGAGACAGAGAGACACTGAGAGACAGAGACAGAGAGCCACTGAGAGACAGAGACAGAGAGACACTGAGAGACAGAGACAGAGAGACACTGAGAGACAGAGAGACATTGAGAGACAGAGACAGAGAGACATTGAGAGACAGAGACAGAGAGACATTGAGAGACAGAGACAGAGAGACATTGAGAGACAGAAACAGAGAGACACTGAGAGACAGAGACAGAGAGACATTGAGAGACAGAGAGACACTGAGAGACAGAGACAGAGAGACACTGAGAGACAGAGACAGAGAGACATTGACAGACAGAGGAAATTGAGAGACAGAGACAGAGAGACACTGAGAGACAGAGACAGAGAGACATTGAGAGACAGAGACAGAGAGACATTGAGAGACAGAGAGACATTGAGAGACAGAGACAGAGAGACATTGAGAGACAGAGAGATACTGAGAGACAGAGACATACTGAGAGACAGAGACATACTGAGAGACAGAGACATACTGAGAGACAGAGACAGAGAGACACTGAGAGACAGAGAGACATTGAGAGACAGAGAGACATTGAGAGACAGAGACAGAGAGACATTGAGAGACAGAGAGACATTGAGAGACAGGGAGACATTGAGAGACAGCGAGACATTGAGAGACAGAGAGACACTGAGAGACAGAGACAGAGAGACACTGAGAGACAGAGACAGAGAGACACTGAGAGACAGAGACAGAGAGACACTGAGAGACAGAGAGGGGAGCACTGGAGGGAATCTCTAACATCTGATGGATAAGCTGGTCTAATTGATAATGATGAGAGACACTCCAGTGTTTCTTGAAATATATTTTGAGACTTAGCGATAAACGATAGCAGCCCTCTATATATTGTTCATACATTCTACACCGTTTCAAACACCACACACACACAATTTCTTTCAGTAGGATGCTCCCTAACATTGTAAACAAAAAAAAAAGACACTACATAATCGATGTATGACATGGATAAAGGTGAGCTCTTTAAGACCTACCTGAGACTTACGTCAAACCCATTGATCTCGATACTTTGATTCTCAGGTGTGGACCTCTGAGCTAACACATTCATGATTCTATCTTCATTGATGGACGTTGTGTTCAGGAAATACAAACTGAGACCCATTCGAGTTCTCCTGTTGAAGGTTAGAAGACATAAATTGATCATTCTACCACGAACAGGGAACAACTTTATATGGAGCTAAATCAAAATAGGAAGCCCTGTTACTTTTTGACAGGAAGAACAACAACAGGGATAGAAAGAGAGAATCAGAATTCAAGAATTATGTCATTCATTGTTTGTAGTAACCCATTCACACACCAGAGATCAACATTATGTGTATTTCTCACAGTCGTAAGTAAGACACATAAATGACTTTGTGTGTACATGGTTATTTTTTGCATTAACATATGTCCACCTTGTGTTGACGTTATTAGTACTAGTTTAGAGAGTAGGTTAGTTTTGTTAGACAAATATATTGTGTACAGTTTTAGCGACAGTAAAAGTAATGACGTAGTAAGACAGACTAATGACGTGGTAGACTTGGGCGAACAAGAGACCAACTTGGCGTTATGTTAGTAGTAGGTTGTGTTTTGAATAGTAGTTGAATAGTAATCAGATATAGCGACGTTTTTGGAAGACTGGACGGATTTCCCGGTAGTCGATAACACTTCATATTATAGAACTGAAAGTTCATACAAAGTATACCTATTTTGTAATGTTCTGAGGCTTATGTTAAGTAATAAATGATACATAGTCGAAGTCAGATTAGATTAGCCCATACCAATTGCTACATTGCTACATTGCTCATTTGACCATTGATACCTTGTACATTTTATTTTATTTCTTTCATCTCGGCTGATCGCCTTGATGATCTTTCTAACGTATTGACGTTGGTTAGAAGAAAATAGTAATATATTATCTCCCTTTGTACATTGTGTTTAGACCTGTGTCGTGCCTTGAACGGGCACTCTCTTTCTTTAGGTTTCATTCCATTTCTCATGGCCGACGTCGTATGTTAACAATGACCTCATAGTAGCTGACCACTATCCATTTTGCCAATTTGTGTTTATTTCCCCTTATGATCATTCCCCTTGTATTGATTTGATCTCATTGACACATGCATTGTTTGTGTCAATTGAACTCAGTTTGTTCACTGATTGCCGGCCCGAGGAGAACAAAATGACAATGCCCTCAATGAATATTTTTAGCTCATTTTTTTTTATTTCAGCCTCATAGCGACTAGAGACATCAACTGGTTCCTGTGACTGGATCTTGTTCCTAGTACTGGATCCAAATTCTGGTATCTGATACAGTTCCTGTTTTCACCAGCACTAGAATTCCTGTTTTCACCAGCACTAGAATTCCTGTTTTTGATCCTAACGCATTCCTGCTACTCAACCCATCTTTAACTCCGTGGCTGGAGGAGGACACTTCTACCACCTGAAGTCAATTCTCAGCCCCCGCAGCCTGCCTCATCGTCGTTGGTTTTGCTCCGCCACTGCCGCACCCCTCCCTCACACACCCCCACATCAAGGACGTACAACAGCGACCGGGTCATTCTAATTGAACTGAAGTTTTTAGCTGAAGCTGGCACCTTCCCAACGCTAATACTCAGGCTAAAGGACTAGAGCAGTCTACAGCACCAAGACAGAGGGATAAGCATCCGAGAAGTCACAGCTAATGCAGGAGCTAAGGCTTATAAACACTAGGGCACTCATATTGGTACCTTCAGCAGTCAATAGGATAATTTGATTATTCCATTTACCTTTTCTCGTAGTCAGATTCCTTTAGGTTTTATCATTGTTCTCTCCCCCCTCCCCATTGTTATACGTTCCCCTTTGAATCTTAAGTTACATGAAATATTTTCATCTTTTGAAACTAAAGTGATCCTTTCCTCTATTCTATGCTACCTGCGTGTTCTGTTTCCCAACCTGTAACGCGCGCTGGTCCATGGTGCCGTTAGAAACCCCTAGACCTAAGGTCACCAAAACTCAATTGTTTTCATAAATGATTTTTATTACATACACGCATGACAATAATATAATAATTATACAAGTCTTTGAGTTCTACTCACTGTAGTTCACTGACTTCACACCCTCGGAACTCATTCACTAAATCACTAGTGACGTAAAAGCCGTCCACCTGAAACAACAAACCACGTGATAATCAGGCAAACATTTGATGTATGGAGAGGTTTAATGGCAATCTTTTATCTGAGATTAAAGTGAAAGCAGATAAACTAACGACAACTAGAGAATCTGTCCACCTAAAGGTGACCTCGATGGAGTCCCAGGTGGAGTTAAAAGATCTGGTGACCCAGTCCAAAACATCAGTCTCTCGTTTCTGCAGGGAGTCGCCAACAGTGTCTCGTGGCTGGAGTGACGGTTTTAACACGGGTTCAGTCGGTTACAAAAGGGGAATAGGAAGTTATTTTCTGGAATTTGACCGTTTATTGTGTGTCAAGCATTGACTCAAGGAAGACCCATTCGTGCTAGAGATCCCAGTTCAAACCTTTCTGTTGGGAAAAATATTTCCCACCAATTGACGTGATAATTGGACACGACGACACTGGAGTCATTAATTAACTTTGTCAAGGTGCAAGCAGCTAAAACACAATAGAAGAAAAATGTAGCAATTACGTTCTCTGTAATTTAGTAGCCTATATATGACAGATGTATATATAACAGATGTATATATAACAGATATTATATAGAGTAGCATTGTAGAGCAGTTTTCCAGATCATGAGATTGTTTATGAAGAGAAAACATAAATATTGCAGCAGTCCGATTAGGTCTTTCGGGAGAATCCGGTTGATGGTCAGCATTTTAGAAGTCAAATGTAAGGTAAAATACCCACGCAAATAAACATGAACTATTTTTTTAATGATCAAAAAGTTGTGGGGAAAAAACAAGACTAAAACTGACCTGCTTACGACAAAAAACTGACCTGCTTACAACATAAAACTGACCTACTTACAACATAAAACTGGCCTGCTAAAAAAATAAAACTGACCTACTTACAACATAAAACTGGCCTGCTTAAAACATAAAACTGACCTACTTACAACATAAAACTGGCCTGCTTAAAACATAAAACTGACCTACTTACAACAAAAACTGGCCTGCTTACAACATAAAACTGGCCTGCTTACAACATAAAACTGACCTGTTTACAACAATCTGTTTTTATACTCTCCATCGATAACTTCTCAGCGTCTCTGTTAAACTTGTCTCGTGCTATCTGCAATTGAAGAGAGGCGCGTAGAAATTCTGTCAAATAAAAAAAAATAATTGTGAAAATATAGAACTTACGGTTTCGTCTTATCTGTTTTTGACAATGTAATCTTCTACTGAATAAAAATGAAAAAAAAAATTCTGAAATATATTTTTAAATCCTAATGGCTATGATAACAAAACACACCAAAAAAAAAAAAAAAGAAAAAAAAACAACTTAAATCCTAGCTCTAAATCCATATCATTAGTAAAATTCCTAAACTATTTCTGAATCCCAATTATTAATTTAAAAATAACACAAGACCTAGCTCTAATACAATGAAACTGTTCAACGTTTAAAAAAGTAAACTATATATGAAAACCTAATATAACAAGGATGATTATAACCCTAACCCTAACCCCCCCCCCCCCAACCAACACTCTCTAAATTAACATTACTTATTGTTTTTTTTTAACTCTTTTTCTCCGTAATTATTTTTCCACGTTTTGAAGAAATTCTTCATTTCCTTACTACCATTTCACTACCCCTGTTATGACTGGGCTAAGTGGTCTTCAATAGCTTTGTTTTTTTTTTTTTGTTATCAGAAAATGTTGTATTTGGTATAGAATTTAAGGGAAATGCATGTTCTTTTTATATAATTCAAAGTCAAGTTTAAAAATTAAATTTTAATGGTATCGTCGATTCGGAGGGAAAGAGTTAATGTCTAATGATTGAATGTACCCTTGACACTAAGCCTTCCAAAACTGTAAAACATTAAACATTCATTACATAATGAATCACAATATCATTAAAAAATATAAAAATACCATGAGAGAACTTAAGCTTTCAAGTGGCAGATTAGTAACTGCAATACATTATTATTTTTTTAGTGTTCTTAGTTTTAATGCAGATATCAACGGACATAATACGTGTTTTTGTAGGTATCAACGGACATAATACGTGTTTTTGTAGGTATCAACGGACATAATACGTGTTTTTGTAGGTATCAAAGGACATAATACGTGTTTTTGTAGGTATCAAAGGACATAATACGTGTTTTTGTAGGTATCAAAGGACATAATACGTGTTTTTGTAGGTATCAAAGGACATAATACGTGTTTTTGTAGGTATCAAAGGACATAATACGTGTTTTTGTAGGTATCAAAGGACATAATACGTGTTTTTGTAGGTATCAAAGGACATAATACGTGTTTTTGTAGGTATCAAAGGACATAATACGTGTTTTTGTAGGTATCAAAGGACATAATACGTGTTTTTGTAGGTATCAAAGGACATAATACGTGTTTTTGTAGGTATCAAAGGACATAATACGTGTTTTTGTAGGTATCAAAGGACATAATACGTGTTTTTGTAGGTATCAAAGGACATAATACGTGTTTTTGTAGGTATCAAAGGACATAATACGTGTTTTTGTAGGTATCAAAGGACATAATACGTGTTTTTGTAGGTATCAAAGGACATAATACGTGTTTTTGTAGGTATCAAAGGACATAATACGTGTTTTTGTAGGTATCAAAGGACATAATACGTGTTTTTGTAGGTATCAAAGGACATAATACGTGTTTTTGTAGGTATCAAAGGACATAATACGTGTTTTTGTAGGTATCAAAGGACATAATACGTGTTTTTGTAGGTATCAAAGGACATAATACGTGTTTTTGTAGGTATCAAAGGACATAATACGTGTTTTTGTAGGTATCAACGGACATAATACGTGTTTTTGTAGGTATCAAAGGACATAATACGTGTTTTTGTAGGTATCAAAGGACATAATACGTGTTTTTGTAGGTATCAAAGGACATAATACGTGTTTTTGTAGGTATCAACGGACATAATACGTGTTTTTGTAGGTATCAAAGGACATAATACGTGTTTTTGTAGGTATCAAAGGACATAATACGTGTTTTTGTAGGTATCAAAGGACATAATACGTGTTTTTGTAGGTATCAAAGGACATAATACGTGTTTTTGTAGGTATCAAAGGACATAATACGTGTTTTTGTAGGTATCAACGGACATAATACGTGTTTTTGTAGGTATCAAAGGACATAATACGTGTTTTTGTAGGTATCAAAGGACATAATACGTGTTTTTGTAGGTATCAAAGGACATAATACGTGTTTTTGTAGGTATCAACGGACATAATACGTGTTTTTGTAGGTATCAACGGACATAATACGTGTTTTTGTAGGTATCAACGGACATAATACGTGTTTTTGTAGGTATCAAAGGACATAATACGTGTTTTTGTAGGTATCAAAGGACATAATACGTGTTTTTGTAGGTATCAAAGGACATAATACGTGTTTTTGTAGGTATCAAAGGACATAATACGTGTTTTTGTAGGTATCAAAGGACATAATACGTGTTTTTGTAGGTATCAAAGGACATAATACGTGTTTTTGTAGGTATCAAAGGACATAATACGTGTTTTTGTAGGTATCAAAGGACATTACATATGTAGGTGCCGATATCGCAAAACATTATATATGTTAGTGCAGATATCAAAAGACATTATATATGTAATTCCAGATATCAAAGGACATAACATATGTTAGTGCAGTAATAAAGAAACGATATATGTTAGTGCAGTGTAGCATATCAAAGGACATTATATAAGTTAGTGCAGATATCCTGCTATATATTCTGCTCTAGACTTTATTGGATTTCTTTTCAATGCTTCTAAGCTCACTACAAAAATGTCATATGACAATCGAATTAATAAAAAGACCTCCTTTAACTGTGACCAAGATATGCCATTTCAGATAAGATTTTTAACTTGCTCTAAATAGCACTACTCACCAATTTGTTTATCCTGTGTCTCTAGAAGAAAAAATGAAAAAAAAAATAATTAGTGGAATTATACAACATAAAGTAACTAACTAACAAATACTTTCGCGAAGCTTCATTGACTTGTTTTGATTTAAGATGTTCTGATTTATCTGTAAAAATGAGGAATATTACAAACTAGCGGAAGTGATGGGTGGGAAAGTTTAAACCAACATGACGACACTCACACAAACTATGTAAGAATATTAAGCAACTAAAAACATTCTTCATTGCAAGAAAAATCTCATTCTGAACAAGTATAAAAAATGACCTCGCAATTAGGGTTGCACCAGACAGTACTTTATGATATTCAGCTGGAGCCGGATAAGGCCGGATATGATATCCGGCTGGAGCCGGATACCTATATGTCTGTAAATACAATTTTGTTACTTAACATTGTGCAAAGCTTCTAAATAACATACACATATTCATATTAGATTTGTGTCCTTTTATTTACGTAATTGTTTTAAACTCTGTTACTGATTGATGAATTAAAGCTTGACAGTATTTATAAACAGATAAGCCTATCACAAACTAATCTGTGTAACAGGAGTGTGTGTGTGTGTTTGAGGCAACCAACTTTAAAGAGGTGTGTGGGTTGTTCAATGTAGAACTTTTAATGTATATTTAATAAAGTAAATCTCTTAAAGGTAAAGTACAATCTGGGTTGTATAGCGGGTATATGCATGCATTTCAGACCATCATCAGACTTTTATTTTAAAGACCACTGATCGCTTCATCTCCTGTCGTCTACGGATTGATACTGATAGTGGCTGTTAGTTTATAGTTGAAATCTGAAGCGTAATAGGTCAATATTTAGTGGTTTAGATTAATTCATTATCGGCAAACGATATTTTATTAACAATATTAAATACACATATTTATAGCTTCAAAGATTCAACCTTAGATGCTGACAAAGCGTATATTGTATATTAGTCTGTAGGCTTATTATTGAAATATAGGTCTAGATCTACAGTTATATAGATCTAAGTGCATTAGGAAAATCAACTATAAAAAGAAAAAAATCATCCACACATTCCCCACCCAATACGTAAATAGACTGTGTGTCCGGCCAATTTTAACAATCTGGTTAGATAGATGTACACATGTAAGCCTAGTGTGTATAGACGACGATGGTGTGTACTTTTCTTGTGCATGCGCAATAGTGTTAGTTATATTTTTAAGTGATCATGCCAGAAAATAACACATTGGTAGGTTTGTCGAGCATGAAATATAGTCATATTTATAGACTCGTGGTTTGTATAGCAAAAGGTCACTCGTGTAGGTGTGTGTTCTATAGCCCAGCCTCCTAATCGAGATTTATCTCGTAGTAAACAAAACTCGGCAACCGTGTAGAGGTGTGGCTTGTAGTTCAGCCCCATAGAGGAAATTTTTCTCCAAGTTAGCAAACTTATTACCCCGGTTACCCGTGAAGAGGAGTGGCTTGAAGGCCAGCCACCTAAGTATGATTTACTACAATGTAAACAAACTCAGTCCCCTCTTAAGGTGTGATCTCAAGATCGTGACATTATGTCCTAACTGGTCACCTGTCTGGGGGACGCGGTGGCTGTGTGGTTAAGCGCTCGGCTTCTGAACCTGAGGTCCTGGGTTCGAATCTCGGTGAATGCTGGGATTTTGAATTTCTAGATTTATAGGGCGTCCCTGAGTCCACCCAACTCTAATGGGTACCTGACTTTTGTTGGGGAAAGTAAAGGCGGTTGGTCTTGTGCTGGCCACATGGCACCCTGCTCGTTAACCGTTAACAGATGACCTTAACATCATCTGCCCCATAGATCGTTAGGTCTGACAGGGAAACTTTACTTTACTTTTACTTTGGTCACCTGTCTATCAATGACCTCAATGTAATGGACTAAACAAATTAAAGAGGGTGGGACTTGTTGATCTCTACCTCTGGAGATATACCCGTACAGCTAGACAGACTGTGACGAGATGTTTTATTAGTTATTATTTGGCTTGTTTGTTTAGGTCTAGGGGAAATTTGATTAATTTATCCCACTCACATATAAGATTTTGTACAGGCACACCGCAACTAACAGTAAGAACAGACCGATATTATACATTTATAAATAAAATAATTTAATAAATGAAAGTTTACAAAAGATAAATGATCAAATAAAATTATAATTAAGAAATGAAATGAAGGTGCTAATATGTAACATAACTGCTCATCATGGATTGCTAATTATTGAGTGATTGGAAGAGAAGAATGTTCCTATGTCTGGCTACTTATTTCTCTTAGCTGCTAGCCCGTGGGTCGTCTTCTGGCTGTCGTAGGACTGGCACTCAGAAGGATGAGTCATCCGGCTCTGTCTTAGGACGTCGGCTCGGGATATTCTCTATGCTGTAGGCAAACTGGCTCTAGGGTGAGGCCGCTGCCTGTTTAGCAGTAGAGATGGTTGGTGCTGCAGACTAAGTTGTAGTGGGACGATCTCTCAGCTGTGATCTCTAGCTCGTAGAGAGCCGTGCTAACACAACACCAGTTTATCTTCTGCTGCGAAGGTTGCTCTAATCAGTCCGCATTAGGCAATAACTATTGGGCAGTGGACAGTTTGGGCCGGGTACTGGGCAGATGCTACTGGGCAGTATAAGGCACTGTGGACACTGGGCAATATTTTAAGGCCAAGGACAGTAGGCAATGCTTTCTTGCTAACAGGTATATAATTGAGGGGGGGGGTATCTGGTGTGGTCTGCTCCGGTTACAGCTTTGGGTGGAGATCTGGTAGTTATAGCAGTCGGGTGTAGCAATCGTGTGTAGCAACCAGGCCGTTTGTCCCTAATGAAACCTCACAACTAAACTTCCTAACAGAGGAGACTGAATGAATCCTAGCGGGCCTAACCTAGAATGCTTTGGTCTCTCTCTATATATAGGGGCATTTTGTTTAACGGGTGGGGAAGATAGCTAGCTGATTTTCTCACATGTATCGATGTACCGGAGATGTCAGGCGTCAGGTCAGATTTATGGTCAATATTCGTAGCCTACCGTGAGAGTAAAGACTAAGGCGAATTTGTATCTGTCCAGCCCGAGTGCAATGCTATTCTTAGAGCGATGCATATTCTGCGGGAGGGGGGGGGGATAGGTGTGAAAAGTTATTAGGCCGCGGCGTGTAGCGGCGTGCAGCGGTCAATAATTAAAAGTTAGCCCTAGAGAGGCTAGTTAATGTTTTACGTCGAGATTCGTCCCGTGAGAAACGTGCGAGGGGAGATAAATTCTATAAGAATTTAGTTGTGGATGGACAAGAAAATAATTGTTTTAAGTTAAAAAGAAAAGTTTCTCACGGTTTGCTGGGAAAAACTCAAATGAACTTTTGCATGCAAGTTTCGTATCGTCACACAGACGTCTGGTCACCGTGACGTAGTTAAGGATTATAACATGCTAACTAACCCAATAAAAGGTCAAGACAACGTAAAACATGTGCCATCTATTGCTGCTATGTATGTAATGGCATTTATAATGTAAAGTTTCAAAACGGCCGAATATTCCACCGGAGTCGGAGCTACTATCTGGCGCATCCCCAATCGCAATACAATAAAAGAAGCAAAAACTACAGAGGACATAAATAGAGAAACAATGGGAATGGAAGTTATTTGATCAATCTGCATAATGTTGATGCACATATAAATTGTTCAAGATATGAGAACAGATCACAATATGGAAGAAAGTATAACATTGACACAAATCTATCTATCTATCTATCTATCTATCTATCTATCTATCTATCTATCTATCTATCTATCTATCTATCTATCTATCTATCTATCTATCTATCTATCTATCTATCTATCTATCATGGGTGGACTGACTATATGGGCATTTGGGTTAGGGTTAGGTGAGCCGGTACTCAAATGGGCCGGTAACTATCTATCTATCTATCTATCTATCTATCTATCTATCTATCTATCTATCTATCTATCTATCTATCTATCTATCTATCTATCTATCTGTCTATCTATCTATCTATCTATCTGTCTATCGTCTGTCTGTCTTTCTTAGATTGATATGCCTTAAAATCAGCACTAAAAAATTAAATTGAAAAGTGATGCTTTATTTGTATTCCTGGGTTAGGAAGGGGATCACGTGACAAAAGAAATTGTAATTAGGATGCTTGACACAATAAGTGGACTCTAAATTAACGGTATCTAGTGAAAGAAAGAGACATTTTTTTTTTTGATCAAATTGAATCTTTTTTATTCAAAGAACTGTAACCTAAAGTCAGACTATAAATAGACATTCAAAAGGCAAGATAGACTATATTCAACGATGCACTAATCACATCCATACCGTAAGGATAAACTCAGTTTATCTTTTCAATTCAAGACACAGAAGTATTCTAGGTCCGGGGTCGGCAACCTGTGACTCGCGAGCCACATGCGGCTCTTTGGGTGTGAAGCTGCGGCTCTTTAGTTCCATACGCAAATATTATTTATTTTATCGAAACATTTTTTCAAATAGTTCTGAATATTTTAACGAGAATTAGGCACTGATTATGTCTCTTAGCCACTTATACTCGCTTTACACCACACCCCTCCCCCATTACACACGTTGTTACTGTTGTCAGTCGTCGGAAGCTCTCGGCCGTCGTCGGATGTAGGTTTTAATTCGCTTTCGACGCAAGACGAATTAACATCTTCACCAAGTGCTTTGGCTGTTACGAATAGTTTGTTGTTTCAAGTCAATGAGTTAGAAGCGATTTGATCTTCTCAAAGTTAGAAGCAATGTACAAGTAATGCTAATATGGCGAGCTTTGCGGTACCACTAGAAATTGCGGGAAAAGGCAAACCATTTATAGATGATGAGTATGTGAAAGACTGCTTCATATGTGCATATGAAGAACTGATTCATGATTTTAAAAGCAAACCAGAAATTTTGAAAAACAAAATCAAAGATTTGCCACTATCCGCTTAAACAGAACAAGATAGAATAGTTCAATTGTCTTCAAATGTAACATATTTGCAGGTGGAAGATATCCAACTTTCTTCTGTCTTATCACATGCTATTGATGAGTCTTGCGACATAAATACGCGGCACAAGTTGTCCATTTTGTCAGGTATATGTCTTCCCAAAGGTCCAAAAGAAGAAACTCTAGGATTGCTACCACTCTCGTGACAAACAAGAAGAGAAAATATAGCGCATGCCGTGCAAAAATACCTTGAAGACATTAAGATCGCTTTAAAAAAAATCGTTTCAATAACATCTGATGGAGCCAAATGTATGACAGGAAAAAATAAAGGGGCAAAAACGATTCTTCGGAGCTAAATAAACCGCGAAATTCTTACGTTTCACTGCATAATAAACCAAACCAAGAAGCGCTTTGTGCCCAAACATTTTCGGCCGAAATAGTTGAGGTCATAAATTTGGTCATCAAGATTGTTAACAGCATGTTGTCAAAAGCACTCTACCGTCGTCAGTTTAAAGACTTCTTAAAGGAAATGGAGACTCAGTATCCCGACCTCCTTCTTCCCATCAAAGTGCGATGGCTTTCCAAAGGTTGAAACGTTTGGCTTTGTGCTTGAATGAAATAAATGCATTCCTAAATGATAAAGGCATTAATCACCCTGAATTAGAGAACGACAATGGTTGCAAGCAGTTGGATATAGCATCGAAATTAAATGAGCTGAATCTAAGGAAAGTAAAACCCAGCCGAAATGTTTTGTTTTGAAGTAAAGAAAATTTTTGCAAAAGATATTCAGAGCAGCAAGTTACTTCATTTTCAATGTCTAAAGCAGTATCGCGATAAAATCAGTGCTACTTTTGACATGAATTACTTCAGCACAGTTATAAAAAAATCTAAGATGAATTTCTTGATAAATTTGAGCAGTTCAAAACCAACAAAACTATTCTAGCATTCCTGGTACACCATTTCAACACAAATAGTAACGAAATTCACATTAATCCATCTGAAATTGAGACTGGATCTCTAGAAATGAAATTGCTCGATTTAAAAAGTAAAGTTTTGTAGGGTGGAAAATTTAGAGTTGAAAATCAAGTTGGAAGAGTTGGAGGTCCAGACATGTGTGTACGTAACGCAACAAAAGTGGACAGCTTTCAAAGAAATGCCGCGAGTTGATGAGTTGAATAGTCTTCCAGATTGCTACATCTATGGATCATGCAAGAAAACGTTCTCTTGTGTAAATATAATTAATAGTAAAGTAAGAAGCCAACTTAGAAATGAAAATTTAGAGTCGTGTTTGAAACTAAAAACAACAAGCTATGAGCCTAATCTATCCAAACTTTCTAAAACCTTGCAAAGCCATCGCTCCAATTAAATTGGTTTGCTCAATTGTTTGTTAGTGAAGTTCAAGTAAGTGTTGTAAGTAAATTTTAAACTGCTTTAGTTGTTACCGAATTAAAAATAAATATCTAATAACGCCATATATATTATCTAATTTGTAGTGAAAAACACTATATATATAGGAATAAAAAGTTTAAAAAGAGTGTGTGAGTAGGCCCTACTATTTATTGTTGGCAAAAAAAAAATGTGGCTCTTTAAAAACTTTAAAATTTGGTAAATTCTAATTTTTGGCTCTTCCGACTCGAAAGGTTGCCGACCCCTGTTCTAGGTCAATCTCAAGACTTTTGTGTCGAGAAACAACTTTAAGCCTAAGGCCGTGGGCTGCAGACGTTAATCGCGTGATTTAAAATTATGTTAACTAGAAAAAAAAATCAAATAGTCTGCTCGGAGACAGTACATCCGGTACTCAGTGTTCACGTTTGCTTCAACAAACAGTGTATCGAGGGGAGAGGGGGCGTTATCTTTGATAGATTCTAATGTAACCGCGAGTAAGACCATCAGGCTTATGAAACTGAGTTATGAAGAGACTGAGAGAGCAAATGACGCGAGTTACTCAGAAGTGAGCTGTACTTTGTTCTACTTGATAGAAATCCTGTCTCTCTACATACACCAACACTGGAATGGAAAGTTCATTTAAAAAAAACGTTTGTTCAAGTTTTGTTCAAATTCTGTATGATAAGCCTATGTTTGCGCCTATATCAGTTTTGTTGAACTACCTATTTGACGCTACAACCCCAACAATCAACCTGTCAACATTTTGTTATAGAGTCACGTGTCCTACACTGACCTGGCCTGATGACGCAAAGCATCGGTTATAAATAATCAATACATTGCACTGTTCACATTAATTAAAAAAAAAACAACAACTTTTTAAAATCACTGACATGTTGTTGAAGCCAAGAATATTGTTATCTCCATTCATGTACTCTTTGAAACTAGACTCAGAAACACAGACACAAATTTTCTTTTCATCATTTGTTTGATTTGTTAATAAAAACACTTCGAGAAATCTTTTCTTTTTTTTTTTTTTTAAATTCCTACTCTCACCTTGCTACTGTCTATCTAGCTGTTCAGTCTAATTGGACATTTCTCGAAAACGGCTTTAATGATTTTTTTTTAAATTTGACAGTTAGTGTATACCTTTAGGAATATGATGTCAAAGAGCCAGTGCCGCTGTAATACCGAAGGCTGATATAGTGGTAGGTTACATTTACAAAACTGTACATACATAAAAATTAATATAATAATCAAAAAGTAAATATATTTCATAAAACTTTAGGTAAGCGATACTAAGCGAAGAGTAGAGAAAGTTATTTCAAGACTAAACCAGAAAGAGACGGGTGCTTATTTCCGCCCTTAATTCCCCTCCAGCGCAATAGATTAACCGATTCAGAGTTGTCTTTTTTAAATTGTGCAACTTGACAGAGATGTTTGCGCAGATAAAGGTCAAAACCAAAACGGAAGTTGACAATCTGCATCCATATTTTATGCTGACCTAGTCCGTTCTGGTACAGTTTTTGTAGGAGAGCATCGGATTTAATAACCATAAACACTTTAAACATTAAATACCAATTTACTTTCACGAGAGCAGCATTCATCATTTCATTGGATTTTGTTTGTGACGATTAGAATCTCCAGTTTTCTGGCGGACATCCCGAACTGCATAGGGAACTCATCAATTACTTCCTAAAACTATAAGTGCAGCTGACAAACGACTTTCAACGTGACGGAAACAAAAAGTTCAAACCTTAGAACAAACTCTTTCGTCCTTGCACTTACACACAGATTTGTCATGTAACAATACATTACAACATGGGCGTAGCCAGGATTCTTTTTCGGAGGAGGGTTGGGGGGGATTTCGCCCTCCCCCGACAATATATATATATATATATATATATATATATATGTGTGTGTGTGTACATAATTAATCTTTATTACATTCATACCCTAGAATAGGCTCTTCCTGGAGTAGAAAAATTGTAGACTCTCCGCCCTTTGCCAGCAAGGGGGTCTGGGGGAGCGATTTGAGCCAAGTACTATTTTATTTGAAAGCCAACAAAATGCATATTCTGAGGTCTCTACAGTGCATTATCCTGCTATTAAATAGTTTATTTTAAAAAACCTAATCTGCTATTCTTACTGACTTAGATTCTCCCTGGCCATTCGGCGCATTTGGCGGCAAGCTTCTTCCACAAAAATGTCACTGGTAATGTCTAAAGCCTCTTTCCACTTGACGCTACAATCCCAACAATCATGAAAGTGTGGCAACAAGTTGTACTAGGATGTCGCTGTTTGCGCTTTCCTGGTAATGACCTCCATGTCATCGCAACTCTTACTATGCGTAATTTTGTTGGAGAACATGTCCCGCAAACCTCATGCGACGCTCTGTTACAACCTTACTAAGGGGTCTTCTCCCAGTTCGGCATATGATTTCCTTGATTGTGACCCATTCTCTATAACTGACTCCTAAAATCCGTCCTAGCCATCTTTGTTGAGCCACATTTAGTCTTTTTCAATTTCGGCAGATGACTATTTACTGTACTTTATTAATGGAGCCCAGCCACTGGTAGTAATTTGTAACCTCTCTTGTCTACGCTCTTGAAATTAGATGACTGTAGTTTTCTTTAGATTTTATATCGAAAAGGGAAGTTTTATCGTCAAAATCATCTGTTAGGGGGTTTTAAACTAAAAGATCTCTAGATTTCTTTTAACAAATTCAAAACCCCCTTAGCTACGCTCATAGAATCTGGTGACTATAGTTTGCTTTAGAATAATATTGAAAAGAGAGTTTTTCAACCTCAAAACTCTATGTATTTTAAACTCAAAACCATCAGGAGGGGTTTTAAACTTAAAAAAAGTCCTCTGGAGGAGGGGATTTTTATTCAAAACCCCCCTTGACTTGGTTACGCTCATAGAATTTTATTGTGTAATTTTCTTTTTTTTTTATATTGAAGAGATATTTTTTAGCATCAAACCCCTGAAGGGGGGTTTAAACTCCAAAACCCTTTGGCTACGCTCAGATAATTATTTGTGTGTCATTTGCTTTTTTTTTATATTGAAGAGGTATTTTTTAGCTGCAAACGCCGCTGGAGAGGGGTGGGGGGTTAAATACAAAAATAAACTCTTGGCTACCCTCAAAGAATCTGGTGATTGATGAATGGATAGTCTTATATTGAAGATTGGGTTTTATCGTTAATTTCGGAGGGGTTTTTAAAATCAAAATCTTCCTTACCTATGCTCTTGGAATATGGGTTTTTTGTCGTTTGCAATATTTTTTTGTTTTGTTTTTAGATGAGGGGGATTTAACTGCAAAGCCCCCTTGGCTGCGCTGTAGCACGTGATGGTTTAATATTAAAATCTTACATAAAATAAACAAAATCGAAGCAAAAAATCAGACACTAAATTCCGATCCCCCCCTGGGGGAGATTTAATTTCGGGGGGGGGGGGGTGAAACCCAACCCGCCCTTGCCAGGCTACGCCCATGCACTACAATATATATCAATCTAACTAGAAATTAATTTTTTAAAAATATTATCACCATTAAATGCTTTTTCCAACTTTTTTTTTTTAGACCTTGCCAGTTTTTCTTTGTGTTTCTTTAATAGCTCTTTGATTCATCCAATCAGGGTAGTGACCATGTTCATTTTACTTGGTTTTATTAGCGGCCCCCGAAAGGGGAAAAGACGCTATTAGTTTTGTGCGAAATGTCTGTCCGTCTGTCCGTCCGTCCCGTTTAGATCTCGTAAACTAGAAGAGATATTGAAAATCCGACTTCACAATATTTTAGACCATTCAAAGTTCTGATGCAACGGCTACTTTTTGTTTTCCTGAAAGCGAAAATTCTAATTTTTAAAATCAATTATGCAAGCAGTTTTTTATAAGAAAAAGCTAATTAGTATGCATTATTTGTTAGACCTAATTTAAAACAAATAGTAATCTTATAAACTGCATTTTCGTGAACATGTTCTCTATAGAGCGTGAATTTTTTTTTTTTTTTTTCTTTTTTTTTTTTTTTTGAGGATTCGATATGAGAAACAATTCAACAATTTGAAACAATTTTCAAAACAATTAACTTATTTAGTTCGAACCGAGGGTCCCGGGTTCGAATCCTGGTGAAGACTGGGATTTTTAACTTCTGAGTCTACCCAGCTCTAATGGGTACCTGACATTAGTTGGGGAAAAGCAAAGGCGGTTAGTCGTTGTGCTGGCAACATGACACCCTCGTTAACCGTAGGCCACAAAAACAGATGAACTTTACATCATCTGCCCTATAGACCACAAACTAGTTAGGCCAGGTTCACATCTAACTTTACATTCACTTTCACGTATCCTTTGATCTGCGGGACGGTTGGGGCACTACACAAGATCTGTTAACCTTCTTTCTCCATTCTTATCTCTCATTGGTCTTTGATATAATTTCATTCGGATGTTCTTTCTGAAAATATTGAAGCCTACCTGGGTGGACCACTGGTCGTGCGGTTTGCGCTCTGGACTGTCGTTTGGATTTATCGACGATCGAAGATTCAAACCCTGCCTGCTCCCATCCCCCGTCGTCCTGCGGGAGGTTTGGACTAGGAAGTAAACTATCTTCAACTCTGAAGGATTATCCGAATTATGTAAAACATTTTACTTCGGGGGCCGATTTTGAGTTTGTGTTTCCACACAAACTGTCTTTTGTAACCTTGTTATTATAGGAAACAACAGGCTTATCAACATCCACAGTAGCACCTTCATGTTTATTACTGTCTTGTTCAACTTTTAAGTCTTTAACAGTTCTTGTTGTCACTAACTCACTGAGAACTGAAGAATGAGAAACTACTTTTTTTTTTCAAGACCTTTCTTTTCATAAAACTGCCTTTTCACGTTTTCCTTCTAAGTTTGTTTCGAATGCTTTTTGCCATAGTATATAACTATATACCTAGATCTAGGGAGAAAAAATCGCACAATAACCCACTTAAGTTGACTTGACTCTTGACAAAGTGACGAGCGTTATATATATCAATCTAACTAGAATTTAATCATGTAATTCTAGTAATTAGAAAATTTGAAAACCATCAAGAGATATAGTTTTAGTTCATTTTAAATTTCGTTAACACTCAGTGTATGTGGTGTAAAGGTCCAAGCATAAAATATTTTTTATTATCTGTATATATAATTCCCTACGTCAACCAAACATGAAAGACATCATGCACGCACGCCTACTCTCTAACCCTTCTCCCGCCCGCACCCGCACCTTCCTCGTTCTGCAGGCATACGCACACAGTCGTTTGCCCTAACCCACCCCAATTGTACCACTGCGTCTTTCAGGAAGTGTTCACCCGTCACTAAATAGCGGCGTATGCTACGCCGCGGGTCGGCTAGTTAATACTAAATTGCTACTACTGCAGCTAGATCTACAAATCTTACCATTATGATAGTATTCAAACCACAGTCGATTGGCCTATTATGGTATAATATTTTCTATCGCTTAGTGTGGGTTTCTAATTAATTAATAAAATGGTCATACAATCCTCTACTATTTTGTAACTCATTATAACCACGCTAACAAGTTTCTAAACGTCTTTGGTTTAAAACAACAGAATAAACAGCAAGAAAGAAAAAAGAAAGATAAATTTACCATTTTCACATGACCAAAATGTACTGATACTTAATGTTAGCAAGTCACAAAAACAACAACCAAAGAAAAAAACAACTTGTTAAATCAAAAGCTCATCTAAGGGGAAATAACCGCTAATTACTGCCATTTATCTGAAAATTACATGGTTTAGCTCTCTTTCTGTTATATAAAAAACAATGAATTAATTGGTACTAAATGATTAACTAGCTGATTAATTAGCGACTCCGAAAGGGGAAAAGACGCTATTTATTTTGTGTGGCAAGTCTGTCCGTCTGTCCGTCTGTCCCGTTTAGATCTCAGAAACTAGAAGAGAAAATGAAAATCGGACTTCATGATATTTTAGATTATTCAAAGTTCTGATGCAACGGCTACTTTTTTTTCCGAAAGTAAACCATCTAATTTTTAAAATTATACCCGCAAGCAGATTTTTCAAAAAATTACACCACTTTTCACTAAAAAAAACTTCAGGGGAAGTAACTTTTTTTTAAAAAGGTCATGGACTTGTTCATTAATAACTCTGTTGATATTTTTGTAAATCGGCCTTGTCGTTTATATATTTCTAATTGTATTTATGAGTATATTTACATGTTGGCAGCGGAAACACGTTAGTTAAGTAAGAACTGTATTAGGTTTCATTTAAGACAGCAGAGTAGATCTTGTCTTATTAAATAATGCCAGAAATTTTGTTAAATCCACCAACAAAGTTCAATGTGGTAGACGATATTATTTCCGAACATTACCGGATATGGAGAAGACAGATTGAGATTTACCTCCTAGCGTCAGGCGCTGACCAGAAACATAAATGTCAGGAAAGGCCATTATACTTCATTGTGTAGGAGCCCAGGCTCAAGAAGTATGTGATCATTTTATTTATGAAGACAATGAAGATAGCAATGATCCAGACATTTTGTTACAAAAACTACATGAATACTGTCATCCAAGGAAGAACGAAGTACTTGAAGCTTCTAGGTTCTGGAATATGACTCGTATCTCTTCATATGATTTGTTTATAACAAGTTTGAGAACACAGGCTGAGAAGTGCAATTTTAAAGACAAAGACCGAATGATAAGAGATAAACTCGTCTTTTCTGCTAATCAACGTCTACAAGAGAAGCTACTAATGTGTTCAGATTTGACACTAGAAAAAGCTATAGAAATATGCCAAGTCTACGAACAAACGTCCAACAGTCTCAAGGAAATGAATAAAGAGTCTAGTTAAAACCGATTATGTTCTGAAGCTTGAAAAAGCAGATGACCACAAAGCTCCACAAAGAAAGTTTACCAAAGATTGCAGATTTTGTGGAGGCCGACATGAATTTAGCAGAAAGACATGCCCGGCTTGGGGAAAAACTTGTTTCAACTGTCAAATGATTAACCACTTTGCAGTGAAATGCAAGTCACAGGAGATTAACTCTAAGAAGAAGTTATCTACGTCTAATCAAGACACTTGTATCAACCCTATAACAGGTAGTTGTAGATCGTCGTTGAAACGTTTCAGAGAACTAAATACAGTAAACGTCAAGAAACTAGATGCTGTGGCAAATATCATGTCCATAGAACTACTGTTTGTCCAGCTCGAGGTCAAGAATGCTATACGGGCAATAGACTGGATCATTTTTCGCCCCAGTGTAAGAGTGAACATGTTGCTGTGAAGAATATGAAAAGATTGCGACAGAACTCTGGTAGAAATGAAGATGGTTCAGAAACAGACCACAAGAAGGTACCACCACCGTGAATGGAAAGGAGACATTACATAAACCCAGGAGTCTGAGAGATGCTTTGATGATGAAGGAGAATCGCTGAAACACTGTGAACTACTTACGTGGCCATTCAGATGGATGGCTCTGCTGACTGTATTAACACATATAATACGATATTTTTTTAACTGTCATGTGTTTTTTTTTAAATCATGAGTAATATATGTGATATATATATATATATATATATATATATATATATATATATATATATATATATATATATATATATATATATATATATATATATAAATGTTTGTAAAAGGGGAAGATGTTAATATGTTGTTTATTTTATTAAGTATGGGCTCAGATCTATTATGTTATTTTTGTAGAGAAAGAAGGATGTTGATATATGATGTAATGTTATCATTGACATTGATAAATATAGACTGGCCAATTAAAGAGTTTTATGAAACGAAAATTTGTGACTTGCAATTTTGTGTAATTTATTATACATCATTTATGAGCAGTATAAAAGTTAAGTATTCATATCTATTTCAGCCACACACTCGTATATATTGTAAATAAGGAGGCAATGTAGTTTTGTTTAATCTCAAAGAATAAAGATCATGCAATTTTTCATAATTCGGAAATCCGAATACAATAGATATACATGTTTTCAAGTTACACGAAGTTACTTCCTTCGGCCAGTCTATATTTATCTAGTTCTATGAATGTTATGTGAGAGTTAGTTCCCTTAGCGGATTAGGATTGTGGGTTGCTGTTCGTTATCTAATATGGTGGAATAAAGCCTGTGTGTGTGTTTTGTAAATCGGTCTTGTTGTTTATCTATTTCTACTTGTATTTTTGAGTATATTAACAAACTCAAACTTCATTCATAGATTCGCGCATTGGTACAAAACATTTGCATCTAAGTTCACAATGGTAAATATATTTTCCGTCTATTAACTAACTCATTGAGTAGAATATACTGATTCAAATGTTGTTTTTTAAAAAGAATTTTGATACGAACTTCGTTTTAGTTATAAGTTTCAAAAATAACGAACTACAAGCGCAGTTTTGACATATCCTCATAATAGAGAGGCCTACGCATGACAGTGGACTGTCGTTCATATTTATCGATGGTCCAGGGTTCAAACCCTGCCCGCTCCCATCCCCCGTTGTCCTGCGGGAGGTTTGGACTAGGAAGTAATTATCTTCAACTCTGAAGGAACATCCGAAACATGTAAAACATTTTTTTACAAGTGATAGTCTAAATAAGACTAAATAGAGCCCAGGTCTACATAATTATAATACGAGTTCTAGTCTAGATATAGTAGATTCTCTATCAAGATTCTATACTAGATCTAGATATAAACTTAGATATAGACTTAGATCTAGATATAGACTTAGATCTAACTCTACATCTACAATGTATGCTTAGATCTAGTTCTAGACCTAGGCTTAGAAGTTGAATCTAGATTTAGATCTAAAACTAGGTCTAGTTCTAGCCAGATCTATGTCTAGTTTGTATGACAAATGGCAATATGGAGATATTAATTTTTCTTGCGAGGAGAAAGTCTTGTTGTCATTTGTCCACAATTGTAGCTTAAAGTAGGTCAGAAATCTATTTTTTTCGTGTTGCCAATTTATCTAATTTTGTTAGAAGAATAAATCTTTTTTAGTTTCTCTTTATTGCATGTTAACATGTTATTAATTTGGATGTATGGATAAGGTTAATAATTATTTAAAAAAAAATATAAGTGTACGCTAAATGAATATATGGAGATGCTGTGGCTGAAGGGTAAAGCACTTGGAACTGAAAGTCTTGTGTTCGAATCCTGGTGAAGACTCTAGGTGAACCACTTCGGGGGCCGATTATGAGTTTGTGTTTCACACAAACTGTCTGTGTAACCTTGTTTTTCGGATGGATTTATGTAGTGTTATCGACTATAAATAATTATACACAATTTCAACTTGATCCGAGAATGGGAAGTGGGATAAAAAATGTGTTAAAACTTAATATGGGGACTAAATCCATATATATATGAGGATGACTGAGTGATGTCCAGGAACATTGTTGATTAGCCCAGCTTTAAGTATATAGTGTTGGACATAAAAACATCAGAACAATAGGAACTCAAGCTGATGTGCCAGCTGGTAAACGCACCAACAACATCATTAACTAGGAACAATTTTGGGTCTTCGTTCATTGTAATGAACTTGAAAAAACTGATGTTGTTTTGACCACTCGCTTATGCTCCTATATCTGGGGCTATGACTGTAAAATTGATGAACTCCAGCGGTAAATGATCATGAACTATATACAACTTCTCAATAACATTGACTGCTCAACAGTAGTATACAGTCTGGACGTGGATGCGTTAACCTGTTTGTCTTGTGTGTTATTGTAAGTAAAAGTATAATCTAAAAGAAAAGGGACTCAAACCCACGTAGATACCTCTGCATTTTTGATGGCATTGTTTGTCTAAATCTAATGAACAAAATGCAACTGAGAAAACAAAAGTTCACTGAACATTCAAGAAAGTTCAATGACTAGCATTTTGATTTTTTTAAAAGTAGAAACATGTCATACGTATATATTAGGGGAGGTTATTCAACAATTGAATATGAGGTTATGACTGTTCTATCTAGAGGCGGCCACTAGTTTCAAACAAACATTTTATGTTTTCTAAAAGAGATGCTGTAGATTTGCATATTTAGAAAAAGTGTACAGTTTTCCGTTTATCATGTTTATGCTGAATTGTAAGGAATTATTCAAATGTTCAGCGACTTAAAAAAATATATTAATTGTTACAATGTAGAAGCGTATATACCCATTTTTTTTTATTGCATTCGGATTATCTAAACGCGTTACATTGCACCTTAACTTAGTGGTACTACTGTAAATATAATTAATTAATCTACAGAGGGGCCGCGATGGCAGAGTGGTAATACGCTTGGTTATTCTGGTTGGGATCCTGATGAAGAATAATATGTTAATTTTAGAACTTTTAAGAGCTCCAATTGTTACCAGATATTAGTTAAAAAGGCGACGAGTTGTTGTGCTGGTGTTTCTTTGATGGTCCATTGCATCAGTGGATTAAAGATTTTCTGACAGGAAGAGAACAAACTGTAATAATAAATGGCTCTAAATCAACACCAAAAACAGTAAACTCAGGTGTACCTCAAGGAACAGTCTTAGGTCCACTACTATTTTAATTTGCATAAACGATTTACCAAATTGCATTAGTTTATTTGCAGACGATTGCATAATATATAGAACAATAAAAACAACACAAGATACCGAAAATTTACAAAGAGAATTAGATGAATTACAGAAATGGGAATCAAATTGGAGCGTGTCTTTCAACCACTGGCGGATCCAGGGGGGGGGGGAGGTAGGGGCGATCGCCCCCCCCCCCCACTCGGCCGACCCCCCCCCAGGGGGGGGCGGACGAATTTTAGTATAGAATTCACACAATTTGGATACGAATTTATTACTATGTTAATAATATATACTAATTATTTATATTTCAACCTATTTTTTAGATTATTTCGCCCCCCCCCCTTTTCTAGTATTTTGGCCGACTTGGTAGGGTCGGGAGGGGGCGATGGCATCAATCCGCGCCCCACCCCCCCACCATAAACTTTCGAGTGGGGGGGGCGGTCCTATTTATTCGTAGAAATCACAAATTGCTAACAGAATCAATTAACTATCTATGTGATTAAAACTTGTTATTGGTATTTTAACCGGTCTTTATATTATGTCGTTCACATGTTGGCCGATTGGAAGGGGAGGAGAGAATACCTCTACTGCGCTTCCCATCTAAACCCTATGAGTGGGGGGGGCGGTCCTACTTTTATGGAGAAATCATAGTATGTGAACAAAATTAGTCGAATATCTATATAATATAAACAGGTGGAAGTGCGATACATGCAATCACCTTCTCACCATCGGACAAACCAATACTTTTTCTTTTTTATTATAGTAAAAAATTACAAAATTAAAATAACTCATTACTAATATAATTTATATATGCTATAAGTAAATTCTTATATCGAGTCGCCCAACCCCTATTCTTTAATGCAAAATGCAATCATTAGCAGAAATTATAAAAAGGAGCGAGGATTAATCGTTTTTATTTTACCGCCATTCCCCTTTCCAGAGAGAGTTTGTGTAATTTCACATGCATTTATCATAACTATTTTAAGAAAGACTTTGCTTGGGAAAAGTTATAATTCAAACGAAATTTTTCAATATAACAGTCACAGTTGAGATGAGTTCAAAAGCCAAATAATCTTTTCCTAGTCGACTTTTTCCAACCTTTACTCTATCTCATATTTTTCTAGTTAAATAAATTTAGGACTATATCTCACAATTTATGTTCGAATTTTATTGAATATTATTAATCGAATATTTTTTTTTCGGCGTCGATCCTCAAAGCCTTAATCTAAATATGTGGGGTATCTTATCTTTTCAAAGAACAAATCGGTTGTATTTGCAATGTATTAAAGGACTATAAATTCATATTAGAATATTTTTCCACATTATTAAATAGGTCCTTTATAATAGAATGAAAAATAAGCTGTAGATGTCAGCAGAATGCGTTTCAGCCTTGAAAAATTCAAGAAAACGCTTTTTGCGTCGGGGCGAAGCCCCGAACCCCACTGATAAATAATGAGCTGTAGATGTCAGGAGAATGCGTTTCAGCCGTGAAAAATGCAAGAAAACGCTTTTGGCGTCGGGGCGAAGCCCCGAACCCCACTAATAAGTAATGAGCTGTAGATGTCAGGAGAATGCGTTTCAGCTGAGAAAAATGCAAGAAACCGCTTTTGGCGTCGGGGCGAAGCCCCGAACCCCACTGTTAGCATATAAGCTGTAGATGTCAGGAGAATGCGTTTCAGCCGTGAATAATGCAAGAAAACGCTTTTGGCGTCGGCCGAACCCCACTGATAACATATGAGCTGTAGATGTCAGGAGAATGCGTTTCAGCCGTGAATAATGCAAGAAAACGCTTTTGGCGTCGGCCGAACCCCACTGATAAATAATGAGCTGTAGATGTCAGGAGAATGCGTTTCAGTCGTGAAAAATGCAAGAAACCGCTTTTGGCGTCGGCCGAACCCCACTGATAAATAATGAGCTGTAGATGTCAGGAGAATGCGTTTCAGCCGTGAATAATGCAAGAAAACGCTTTTGGCGTCGGCCGAACCCCACCACTAAGTAATGAGCTGTAGATGTCAGGAGAATGCGTTTCAGCTGTGAAAAATGCAAGAAACCGCTTTTGGCGTCGGGGCTTCGTCCCGAACCCCACTGATAACATATGAGCTGTAGATGTCAGGAGAATGCGTTTCTGCAGTGAAAAATGCAAGAAAACGCTTTTGGGTGTCGGGGCTTCGCCCCGAACCCCACTGAGTAAGCTTAAAGCGCTCTCCCAGACCCCCAAGTTTGCAAGAGAAAGGCCTCAACATGACTGTTTTTTTGTTCTTTTTTTTTTTCGCCGAACATTGAGAAACAGTCTTATTTTATTCTCATATATTGAATATATATATATATGCTGTTCGCACGTTTATGCATAGGGTTAGGGTTTACTGGGCATGGGTTAGGGTTTGGAAAAAAATCGCCCCCCCCACTCCAAAGTTCTGGATCCGCCAGTGCTTTCAACCCAGAAATATGTCAGTTATTAAGAGTAACAAAAAAGCTAAAACAAATTAATTCCACATATCTTATTCATGGTAAACCAGTAACACAGACTAAAAACGCAAAATACCTAGGTATTATAATAAATGAAAAACTGTCATGGAATCCCCATATTGATGAAACTATCAAACAATCAAACAAAGCATCAAGGTTTATTAAAACAAATTTCTATAAATCAAATAAGAACATAAAACTAAAATGTTATTTAACCTTGGTTAGGCCAATAATAGGATATGCATCCTCTGTTTGGGACCCCTCAACTCAAGAAAACATTAGGACACTGGAACAGACACAAAATAGATTCATAACAAACGAATATTCACATTTGACTAGAGTAACACCTTTAGTTAAATCACTAAATTTAGAAAGCCTTCAGGACAGAAGACGCAAAAGTAAAGTAGCAATTATACATAAAACATCGAACCATAATCTTCAAATACAAAAACATAATTTAATAAAATACTCAGCAAGACACAAAGATAAAGTCACATTTCTCATCCCATAAGCTAGGACTAATTTCTAAAAATACTCCTTCTTCCCTAGTGCAATTAGAGCATGGAATGGTTTGCCTGCGCTAGCCAGGAAAACCAGTGACTTTTCAGAATTTAAGTCATACGTTAATATGCATTACTGAATGCATGACGCGTAGGACGTAATCATCTTCTTTTTTGAAGTAACGTCTGTATTATATAAGATAAGATAAGAATAAATAAAACAAAGATGTGCATGTGTGTATTTTTTTCCTTATATTAAAACCTTTAGAAAGAGTGCTAATTTCATTGTTTCATTCTATTGACTTACAAAATAACGGACAACCTCACAGTAAAGTTTAAAATCACAGAAAATAAATTGATCTAAAGCACCACAATTAGATCTGGCATACAAAGACAAAATATGCTGGAGTGATAAGTAACACTGGACCTTTGTAACTAGTGTACGGGTATAATATGGCTCTCTGGTCGTGCGGTTTGCGCGCTGGACTGTCGTTCAGATTTATCGATCGTCCCGGGTTCAAACCCTGCCCGCTCCCATCCCCCATCGTCCTGCGGGAGGTGTGGAATAGGAAGTAATTATCTTCAACTCTGAAGGAACATCCGAAACATGTCAAACATTTTACAGACAAAACAATAGATCTACATACTTGACTGATCATGTCAATTTGTTACCTTTTTTGTTTGACCACTCAACACTATTGCGTATGCCCAAGGAAAACAACGCGTGATGGTCAACACCATCATCTGTACACACTACACTAGGACTACATGTGTAGGCTCACTACGTCTATTTGATCAGGTCGTTATAATCAGTCGAACATGCAGTCTATGTTATTTTCTTTTGGTATTGAGGGTGTGGATGATTTTCTTGTTTATTATAGTTGGTTTTCCTAATGCTCTTAGATCTATACAACTGTAGATCTAAACACAGATATCAATAATAGGCATACATACTACAATTAAATCTCTGCTTCAGCATCATGTAAGGTTCAAGCTATAAATAGGTACAATTGGTGTTCCTGCTGTAAATAAAATTTGCAGCAAATGAATTAATCTAAAACTATAAATATTGACCTAGAACGCTTCAGAGTCCAACCATTAACTAACAGCTAATATCAGTATTACGCCCTTGAAGCCAGAGCCAGAAGCGGTCCTTGGACTTTAAATTACAAGCCTGATGACCAGTTGTTGGTCTGAAATTCATAAACACATATACATCCAACCACTATACAAGCCAGATTACACACGCGAGAGATTTACAGAAGTAACTAGTTAAATATATACACACATGTCCTACATTGACCCTCTCCCATAAACCCTTTACAGATGGTGGCCTCGTACATAAACACACACTCATATAACACAGATTAGGCCTATCTGTTTATAAATACTGATAAGTTTTAATTCATCTATCAGTAATAGTGTTTAAAACAATAAGATACATAAAAGGAAAAAAAATCAATACGAATATAGGTATGTTAATTAACAGTTTTGTAAAATGTTCAGCAACACAAGCTATTTACAAGACATGTAGGTATTCGGCTCCGGCTTCGGCCGAATATCATATTTTACTATTCGGCAATGTTCGGCTCCGGCCGAATATCAAAAAGTATTATCCGGTCCAAGGACCGCTTCTGGTTCTGGCTTCAAGGGCGTAATACTGTGTGTGTGTGTATAATTTATGTTTATTACATTCTGACCCTTCAGGCTTTCGGAATGAGGGGGCGTTAACCTCAAAACAATCTGTAGGGTTCTTAAACTGAAAGTCCTCTGGAGCAGGTTTTTAAACACAAAATCCCTCTTCGCTACGCTCATAGAATCTGGTGACTGATGCAAGGTTTATTTTATATTAAAGAGTAGGTTTTAATCGTAAAAAGAAATCGGTAGTTTTTTTTTTAATCAAAATCCCCTTTAGCTATGCTCTTGGAATTTGGGGATTGTCGTTTGCATTCTTTTGATTTTTTTTTTCATAGAAGAACGGGGCCTACTTTGTACACTGGCAGTGTACGTTTTTCAAAAACTTGTATAAAAAAAACTATTAAAGTTTTTTCTATTTTTTTTTTGTTTTCGTTTAAGAACATGTTTGTCTACATTTCGCCACGTGCTGTTTGACTTTTGCGTTTTAGTATTTTATTGCGCTTGAAAGTGACAACATTGTCAAAAATTGAAAAAAAATGAAACCAGTTCGGAAAATGTAAGTAATAACACATTTATATAAATATTTTCAAATAAAACTAATTGATTTAGAAACATAAAGTATCCTAGTAGTATAATTAATTAATAGATTTAACATTTATAGCATGGTCTTTTCAAATTTTAATTTTTTTTGTAACGTACACTCCCAGTGTACATGGCAGGATATGCCACTGTAGGAATCGATTACTGATATATGAATCAAAATAGATCAAGACTTCATTTACAACAAAGATTTGCTTGCTTTAACAAATATTATCATATATTATTGCTATACAACATATATGCCCTTATAATTGCAAATTATAGAACTAATTATGATGATTATAAGGTTATTATTTGAAAAAATATAAACAATAATATAATAATTCCTTTTCTATATTTTCTTTTGTTTTGTTTTATTTTACTTCATGCAGTTCTCCTAGGCTATAGTATTTTAATTAACTGACTGCTTAGAAAAATATTTGTCACATTAGCAAATTATAATCTTATTGATGTATGGTTATGTAAAAAAAATTATAATAATAATTATAGATATTTATAATATTTTTTTAAGGGTCTCAAGTAAATATTAACAGTTTACAATGTCATCATTAAGAATCAAGATGAGAACCTGATATCTAATAGTAAATAAATGAATTAGACAAAAGCATGATTGAGTTTCAATGACATTAGAATCTTATAATTTGTTATTAGGTCTTTGTGTTATATCATAAAATACTCTGTTTACCTCTAAGACACCGTTATTTATTATGTATAATTATTTTTACAATTTAGTCACAATTTAGTATAGCCAATTATCACAAGGGAATTGAGTCTATAGACTTTTTCAAAGCTAACAAACTTGAAAATGCCAAAATGATGACTGCGACCCAATGAAAAGAATTAGAAAAAAAATGGAATTTATGATTATTACATAACTGATAAGCATATGAATATACAAATATATGAGCATATAAAGTATGTTTGGTTCAACCGCACTTCAAATATTAAAATCTTTGCTTATGGACATGATCTTTGAATATCTCAAACTATTTTATTATTATTTGTTGTTGTAAAAAATATATATGTTGTACATTTGATGCCTTTGTTTTACTATATTGTTATAATTTTTTTAGTAAAAAAAAGCATAACAATATTTTTTTTTTTCATTCAAATGCTTAATTTGTGTGTTTTTTAATGTTATAACTAATCTGTTTTCACTTAAAGATTGTAAAAAAAAATTATTTTTTTTATCTAATGTTCCTCACGGGGCCACTTCCTGCTACGTACACTGCCAGTGTACATCTCACAGAATCGTTATTACATTGTAACTTTGTTTTATTTTAAATCTAAGATTCCTTAGTGATGAAGAGAAAAAGATAGCTCTATAAGTTGTATAAATGTGGTAGGGTCTTTTTTAAGTATAAAATATGTTAATAGCTCTATAAGTTGTATGAATGTGGTAGGGTCTTTTTTAAGTATAAAATATGTTAATAGCTCTATAAGTTGTATGAATGTGGTAGGGTCTTTTTTAAGTATAAAATATGTTTTTTTTTGTTATGTTTTTTTTTTCAGTTTAGTTTTTTTTTGTCTGTGTTGCATCTGTTGACTACATAGATCTACATTATATCTCCATGTAGCACTCACTCGCGTATCTTCAACTTCTTCAACACTTGGTCTCGTAGTGTGCGCTCTGAACTGTCGTCTCGATGATATGGATGGTTGGCAGGATGGCTGCGGTTTGCGCGCAGGACTGTCGTTCAGATTTATCAATGGTCCAGGGTTCAAACCCTGCCCGCTCCCATCCCCCGTCGTCCTGCGGGAGGTTTGGACTAGGAAGTAATTATCTTCAACTTTGAAGGAACATCCGAAACATGTAAAACAAAAACAAACAAAACTATATGGGGTTTGAACCTTACCCTCCACCATCCCACGCTTCCTGCGGGAGGGTTGCGAACTTTCACAACTACTACAAACCAAATGAACTCCGCGATGTATTTCTACAATCGACTAAAATAAATCACATTTATAAAATAGCATACAAATTCTTAGGGAGGCGCGTTGGCTAAACGGTAAAGTGCTTGGCTTCCTAACCGGGGTCCGGAGTTCGAATCCTGGGACTGGGATTTTTAATTTCGGGATCTTCGGCGCCTCTGAGTCTACCCAGCTCTAATAGTTGGGGAAAAGAAAAGGCGGTTGGTCGTTGTGCTGGCCACATGACACCCCCGTTAACACCCTCGTTAACCGTAGGCCACAGAAACAGATGACCTTGACCTTTATCTCATGTGCCCTATAGACCACAAGGTCTGAAAGGGGAACTTTACTTTCTTTTAAAGAAATTATTATTTAGGTCGATGACCTAGTCCTCGTGATGAAGACTTCCATCTATTTACATTAGCAAAGTCAGAGCACACATTACTATAGGCTACAACTGAACATATCTTAAACAAATAGATTACAGAGACAAATATTACGACTATGAACTTACCTTTTAAAACAACAGCGAAATATATGGCCACGCTAAGACTGACCACAATCACTATCACAATAAATAACAAGATTATAGGGGTCATTAGTTTCCTCAGTTTGGACTGGGTAGAGTCTAATAGATCTATTGGAATTTCTATGTTCGTAAAAGGCGACGCCCCTGTATTTATCCCAGTCAAAGAGAGCGTTGACAGACGTCTTTCTTGAGCCGGCTTTGGTGAATCCACACCATTCGCCACGCTGGAGCGCCTGTCTGAATTGGCGACACTGGGGGCGCTACTTTTCCTCCGCTGGTCTCCGTGGACTAAGGAGGCCGTCGATGAGGTTTTGGAGATGGGCATGACGCTCGACTCACTTTTACGCCTGTTGGCCAGTTGCGAAGCGCTGGTCAGTGAGTCTTCGCTGCCTACACTGTTCCTGCTTTTGGCGCTGACCACGCTCGCAGCGTCAATGTCCCCTTCCATCCCCGCGTAGCTTTTTCTCCTCGGGGAGCGCCCATCGTTGCTGCCTTGCCGCATTACCTGCCTGCTCGTACTGGGAGGCGGCTTTTTGTTGAAACGGGGACCGTTGGAAGACATCTCCAGGAGATCCCCTTCTGAATGTCTTCTGTTTCCCATCGGACCTTGCGGCGATAAACTATTTCCGAAGCCGTTGTTAATGAATCCTGATGCAGGTCCGTTGAGATACGGCCTCGACGGCGAAGCCATCTCCTCGTAGATGGGATCCAGCCTTCTGTAGTTGGACTCAAGGTCTAGTTGCTGAAGCCGCTCCTCATCGCTCGTAAAGCCTCCGTTCCATTGATGAGTCTAAAATATAAAAACATTAAACCATTGTCATTAACTTCATCAAATATTATACTTTTCATTAAGAAACATCTCACGTCCTATCACTATTTACACAACAACATTCTCCTAACAAGATTGAACAAAAGAACTTCTATAGCTTACCTGCCTAACCCCCCAAAAAGACACACACCAATGAATGTCCAATAAGACAAACACACCATCACAAAACCAAGCCAAAAAAATTAGTTTTTTCTAGGTTTATAATGATCCTGTTACCTGTCGCTGACACCCGTTCTATTGGGATTCAATGTTGCACAGCAGCTGATTTATTGTTTCGTTTTCTGTTGACTTCTGCTTTAAGCTCCCGCCCCCCCCCCCTTTTTTTTAAAAAATTTGACCTAGTTTTATGGTTTCAATTAATTTCGCCTATCTGATCTCAAATGAAACTAAATCCATTTCATTTGTCGAAGATGTGAAGATGGGGCTGTCCACGTGACCTGTGATGTATTGATGAAGTATGGATGTACTTTGAGATTATATGTAACTGTTCTTCTTTTAATACTGTCCTGCGTGCTTAGATGGCTTAGACTGAAGAAGATAATAAAGACCACATCAAAGTTGAGCAAAGAAAGTCATTATTAGAGTATAGGAAATACTAGCAGTACACACCGGCTACGCCCATTGATTGGTTCTTTTTTTTTTTTTTAATTGTAATAAACGGGCCACATTTTAACGATCAACCTAACATACTTTTTTTTTAGCCCGAGAATCATCTGTAACAATGAAATTTCACGCCCCCACTCTCTCTTCTTTCTCTCTATCTCTTTTCGCTCTGTTTTTATTATAACCTGCGTATCGTAATTTCTCCGAAATAGACTTTTGACTTGATTTGGAAAGACCTGCTTCATTATGCGCCGCCGACACATACACGCACTCATAGTTTGGGCCCGTTAATTTTTGTAGCACTTTTGCTTATCCGCTTCCCCACCTCCCACCACCACCACTACGCCAACAACAAAAAGTTAGTTCTACTGGTACTGTTTGACGTTTCATCGGCTTTTTAATTTAACCTATATGATAAGTTTTAGTGTTTGTTTATGAAAGGTTTTTGTGTTTCTTCTAAGATAAGATAAGATAATTTTATTGGTCCAATCAAAAGGAAATTCAGTTTGACTACAATTGACCACCTCAGCGTAACTACTGTAACAATAACAATATAGATGAAAATGCGAACAACATTCACACACTAAACACATGCACACTCACAACCAGCGCTTTATGAATTAGACTTCTATGTCTTTGCCCATGACGACCTTGTACACTCGGACCGAAAGTGGAATAAAGGAGCATTCTACTAGTGTTTTTGCGTTTAATCTACAAGTGTTTTTGTGTTTAATCTACAAGTGTTTTTGTGTTTAATCTAAAAGTGTTTTTGTGTTAAATCTAAAAGTGTTTTTGTGTTTAATCTAAAAGTGTTTTGTGTTTAATCTACAAGTGTTTTTGTGTTTAATCTAAAAGTGTTTTTGTGTTTTTCTACAAGTATTTCTGTGTCTTATGTGCTTTATTACCTGAATGACATTTATCTACATAAACTAAAGGTTAGTTTCAAGGTTATTTAAAAATGACCAAAATGCTGAAAAAGTTTGCAAAAAATCAAGACGATGTTAACATGAGTTAGTTGACAAGAGATCACACCCATAGAACACATCCTAACAACACATCCTAATAACACATTCCAACAACACATCCTAATAACACATTCCAACAACACATCCAAACAATATATTACAACAACATATCCTAACAACACATTCCAGCAACACATCCTAACAACACATTCCAGCAACACATCCTAACAACACATTCCAACAACACATCCAAACAATATATTACAACAACACATCCTAACAACACATTCCAGCAACACATCCTAACAGCACATTCCAGCAACACATCCTAACAACACATTTCAACAACACATCCTAACAGCACATTCCAGCAACACATCCTAACAACACATTCCAACAACACATCCGAACAATATATTACAACAACACATCCTAACAACACATTCCAGCAACACATCCTAACAACACATTCCAGCAACACATCCTAACAACACATTCCAGCAACACATCGGAACAATATATTACAACAACACATCCTAACAACACATTCCAGCAACACATCCTAACAACACATTCCAGCAACACATCGGAACAATATATTACAACAACACATCCTAACAACACATTCCAACAACACATCGGAACAATATATTACAACAACACATCCTAACAACACATTCCAACAACACATCCGAACAATATATTACAACAACACATCCTAACAACACATTCCAGCAACACATCCTAACAACACATTCCAGCAACACATCGGAACAATATATTACAACAACACATCCTAACAATACATTCCAGCAACACATCCTAACAACACATTCCAGCAACACATCGGAACAATATATTACAACAACACATCCTAACAACACATTCCAACAACACATCGGAACAATATATTACAACAACACATCCTAACAACACATTCCAACAACACATCCGAACAATATATTACAACAACACATCCTAACAACACATCCTAACAACACATTCCAGCAACACACCCTAAAAACACATTCCAGCAACACATCCTAACAACACATTCCAGCAACACATCCTAACAACACATTCCAACAACACATCCTAACAACACATTCCAACAACACATCCGAACAATATATTACAACAACACATTCTAACAACACATTCCAGCAACACATCCTAACAGCACATTCCAGCAAGACATCCTAACAACACATCCTAACAACACATTCCAGCAACACATCCTAACAACACATTCCAACAACACATCCGAACAATATATTACAACAACACATTCTAACAACACATTCCAGCAACACATCCTAACAACACATTCCAGCAAGACATCCTAACAACACATTCCAGCAACACATCCTAACAACACATTCCAGCAACACATCCTAACAACACATTCCAACAACACATCCTAACAACACATTCCAACAACACATCCGAACAATATATTACAACAACACATTCTAACAACACATTCCAGCAACACATCCTAACAACACATTCCAGCAAGACATCCTAACAACACATCCTAACAACACATTCCAGCAACACATCCTAACAACACATTCCAACAACACATCCTAACAGCACATTTCAACAACACATCCGAACAATATATTACAACAACACATCCTAACAACACATTCAAAAAACACATCTACAGAACTAATCCAAAAATGTTTGAAACAAACTCAGTTTAGATCAAATAAATAATAAACAACATTTCAGCATTTCTCGAGTTATCAAGTGTTTGCAACAAAATCTGGTCCAGACATGGTCAAATTAACATTCGTTCAGCATAGTCATGTTTCTCAAATCTAAATGAATATTGCTCTAAATTGGCACCTCAAGAAATAAATTGCCCCGTCTCTCTATCACAATGTCATGATTTACGTACGATTTGTTATCTAGATGTTTAAAGACTCATTTACATCTAAAAACAAAACTCCATTATGTAGGATCAAATGACACTCGAAACAGAAAGCATTTCTTGATTCTTTTTTTTTTTTTGTTGTCAAATAAACCAATTAATTTAACAATTAATTATTCTACGGTCTTCCTTCAACTCCTGCCAATGACAGAAATTTTATTTGGCCACCTCTCAAAGTGTCATGTTTGACTAATGTGTTCTGTACATACAATCCATATTAATGGGATTTCATCGTACGTTACCTTGAACATTCGCACGCGCTCTTATAAATTGTTACCAGATGAAGATTGTTTAAACCACGTGATGGTTAGATCACTGTTAGAGAGAGACCGCGGTGATAGTGGGTGGTGCCCCCCCCCCACCTCTCTCACCAGCCAGTGGTGACCAGCGTGTTGGCTGGATTAAAGTGATTATCAGACAATTTTGAACATTTTTGACGGTGCATTAAGGCTGAACAATTGGCATCATTTATAAGTATTCATTTTCACAAAGCATAATATGTAATAGATAGAGAGAGAAGAGAGAGAGAGAGAGAGAACGACAGAAAAAGAAAGAAAAGAAAAAAAAAAGATAGCAAAAGATAAGGAGAGAAGGGAGAGTGAAAATAAGAGAGAAAGAGAAGAAGTAAGAAAAAGAACAAGAGATAAAAAGAAAGAGAGGGAGACAAAAAAGAAAAAAAAAGAGAATAACAAACAAGAGAGAAAGAAAGAGAAAGAAAGAGTGAGGGAGAGGGGGAGACAGCGAAAGAAAAAAAGATAAAAAAAGATAAAGAGACAAAAGAGAGAGAATGAGAAAAGGAGAGAAATAAAGAGAGGACAGATAGGGAGAAAACGTAGGGGAGAGAAAGAGAAACTGAGAAAGAAAGAATAAAAAGAGAGTAAAAAAGAGAAAGATAGAACGAAAAGAAAAAGCGAGAGAACCAGAAAGAAAGAGAAAGAAAAGAGAAAGAGCAATGGAAAGAAAGATAAAGACAGGGAAAAAAGAACGAGATAGGGAGATGTATAGATTTTTTTTTGAAAAGGAGAAAGAAGTTGTCAGACAAAAGATCAAGAGAGAACGAGGAAAAGAGAAACAGAGAGAGAGAGAAAAAAAGAAGGATTAAGAGAAATGAAAAGAGAGAAGGAGAGAGGGCAATAGAAAGAGAGAGAAAGTGTAAGGGAGATAGAAAAAGACAAAGAAAAAGAGAGAGAGAGATAACGACAAAGAGTGAGGGAGAGAGAGCTAAAGAAAAAAGAGAGAAAAAAGAAAGATATAGAGAAAGATAGAGGGAGAAAGAAAGAAAGAGTGCAAAAAAAAAAGAGATAGAAAAAGAATAGACGAATCAATAATTGTGTAAGAGAAATTAAGGTAGAGAAAACAAGGTTACAAAGACAGTTTGTGTGGAAACAAAAAATTAAAATCGGCCCCCGAAGTGATCCACCCCAGGCAGGTAAAAAGGCAGGTTTCAATATTTTCAGAAAGAATATCAGAAGGAATTTCTATCAAAGGCAAATGACAGAGAAGAATGGAGAAAGAAGGTTGACCGTTCTCGTGTGGTGCCCAACGGTCCAGCAGACCAAGGGATAGGTGAAAGTGAAGATGAAGTTAGATGTGAACCTGGCTTAACTGATGTCATATAATGATTATCTAAGATTCTAATTGATCGAATTGTTTAAAAAGGGTCAATCTCTTATTCAAAGCCTCAAGAAGAAAAAAATGAATTTATATGGTGTATATGCCACTGTGGCTCGACCTGCTATAATATGAAAAATACTTATTATTTATTGTTTGAAATTACTTTCCACTTATATGTATATTAAATAGATTTTTTTCTCTTTAAAAAAAAAGTAAACATTTTTTTAACGTAGTAGTTAATATGACAGAACTTTCATAAATTAGCAATATATTTGTAACAAAAAATATTTTTTTTTTTTGAAAAATCTAAAACCGTTTGCATAAGTGTGTAAAAAATATGGTAAATAGCTACCTCCCTTATTAAATAGCTTTCCGTGTTTGTTACTATTAATAGTGAATAGTTGTAAAAATGGTTTATTTTTGTGAAAAAAAAAAAAACAACTGCTTGCATAATTGATTTTAAAAATTAGATTTTTCGCTTTCAGAATAGAAAAAAGTAGACGTTGCATCAGAACTTTGAAAGGTCTAAAATATCATGATGTCGTATTTTCATTATCTTTTATAGTTTACGAGATCTAAACGAGACGGATGGACGAACAGACAGATCATGTGGAATTTGTCGTGTCTATTCCCCTTTCGGGGGCCGCTAGAGATGAGTGTTTTGTGTTATTTTATTTTTGTTTTCTTTTAAAATTTAAGATTGTAACGTTTTTAAAGTGAAGTGAAATCAATTGTAGAATTAAATCTTTTAATTCAGAATCAAGCACTTCAAATGAACATTGTCCTTGAGGTAATGATACATCATATTTTTTTTTTACTTTCTTTGATGTTTTGTATTTTCATTTCTAACTGTTGTGCTGTCCCTTTCATTATTTTGAAGAGAAATGCCTTAAGCAGAAACCCTGAGTGCATTTCTTCAACCTGGAACTTTTTATGACTAAAACAGTTTCACATCCGGACATCTAAAATAGATCTATATTCGACCAGCTTTATGTGTTATCCCTAATATGTTTGCCTCTAGCTCCAATGCATTTTTTTTTTCGTATTTCAGAAACCCCAGGGACGGTGTTACGCTCGAATGCACATTGTCCAGTTTACTTGTTAAGTAGGTCAGCACCTACTCTACGAATGCGGGGTGCTAGGACAGATCATAAAGGTTTCAAAGGTACATTAGATCTTAAGAACGATGGTGTTGGTGCATGCGGGGGGGGGGAGAGAGCAGGTCCTACGTTAGATAATTGAAGGCCTGCGGCCAAGTGAATTTGTGGCCTTCAAATGAAATGGAAAAATTAAAAAATAAACAGCGAAAAAATACTACGCAATTTATTTAAAACCTGGTCAGACTAGTGTACTTCAACAATAACAATTGGTACAAGGTTAGCTATTTCTTCTGTTGTACAATACATTAATGTTGTGCTAGGCGGCTGCCTAGTTTGATTATGCCTAAGGCAGGCCCTGCTAGAGGTCTAGCCATGTATAGTAAAGTAAAGTGTTTCCCCTTTCAGACCTTGCGATCTATGGGGCAGATGATGTAAATGTCATCTGTTTCTGTGGCCCACGGTTAACTAGAGTGTTATGTTGCCGGCACAACGACCAACCACCTTAATTTTCCACAACTAATATCAGGTACAAATTAGAGCTGGATGGACTCAGAGGCGCCAAATATCCCGAAATTAAAAATCCCAGTCTTAACAAGGATTAGAAAAAGGGACGCCGGTTCGGAAGCCAAGCGCTTTATCGTTCAGCCACCGCGCCTTCCGCCCTGTACAGAGATATGGAAAATCACAAGAGGTTCATATTAAAAGACAACCAAAGGAGTCCAATCGATAACACTGATCTCCTTCAGAGACTGACGAAGACGTGGAAATGTTCACAAACAATCTCAAGAATATTCCCTCTTCATGTCACAATGTCTTTCTTAAAGCAGGCTACTCGGAATAGATCTCTACAGCGACATGTTTGAGACATTCATTCCTTTTTTATTATTGTAGCCTGCAGTTCTTTAAACGCCCACTCGCGCCCAACCTAAACGTTGAAACTATCTCACTACGCCCCAAGTACCGTAGATTCACACCCAAATCCACCGTGATTCAACTCATCGCTCTATCTTAGGTTATAAATAGTATGCAAGTCTATATCAACTATCAGCCCCCGCTGGCAATACACCAGCTAAAATGACGTCACCAGATCAAAGATTTTTTTTGGTTTCATTTCTTTGCCTTTTAATTCAGTCTTCAGTTTTAGTGAGCCAATCCTTTTTCTCACAACCCAACATTATTAAAACATCGCTTGGCTCGTCCCAATACGATCTATTACAGACTTTCACTATAGATTATCTCTAAGCAATCAACTGTTTCCCCAGACCCAAAAGGCTATATTAAAATATGGGTGTAACTAGATCTAAACCAGTCTACATATAAACTCAGAATAATGAAGGTTGATCACTTAAGTTTTTTTTTTCCCTACACGGCTGAAGATGCGGGTTCACGATAGATGACATAGCGGAACTATCATTGAGGATCTCAGCGTTATGGTAATGGGCATGAGCCACGTGACTGTGGCAGACGATGTGTAACAAAGAACATAAATGCTACTAATACATTTGTTATTACGAATGCTGTTGTTTTCAGCTGTATAATGTATGCAACAAATATGTCATTAAATATCACAGATAAAACTTGAAATAAATAAATCGCCGTTAGCGTATGTCGAGATGGAGTTGACATTGTCAGATATTCCGTCAAGTCTGCAACTGAAGTTTCGCGACATAGTGCACGAAACACGCGTCTGCATTATCCTTGACAGGGCCGGTCCTAGAAATTGCGGGGCCCTGTGCGAAACGGATTGCGCGGGGCCTATTCTGGGTAGGGATAAGCATAATAAGTGAAAATTAAAAATTTGTATTAAAAAAATAAATTCGTCTTTGCATTTTATACATTCTTAACTAAGTACAAAATCACGATCAAATTAACTTTACTTTACGAGCCTTGTGTGTAGCGAAGTCATACAGTAGATCATCAAAATTCTGTTTTCTACATAGATCACGATCAATAGCAGGAATTGCCACATTGTTCTATATCAGGTGTGAAGTTTTCCACAGATTTATCATACTGCCTTTTCCTTTGACGTTTGGCTGGAAAGATTGAAACAACATCCATGTTTCCAGCCAACTTCCTTGCTGTCACAAGAAGAAACAACAGGAAGAAACTTAAAACGTTCATACAATACCACAAGCTCTTTCATATTAAACCTTTCTGAGAGATACCGATAATATCTGCTCTTTTTGACTTGAGTACAATCCAATATCACTGCATTCTTGATGTCTCGAAGGATAGAATTCACAACAGCATCAGCTACTACAGTAATAAGTTCGTTTTGAATCTTCTTTCCCAGGTAACGATCATGAATTTCTGCATTGGTAACACGTCGAAGATGTTCCCCCATTGCTGGATTAAACTTTGCGTGTAATTCTACTACAACTAAGAAATTCCCATTACTTGGCTCTTCAAGTCTTCCAATGGTCCATCTGAAAGCTAAATTGCGCTCCGCTAGAAATTGAACAATCGCAACTAGTCTTTGTAAAACTTGACTCCAACGTTTAGTTTCAGACTAAAGCATCTCCTGGTGAACTTTGTCAATGCCTGCTTTTTTTTTTATTTTGTCTTGCTGCAGCTTCACATCAACTGGTCATGGCGTCTAAATGCCTTTGCGTTTTTTCATGCCCTGCTAGCCTTGTGGTACAGCTTTGCCACTGGTCAAACCCTTCATTTAAAAAGGAACTTTTTGTTTTTCCAGTAGACGACAATAGAAACAATAGATCTTGTCTGCTGACACAGAATTTATCAGCCAAGGACGCAAAACACTTTCACCATTACTCAGGTTTGGTTTGCAATGCACATAAGAGAAATGTCTACCATCCTTATTTTTCGGAAAATTCTCCAAAGTAATCTCACGTGGACCTTTTTGTAATAAATAGTCAATACAAGATCTTACCATTTTTCTAGACACATGTCAGGATAATCCAGATTTCTCAATGAATCGACCACATTTAGCTCATTATCGATAACTACATGTTGATCAGTTATTACATTATTGTCTTCATTTCTTACGACATGTTGATCAGTTGTTAGTGTTACATCATTTTCTTCTTCTCTAACGACATTCACCACTGCAGTTTTTGCATTCTTCATAGAATTTGTTTTAGCTGTCTCACTAGAATTGATTATGTTCTCATTTTCGGGTTTTGATCGTTTTAAAAACGTATTCTAGTTCTATTGGAACTTTCGTTTCGGTTAAAATTCGCAGTATTATTATATTTTTATTTAAATATGAAAGCTGACAATGCTTTTTTTTATTCGCGTAAGATTTGTGTTTTCCATAGAAAATTAGTGCATATAACAACTTTGTCTATTTTTCATGAAATTTTTAGTAATAATTTCCACGACTTTTTCGTATATTGTGCATGATTATGCAATTACAGATATACTTAGCGCGGGGCCTATGAAAGCGCGGGGCCCACTGTGACCGCATAGGTTGCAGTCATGGGCGTAGAAAGGGGGGGGGGTTTGGGGTTCAAACCCCCCCCCCCCGAAATGAAATCCCCCCCCCCCCCGAAGATGGGGAGTCGGAATTTAGTGACTGATTTTTTGCTTTGATTTTGTTTATTTTAGGTGAGATTTTAATACTAAACCATCACTTGCCCAAGCACAACCAAAGGGGTTTTGAGTTTAAAACCCCCTACCAGGGGGTTTTGAGTTTAAAACCCCCTTCCAGGGGGGTTCGAGTTTAAAAACCCCTATCGGGGGGGGGGGGGGGGGGGGGTCGAGTTTAAAACCCCTACCAGAGGGGGTCGAGTTAAAAAAAAAACCTACTAGGGGTTTTGAGTTTAAAACCCCCTACCAGGGGTTTTGAGCTTTAAAACAAAACAAAAACAAATGCAAACGAAAATCCCCTAATTCCAAGAGCACAGTTAAGGAGGATTTTGATTTTAAAACCCCGTCTAAAATTTACGATAAACCCCCTCTTTAATATAAAAAAAAAAGCTAATTACTCACTCAAAATTTTATGAGCGTGGCTAAATTTTTTTGACTCAGTTTTGAGTTTAAACCCCACTTCAGCGGGGTTTGAAGGTAAAAAATATCTCTTTGATAATAAAAACAAAGCAAATTATACACTAAAAATGTTATGAGTGTAGTCAAAGGGGTTTTGAGTTTAAACTCCCCTCCAGTGGGGTTTGGAATAAATTTAAATACATCTTCAGTGTAAGAAAAAAAGCAAATTACGCACTCAAAATGCCGAAAGGGGTTTTAAGTTTAAACCCCCATTCAGAGGGGTTTGTTGCTAAAAATACATCTTCAATATAAAAAAAAAGCAAATTACAGACTAAAATTATTTGAGCGTAGCCAAGTACCCCTCCAGATGGTTTTGAGTTTAAGATCCCCCTACAGAGCATTTTGAGGTGGAAAACCCCCAACAGAAGATTTTAACGTTAAAACTTCTCTTTTCGATATAAAATCTAAAGCAAACTACAGTCACTTAATTCCAAGAGCGTATTTAAAGGGAAACTCCGATGGTTTTGACAATTTTTGATATAATATGTGTTTTGATTTATAGATAATGAATATATTATTCTTTTTTTTTTATTTGCAAGAATAACTTAGTAATTGATGTTTTTGTGACATAATTTTTCTGCGCATCCAAAACAGTCAGATTTTCACTGAATTTCTGTGTGACGTCACGACGGTGCACTCAAATCCTATTGATACTCATTGATAGGGAGGCGAAAAAGAAATTATCTTTGATAAAAAAAAATTTTCGTTATTACATCATTAAAATACTTTAAAAGAAATTTCTAATGGTGTATAAATTATGACTGTATGTTTGACCGTAAGAAAATTATGATTTTTTTGTGCTGTTTCGACCTAACATTGGTTGACATGGAAAAAGTGATGAGAGAGCTTGACGCTGGCTCAGCCGGCGAGACACACCCCCAAGTCAAAAGTTAAAAAGTTGGAATTGAGTTTCGTAGACGATAGATCTACTTATTAAATAAGAAATTTAATAGTAGATCTAGTATTCGTAGTAAATTTCTAGCTCACAAATCTGATTTCATTTATATTTATGAACTTCAGTTGTTTAAAATGTCTCAGTAGTATCATTAATTGAATTCTTTGGCCTGGAAATCCAATGTATTGTTGGTACTGCACCTGGTATTAACTTCAATTTTTTTTTTAAATCCCATTTCCACAGCAGTGAAGTTGCTGAAACAGCTTCTCTCAAAATGGTTTGAGCATAAACAGGAATTAGCTAATGCCTTTGTAAAATATTTGCTCTTCAGGCGAATAAATTTTCCCCATTTTCCCTTTAAAACTTCATCTCTTGGAAACAAATGAAAAGAGACACTAATTTCTGTATCAGCATACTTGCTGATTTTATCTTTGTGATTGGAACTACTGCAACAAGCTGAAGAACAATATTTAATTTTCTTCAAGTAGAAATAGAGGTTTATAAACAATGACCGATTATAAATCAACGTGGAGACTAGATCTAGCTGTGAAGCGTAACAATAAATGCGATCCGATAGGTCTAGATCTAGACTAGAGAGTTTATCGGTTATATAGGTCTAGATCTATATTTAGCCAGCACCTTCGTGACGTCACGTTTTTAAAAACTAAAAACATCTCGCAGAACCCCGTTTTTTTGGGGGCGTGGAGAATTTTCTGTCTAATTTATTAAATATAAAATTTTCCGAGCATTTAAATAAAAAATGATATAATGTTTACTATTACAACTTTTTACGCAGAATTTAAATATGTCAATAACTAAAATTTGAAAAACTATCGGAGTTTCCCTTTAAGAGAGGTTACACATTTTTACCAGTGGCAGGGCTCCATTAATAAACTGCAGTGAATAGTCATCTACCGAAATCGAAAAACACTAAATGTAGCTCAACAAAAATGGCTAAGACAGATTTTAGGAGTCAGTTATAGAGATCGGGTCTAAATCAAGGAAATCCTATGCCGAACTGGGAGTCGACCCCTTAGTAAGATTGTGAGAGAACGACGTATGAGGTTTGCGGGACATGTTCTCCGACAAAATGAATTAAGCATAAGAAGAGTTGCAATGATATCCTAGTACAACTTGACGCCACTCATTCATGGAGGTCCTCGTAGTAGGTGGGAAGAAGCTTCAGACATTACCAGTGACAGATTTTTATGGAAACAGCTTGACGTCAAATGCTCCGAACGGCGTAGGAGGGTCTAAGTCAGTAAGAATATCACATTAGGTTTTTGAAATAAAACTTTTTAATAGCAGGAAAATGCAGTGTAGATACCTCAGAATATGCATTTTGTTGGCTTTCAATACCAGAAATAGTGCTTGGCGGCGGGGCTTTGCCCCGCGATGGGGAGCTCCTAGCGCTCCCCCAGACCCCCTTGCTAGTAATGGCGGGAGTCTATAATTTTATGGAAACAGCTTGATGGCAAATGCGCCGAACGACGATGGAGGGTTTAAGTCAGTAAGAATAGCACATTAGGTTTTTGAAATAGAACTTTTTAATAGTAGAAAAATGCAGTGTAGATACCTCAGAATATGCATTTTGTTGGCTTTCAATACCAGAAATAGTGCTTGGCGGCGGGGCTTCGCCCCGCGCTGGGGGAGCTCCCCCAGAACCCTTTGCTAGTAATGTCGGAGAATCTACAATTTTTCCACTAACTCATGGAAGAACCTATTCTAGGGCACAATAAACGTCTTCCGAAAGAATGAAGGTTCAGAATGTAATAAAGATTTTGTACGCACACACACACACATAAATAGATATAATTTTTTTTCGCCGGGGGGGGGGGGGTCGGGGGGGGGGGGAGAAAAAAATTCACCCCCCCCCAAAAAAAAATCCTGGCTACGCCCATGGTTGCAGTGGCTTAAGACCGGCCTTGATCCTTGAAAACCCCCCTCCCCCAATTCTTATCCGACCTCTAGTCACCTATCTCCCTTCAGTCTGCGCATGTCACCTATCTCCCTTCAGTCTGCGCATGTCACCTATCTCCCTTCAGTCTGCGCATGTCACCTATCTCCCTTCAGTCTGCGCATGTCACCTATCTCCCTTCAGTCTGCGCATGTCACCTATCTCCCTTCAGTCTGCGCATGTCACCTATCTCCCTTCAGTCTGCGCATGTCACCTATCTCCCTTCAGTCTGCTCATGTCACCTATCTCCCTTCAGTCTGCGCATGTCACCTATCTCCCTTCAGTCTGCGCATGTCACCTATCTCCCTTCAGTCTGCTCATGTCACCTATCTCCCTTCAGTCTGCGCATGTCACCTATCTCCCTTCAGTCTGCGCATGTCACCTATCTCCCTTCAGTCTGCGCATGTCACCTATCTCCCTTCAGTCTGCGCATGTCACCTATCTCCCTTCAGTCTGCGCATGTCACCTATCTCCCTTCAGTCTGCGCATGTCACCTATCTCCCTTCAGTCTGCGCATGTCACCTATCTCCCTTCAGTCTGCGCATGTCACCTATCTCCTATCATTTTGTTCACGTTAAAAATAATTAGAAAATAATTACACGAAGTGTGTGTGTGTGTGTGTGTGTGTGCGCTTGAACAGGGGAGGCAAGTTAATTTAATGACGATAGTGTCAAGATATTAAAGGGAGCTAATGCTTACAGTAAATGTACTCATAAGAAAAGAGTTTGATTTCAGGCGACCAATAGTAGCAGTGGAAGTTGTTGATATCCAACATTTTTTAAATGGGATAATCTTGATTTTAGGTTCTTAGATCTTAACTAACTTGACAGGAACATCCACTATATTTGGGAAGCGTGGTCAAGAGGCTAAGTGCGTTTCAACTTGGCTTGGCTACCTAGAAGAGGGCTCGAGGTTCGACACCAGACTCGGGCAGAGTTGTGTTTACTGAGAGCCCAAAGGCAGCACGGAAAACCAACTCCTAGATACCCCCTCCCCCCCCCCCCCCCACGGGACCACAAATGAGATTGGACCAAAGCGCTCTGAGCATGCTATAAGGATGAAAGTAGCTCTATATAAAAGCTATAAATAATAATACGTGTGGAAAAAATATTGCTGCTTTCCAGACCGGAGCAGCTCAAAGTTATAATACTCTAAACTTATGCGACTATACACAATTATGTAATAAATTATCGATTTAAAAAAATACAATACATCATATATAAGTGCATCCATTAAACCATCATAGCAGGATGTGAAGGGTTAATCCGAAATATAAAAAAATTACACATTGATCTGTTTTCATAACTTTCTTTGAAAATCCATTAATAATGTCGATCTATGAGAATGAAAGCGACTTCCTGAAAAAGCTAAAACAAACTGGCCATCAGATTCCATGGGCGTAGAAAAAAAGACAAGAGATGAGCAGGGTCCAAACCCGAGATCATTGTGACCATAGTTTGAACACAACCAGTCTGCCTTGCACATCAAGTCTAAGCTGTAGTGCTAAGTACATTTATTCACATGCATTCAATTTTATGTGTTTTCTAATTGTGATTCATTAACAAATAGTTTTACTCAGAAGTAATTGTTGCTTATTCTGGCGCTGTGCTTTTTAAATAGTATCAAGGGAAACAAATTATAATTAAAAACATGTAAATTTAGTTTTACAAGTTATCTACCCTTCTTATATATATATATATATATATATATATATATATATATATATATATATATATATATATATATATATATATATATATATATATATATATATATATATATATATATATATATATATTAATGAGTGTGATTTGTAGAATTTAATTATAAAATAAATATGACAAAATTTGAATTCACAGTATTCAGCTTTTTAAAAATCAAATTCTAAATGTTAAAATTTAATAATCTTACTGAAATACACGGCACTGCATTATAACCAAACACAAGACATCTCGGTTGATTAGTGGACCAGACTAAATAACCAACATGAATGTCAGTCACCTTTAAAATTCTATTTTTATTTTATTATCACTATAAGAAAATTTTGTAGTCTCACCAATAAGTCCCTCACTGTTCATTTTTTTAAGTTGCCGAGGCGAATGTAAAAATGTGTTACAATCTGCAAACTGTGTAGCCATGACCTTGAAGTGTGAGTGGGAAATGGCCAGGACACGAGGCGTGTCTGGACTATTTTCCCTTTGGAGCCTCTAATTATAATTTACTTCCATATTTAGGCTCAAAATTTAAGCTCGTCTATCAAGGCCCATGCTCTAATATTTAAAGTAATGTAAAGTTTCCCTTTCAGACCTTGTGGTCTATAGAGCAGATGATGTAAAGGTCATCTGTTTTTCTATGGCCTAAGGTTATCAAGGGTATCATTTGCACTGCACAACGACCAACCGCCTTTACTTTTCTCCAACTAATGCCAGGTACCCATTAGAGCTGGATGGACTCAGAGGTGCCCAAAGATCCCGAAATTTCACCAGGATTCGAGCCCGGGACCCCCGTTCGGAATCCAAGCGCTTAACCTGACAGCCTCCACGCCTAATACTTACTTCTATTTTTTTTCGTTAATAAAGTAAAATCATCATGGAATGTTCTATTAAGCTGATAGAAAATTATTTGCACCAAAAATTGGACATTGACATTAACATTGACAGTGACATTGACATTAGTATGTTCCTTCATTTGCCACCCCCCACCCTTAATACCTCGACACACATACACACACATTTCATTCACGCTAACACACATATCTGAAAAAAAAACATAAAATGCTCCAAGAGTATGTATCTGAAAGTACTTCAAAAACACGAGCAAGCTCAGACATAAACACATACAGAAACAACGAACATACAAACACCCAGGGGCGGTCTGGCTATATGGGCATTCGGGCAAATGCCCGGTGGGCCGGTACCCAAATGGGCTAGTAGGACCACAGAAAGGTCCGCATGGATGCCACTATGTATTAAATTGTTACAGGTTTTATAATATTCTTTTACAAACGGGGCCCTCTTAAATCTCTCTACAGTGTAATTGTAATTTAATTTAATAAATTATTCGAAATAATGTAATAGTCTACATCCATAGACGGTGCTACTAGTAGGGACTACACACTGGGCGATTAAAATGCAACATAAGGGCTATGTTGTTTTTTTTTTTTATAGAAATACAGAGCTCATTGTATGTATGTGAACAGTTATCGATGCTCAAAGTAATATAATGACTTTGAGGACCTATAATTGGATCTCCATCAAAAGATATGTAATTTACGGGCCTGATTGTATAGAAATGCCTGGGTCGATTTGGACATCCAGTCCGCCCCTGCAAACACCCACATATACAGAGTCTCACATTCCAAAACATACTCAAACATGTGTTAGCAGGTCAGGAGGCACTAGACCTTTATCTGCTAAACAGATTTTATTTAACCGGTAGGTTGGTGGTAACTCTACCGTGTGGGTCCGATCTGTGCACTCCGGTCTGCGACCAAAGGGCGGCCTTCGCCTGGGCGATTAGACCGCACAATTAACTATCAAATTGAACTAAACTAAACTAAGCTATTAAAAGGAAATGATGAAACTAGATTTATCAGACAAGTTATATACACTTTTATTTACACTACACGAATTGACCTAAAATCAATAATATTGTTGTAACCCCGCTCCCGCGCTACACTAATGGTGCGCATCTGAGCACTACTGAACACGACTAGTGAAAGACATATAGAGACAGGAAGAAGGACTGTTGTGAGCCGGCTAAAAGTCATGGGAGTCTGAACAGTCTGGTGCTGAGTGCTGTCCTGTGTGATACTAGGAAAGTGTGTGGGAGACCTGGAGCGACACTGGGAAGTGTGTCGGTGGTCTGTTCTGTGTTCTGGTATGAAGTAGGACTCTTAGAACTTAGACATATTACTCCCTGTGACTTTATAGCAGACGTCCAAGTCTAACTAGTAACTATTACTATTTGTTGATGCTTATACTAGTTATAATAAATAAATACATCGTTTACTGTTGCCGACCTGTCTTTCGTTGAGTGCCTGCCCTAGAGAGTTACAACAACTGGTGTCGAAGTGTGATTTAGGCAGCTCAACAAAAGGATAAGAATGACAACGCTTAGGAAGCTAGATGAACTTAGCTGTAAACAGTTAAAAGAGGAGCTCCGAGACAGGGAGCTGAGGATCTTCTGTGACAAAGAAAAAATGAGAGCCAGTCTTTGGCGGGCCCTTGTTGATGAAGGGGAGGATCCGGAAACATATGTGTTTGAGATAGAACCAGATATTGGTGAGGTGCTGAACACCATACAAAACTGGTTATGTGAACTTTGTACTTTCCAGAATTCTATGAATCATTCTATGGACAAACTGATACGTAACGTGCAAGGCCAGGTCAATCCAGTAAGAGAGAGGAGTCCATCATTCAACAACAATGAACCGTTACTCATTCAAGACTGTGGCTGTACTTATAGTTACAAAGAATGCGTCAATGTTAACAAGAAAAACGCAGATGAACAGAAAGAGACAGTTGAAGCAATAGAAGAAGTCTGCTACGCGACTGAAACTTTTGCTGTACCAGTTTTGAGTGCTACAACGACCCGAAGAGAGCAGGACAACTTTGAGCCTGCGTTAGAGCCTGTCACTTTGGACCTTAAGGACCCCTGTCGATCTGCCAGTGCCTACGAGGGGAACTTGAATTTTGATTGTTGCATTCAGGCGGTAAGCAACAACTGTACATGCGGTGCTTCACGAAGGGAGTGCAAATGTCAGGAAACTCATCAACAGGGTCTGAAACCAGTGGACTTCGATACTTCTGTTTTCACCAGCGAGAGAGGCCCTGAAGGTGGTCAGAATAACCCTGCAGCTGATGGACTTTTGCACCTGAAACGTTGTAAAGGTGCCTTACAGACAATTCTCCCTGAGACGGCTGAGGCTGACAGTTTGTTAAACAGCGTGGCTTCATGTGGGTCTACAGCTCTTTCACGAGTCATCCTTAGAAAGGGTCTGATGAAGCGCAGTTCTGAATCAACTGCATTAACAACAACAAGAGCTGTCACTACCACTCGATGTGTCAGGTGGCTGACGCCAGCGACAACCGTCAGGATGGAGAGGCCACGTTAGCGACATCGTGTCGAAAGAAACTTGGTCAACTGGAGAAGGAGAAAACGGCACCTGCAGAGAGCAGTGTGGATCGCTTTGTGGGGAACACGCTCCCTGCCGTCTGTAGCTCCCACAGACCGACCTCCACCTGCACTGACCAACGTCCACCACCCTGTAGGGCACCTGAATCTGTTCGGGACGAACAGATCTGAGAAGGGGGCAATGTTGTAACCACGCTCCAGCGCTACACTAATGGTGCGCATCTGAGCACTACTGAACACGACTAGTGAAAGACATATAGAGACAGGAAGAAGGACTGTTGTTAGCCGGCTAAAAAGTCATGGGAGTCTGAACAGTCTGGTGCTGAGTGCTGTCCTGTCTGATACTAGGAAACTGTGTGGGAGACCTGGAGCGACACTGGGAAGTATGTCGGTGGTCTGTTCTGTGTTCTGGTATGAAGTAGGACTCTTAGAACTTAAGACATATTACTCCCTGTGACTTTGTAGCAGACGTCCAAGTCTAACTAGTAACTATTACTATTTGTTGTTGCTTATACTAGTTATAATAAATAAATACATCGTTTACTGTTGCCGACCTGTCTTTCGTTGAGTGCCTGCCCTAGAGAGTTACAACAATATATATATATCAAACAAATAAACCCTAAGACAAGTACATTATCTCTTAAAGAAATTAAACAAAACAATAATAATAAATCAATTAAAAACTTAAATACCAAAATACTCCACTCGATCAACCCTAATCAATGGAACACAAAACAATAAACTAGTACTTACTTTACTTAACCTAAAATCTAAAAAAAATAATCTCAGACTAAACCCAAAACTGGCAAACCCCAATAAAATACTCTAATTCCTGCCTACTACCTAGATCTATCAGTTACCAAACAACTCTAAATACCCACTAGACCTAAGCTTAAAATACAACAAAAAAAAGGTACAAGAAGGCGATGGCAGACTAATGGCAGTAAGGATAGCAGGCTGTGACAAGTCAAAAACTCGCTGTCAGAGTCACTCAAATTTATCACAGCATTAATTATTATTTTTCATTATTTATTTATTTTATTTTAATTATTTCCCCATCCTACCCCTGAATTCTCCACCCTCACCACCTTTTCCGCTCCAGGCTAGACTTAGTTGACCACATTGGAGATAGCTAAAGCGCGTCCTTTCATTCATCTGCCCTTGATCGGGGAAAGGTACACACACAATCTCTTTTAGCTTGCCCGCCGGATGTCTGAAGGACGGTCGCGGTTGACACCACCTTGGAGAAAATTAGGCCAGTCCTTTCATTTATCTGCCCTTGACCGGGGCAAAGATAGACACGTTCTCTTTAGTCTTATCCGCGGATGTCCGCCGCGATTGACCCCCCCCCCCTTGGGTGGAATGCAGGTCACTCTTCCCCCCCACGTCCCTCTTTGATCTAAGAGATTACACGGGTCAATACACCGCGTGGTACTCCAAGGTGTGACGCTTGTCGGACTTCACCCACGTGTAAGCTAATTCTTAGCCTAGGACGTTTCCTGTGTCCGCCCACATTTCCCAGGCATATATAAGTAGATTAAATAAAGTCAGACCCTCTCTTTCTCATTCGAGCTGAGCTATCGAGTCTGGACTATATCACTCATTCTTTCTCCAAGAGGAATACCTGGTGGTAAGCCGAACTTAATCACAAGTTCCATCTCAATTACTTTGTGCTATTTCCATTGGATATTATCATGTGTATTTTGCTTAGTTCATTTATATTTAATTAGTGCACTGTGTATTTCTCACTGGCGTAAGTAGAAAACATAAACATGTCCTATGTATTTATTTATGTATTGCATTAATCTATTAATGCTACGTTGCTCAATTGATCGTTGATGCAACCATGTATATACTTGTACATCTTATTTTATTTCTTTTATCTCGGTTGACAGCCTTGATAATCTTACTAGCGCACTGATACTGCGTCTAGAAAAGAGATATGAATTATCTTCCCTGTAATGGATTATCTCCCCTTTACTCATTTTACTCTAATGAGAGTTGCGCCGCTTGAAGGGACATTCAAGCACGCTCCATTGTTCTCGACCCACGGTCATATGCAAACAAAGCGTCTCGGTCTCTGACCACCGCCCAACTCACCCCCCCCCCTTTTTCTTTCTTTACCCACCTGTGTTGTTTATTTGAGATTATTATTTCCCCTTCTATGTACATTTTTATATTATTACGTTCTCTTTCATGTACATTTTTATATTGCTACTATCTGCCATCTATTTTCCAAATCCCATTTGTCATCATCTCCCCTTTATGCTCTAAAGCAATTTTACCAATCTGACGAATGCACCTCAGTCGAGGGCATCGATAAGATGTATGAGAGACATGTCCTAACTTGTCTTTATTTATCCGCAGCCTCCCTCAGGTGTCTGTCTATTTATCGGATTACTTACCTGCCTATTTGCCTATCACCTATTGCCTAGTTATTGGATCAACGATCTATTTACCGGCAGTTGTGCTTAGTGCTATTCAGCGCTGCATTTGCCTACTGAGATCTACTCAACTCTACCACTTGGCGCTATCGGCATTGCCCGCCTATTCGACAGCCCACCTATCAAGCTGTTAGGCGCGACGTCCCTATAGAGTCAGATCTGTGCGAGACGTCATAGCTACGCCAACCCTCTGCAACTCACTGGACATATCCTGTTACCTACACTGCCCACGGCAGATCAGCTCTGCCCGCAGTAACCTTGTGCCCACGGTATCCGGCCACCCGCCATACTGTGCCCACTACAGATACTAGAACTAGAACTTGGGACTGAGACTCCACAAGAACTATATCGCCGGCGTCCCTCTATCCGCTAGAGCGCCACCTCCAGCTGCAGAACCTCAAGCCAGGACACAGCCAGCTGCGACATCAACAGGAATACCAGCTAAGCCAGAGGACAAAGTGACATACTCTCTTATTATGTGCAAGAGTGATGATTAAATATAGGATATACTAGAGATAGATGCAAACCCTCCCCCTTTTATTATTATATGTATATTTATGTAAATAAATATCCTTTATTTTAACTTTTGTATCTATCTTTCATTGCTTTGTCTCGTTGCGTGTCTGCTCCCGATTCATATGCTGATAAGTGGGGGTGTGATAGCATTAAAAATAATCATCCCCTAGACATAAAACGTGCCAAACACACGTCACATTTCCCCACCTGTCACACAGGCAATCCAAGCTGAATATAAGCACAATATAAACACAACACAAAACTTCACTTAATCATGACACGACTGTCAGCGTGAAAGAAAAGGGGCTTTCAACGTGTTTGTTGCTAGCTTATATCCGGCCCCGCGAACATATCAGAGAACATGACGTCATGCTAATTTTCTAAAACTAAACCTCGCTAATGAGAATCCTAATTTGTACTTTACCCTACACTTTAATAAATCCCAGCAGACCACTCAAGACACGGACTACCCAACATTATATATCAAAGTAAACTGCAGAAAAAAGAGAATCTTAAAAATTAAATCTTACAAAAATACAAAAAGGAAGAAGAAAGATATTTATGTTCTAAACTCGTACAGGGACCTTATACCGCTTCTAGACTTGCGCTTAGACTGAAATTAGAAAATAACTACTAACCTAACCTAAGCGCTAAAGACAAAAATACGTAGAACTAATCAGGGACAAAGAAATGGAAACAGTGCCAACAACTCTAAGACTAGTTAACTATTTTAAAAAATACTTTTCCTCCACGAGTAAAACACAAAAAGACTAAAACTAAAAGATGGTTACAAATAGCGGAAACTAAAAACATACAGCACTGACCTATGTAAGAAGAAAAGACACTAAATTAAATTATTCTAGCCTGGCCTATATAAAGTACACAGATTGAAATACAGATAAAAATAGATAAAAAATAGACCTGGGGTCGCACGCTCACACATGTACACACTAAGCGCACATACATTCCCAAAGTTAAGGAAGAGTGTACTCACAGTGAAACGTTTCTTCCCAGGTCCCCCTCTGATGGCTGGTCTGAGATCCGGCTGAGACATGGATGTGCCACTTCCAGCACTGCGGCTGCTATTCCCTGAATGTCCTGAATACGCTGACCACGACATTATGATGGACAAAATTCACTAAATTGCCAACACAAGACCCAAAAGTGTATTCATATTCAGAGCCAAATCATGACGTTGAGGCTCCATTCAATCATAGGCCATGATTCGACAAAACAATAAAGTTATTTTATGTATAATGTAATAGTTCTCTTTAATACAAAATGGACCCATCTTTACCAGATCAATCTCTGAAAACAAAAGCAACATGTTATAAAAATAAATAATTGCTACAGTTTAAAAAACGTTTTGCTAATATTAAAGAACAGCAGAGCCAAATGGTAACATGTAATAGGAAAAAAGAATAGTTCTTAAAAACAAAGATTAAGAAAGAGAAAGAACCGCTAATTACTGCCATTTATCTAACAATTATAGGGATTAGCTCCCTTTCTGCTATATAAACAAAATTAATTAATTATTATTAAATGATTAACTAGTAAGTTAATTTTTGGATTGATTCCTGTATTATTATTGACTGTGAATAATTGTGCAAAATTCAACTTATTCTGAGAGTGGGAAAAGGGAGATAAAACGTGTCAAAACTTTATTAAGGGATTAAATATATACATATATCCACATTTCTCATTTAGAAGCATTGGCATTTATTCCCCTTGTTTACATATCAAACAAAATAATTAATCCCCAATTATTCATTAACTAATTGTTCAATTTTTTTATCGAAGTATGTCTTGTCAAATTCAATGAATAGTTGGGCAAAGATTTAGCTTGATCCAAGAACGGGAAATGGGAGAAAAAAAACATATTCAAACTCTTTAGAGGACAGACAAACAGACAGACAGAGTGAGTTGATATTTGCTTTTAAAAAAAATTAAAGAAACTATGATTGATTTAGCAAGAAGAGCATCGAAAGACGAAAACTGAGCTGTTTAGGCATATTGTAAGACGGGGATCACTTGCAACAGTCATCTCCCAATGTAAATTGAAGGGAGCTCAAAAGGAAAGGGTCGTCTGAAGAAAAGCTGGATGGACAATGTAATCACACAAACTGTTACAACACCTCCTAGGACGAAAGTGAAGGAACAGATGAGAAATGAGAGGTATAGCCATAGACTATATATTACATGGACTGCCAACTCTACGCACTAAGCCTATATTTTTCAATAAACAAGTCCCGTTCACGGAGGCGTCCTTGGTTGCGTGGTAAATTGACTTCCGGTAGATTTTCTTTTACGTATAAAGAAACCATTCTCGAAGATTTTTACCACCACTTTTACTGCAAATCATGAATGGAAACTGAATTGTTAAAGAAGATGTTACAGAGGTAAGTGTGCACAAATCAATTTCTGACTTAGATCTATAACTGTAAAGCTTTATAGCTGATTTTCTTAGCCAATATAGACTAATTAGCCAAGCCTGTATTTCGTGTATTTTCTTGTTTACGACATTGATTGAATTGAGGTTCTTGTGAGAGCATAGCCTCTTTCTCTCTCTCTATATATATATATAAACCAAATAGTAAGACTTATTCAGAAAGATAACCCGGTAAATTTATATCTATATGCTCTTACTATAATAGGCTAAAATGACCTTTCGTTTATAAGTTTTAAAAAAGTGCTATATTATGTGTAGGCCTAAAGTAAAAGTAATAAGTCTAGATGTAAAGTTTTCTCCGAGTTGAAAAATGTAAGAAAAGTATGTTTGGCATTTAGATGCTGTCGTTGATAAAATAGAAAAAGTACATTCTGTGATGTTTTATGGCAAGTTATTATAACACAGTGCAGGACAGGCCACTGTCCTGTTGCCTCATGTTTCTCACGGCTATGGCCAAATTTCGAATCCTGGTGCCCCCGTGCCTCATTTTCTGTTTGACTGCCCCAGACTTGCTGATCTCCGTCTCAACAGGTCAGAACCAAAAATTCTCGATCTGTATGGTGACATGTATGCACTACGCAATACAGCAGGGTTTCTGTCCAGGGCTTTTGCAAGAGAAGATTTGAGCCTCTCAAGCCCTCACTCAAATGGAGTTTGATGATGTTGACTTTTTATGCCCTTTTTTCTGTCTTGGTGAGAGTTATTGTAAGACTGAACTATTGACCTGCAGCTGTCGAAGTATTTACTAGCATTTGTAATAATTACTGCGAAAGGTAGTGAGAGCAGCATCGTCGTCAAACATCAGTTCCCTAATCAGGTTATGTAGTTTCCTCGTTTTGGTCAAGCCAGTTTAAGAAGCCTTCCATCCGATCTACTGTGGATATATAGGGCCTACTCCATCTTCCAAGGCGCTATGAGAGTACAGACGAAACCATTCCGAATAGTGTTGATGGCCAAAACCCATCCTTGTTTTACCCTGCTCTTGATAGATAATACCGGTACCTAAAAGTCTTAGAGGAAGAACTGTCAAACTTTACAGTTCATATCATGTGAAGCTAACAGTAGTTTGAATAGCTTATTTGGACAGACAATTTTCACTAGTAAAAACCACTTCTGCTTAGTGTGAGCATATTGCTAAATGAAGTTCATATTTCTATTACTTTCTACTCAAGTCACCCAAGAGAAATTTTATTTAAAGCGAAAACTTTTTATAATGCATTTTTCGTTGTTTTTGTTTACTTAAGGAGCATACTACTTCCACAAACCTGATTTGATTGTCACTAACTTTCAAATTGAAAGGGATCTATTACAAGTGAGATTTTTTTTTACTTTCTCCAATAACATTGTGTTATCAATACATGTATCACTTTAAAATACTTGTAATTGTGAAATAATAGGTAAAAAATCTCCTTAAGTACATGTTATATTTAATCCTATGCATAAAATTTATTTACATAAAAAAAAATCATTAAAGCAGGCCTAATTGTAGAGAAAAAATTATTTCTTGTGATTGCATTGAAATCAACTTTAAAGATGCTGTCCATTGTTGTAACATAAAGTAGTCTTACATTTTTTAATTAGCAAATATATATATTTATAACATGTCTAAACTAGTTTGAATTTCTTTTCTTTTTTTCTCAGCTGCTCATGAATTTCGAGATTTTACAGCTAATAGAGGAACAAATTTTATCTGCTTCCACTTAAGACAAACAGCATGGAAATGTGCTATTGTAATGAGTAAAAGATATTTGTCATTTAGAGTATCATGCAACAGCTAATTATCAGTCCACACATTTCAAGAAGAGGAAAAGAACAGTATAAGCTACATTCATTGATGCATTATTTATGAAGGGATGAAATTTCAGATAATATTCTGTTTATTTCATGAAATGAGAATAGGCCTACATCAGAAATTGAAATGGTCATCTTCAGTATTTAATGTTTCATCTAAAAATGATAATTATATTAATACATATTTGATGTACAAACAAATGAAAACCATTCAAACACTTTTTTTGTGTGAAGTATAGATGATTAAACTTGTAAGTGTCTGAACAATACTACATCGACATTAGCTTATTATTATAGACTTTTTACAGGAATGTATCTTAAGCTGGACTGAAAGAGAAAGTTGCTATAATTTAAATAATAAAATTTAATAGTCTGAACATGTAACTAAAAATTGAATAATGCTAATATTTATTGACAAGTGAATATTGGTAATGATGTGCTTTCTATTTTAATAAGTCAATAATATTAGTAAGAACAATATTATCTTCACTTTCTTAATATTATAAACACAATATTTTCTGAAAAGATTTTTTTAAATTATAGAAATAATGCTCAAGTCTTCAGAAATGGTAGTTTTCTGAATCATCAAATCAAGGACAACATAGTATTCATGAACTTCCAGCTATCAGCAAGCTCCTAGTAGGTATTATGGAGCACATTCTCCTTCACAGGCACTGGACAAATTCTAGTACTGTTGATGGAATAGAAACAACATACATTAAATTCATAACAAGTCACCAATTCAATCTTAGTTTCATATAGTAGCAAACTTCCATATGTTCAAGTCCTTTACGGATAAAATCAATTCTGAAAACATCTAACAAAACAGTTCCTTAAAAAGTATATTAGGATTATAGTAAAGTATATTAGAGGTTTTACACAAAAAATGCTATGGGAACATATTATGAAACTAAAATATTACAAAAAAAAGGAATAGTATAATAATAACAATATTTAATCTTTGACATTATATTCAGTAATATTATGAAAATTTAATGAATGATTAAATGCACTTGAAAGTGAAGGGAACAGATTTTTTTAAAAATTCAGGAAATTTTCTGCACAAGCATGCTGAGATAACCCAAATAAAGAGAGTCATTGAATATTGTACTGAGTGTTTGAAACATAATTTTTTACTGCATACATTAAATTATAAACATATCTTTGCAAATTTAAAGGGAGAATTTGAAGACAGCTTTTATTCTTTTTGCACTAAGATAAAAGTATTAAATTTTAAGCTGCCCTACTTACTGGAAGGAGGCCTGGTGGCTTAGCGGTAAAGCGCTTGGCTTCCGAACCGGGGACCGGGGTTCAAATCCTGGTGAAGACTGGAATTTTTAATTTGAGTCTGAGTCCACTCAGCTCTAATGGGTACCTGACATTAGTTGGGGAAAGTAATGGCGGTTGGTCACTGTGCTGGCCACATGACACCCTCGTTAACCGTAGGCAACAGAATGGTCAGAAACAGATGATCTTTACATCATCTGCCCTATCGATCACAAGGTCTGAAAGGGAAACTACTTTTTTTTTTACTTACTGGAAGTTTCGTAGGAAGAGTTTCTGGCATAACAAGTGAGTTTTGTGGCATTCATCCTATTGATAAATTCTTAGAAATAAGAAAGCATCATTTCTTCTTGAAATATACATCTGCGGAAAAGAAAAGAACAATTGCTTTTAATGTGAGCAATAATAAAATTCTAATTAAATTTAAAAAATCTCCAAAATATTTATAGTGACTTAGTTCAAAGAATTATGTAAAGACTTTCTTTAAGCATTTTCCCAACTCATCTGACATCCTTTTCCACCAAGATAACTGGTTAATCTGTACTTCTAATTGAGAATTGTTGCATAATATATTTAATTCTTATGCAAGAAAGTATAATTTGAAGGAAAACACCTTAGATAACAAAAGAGTGGTATTGGCCTGCATGAGAAAACTATCACTTTAGAAATACCCTGCACAGGCTGGAGGGAATATAATATGTTTTATTTACAACATAACAACAATATTGTGTAAATATTCACCTATAAGTTAGCTTTAAATAAAATAGCACATGGATTCTTACAATTAAAATAGACTTACATAACGTTTAAAAATAAATGATTAATTACTTAAAAACTTACTGTTAAATGTATTTATACAGCTTCTGGCACTGTGTGAAAACTCCTTTGAAAACAATAAGAGCATTTTGTGGCAGTATCTGGGTAAATACTTGATTCCACACATTGAATGGTAGCAATTAGAGCCCTTTGGGTACCTTTCAACATCCTTTGTGTACTTCTTTGGTAGTTAACCCTGGAAGACCCAGTGGGTCACGGGTGACCCATAACCGAAAAATACGTTTAAGTAAATGTCTACTTCATTTTTTATGTAATTTTTACCATGAATACCCAGTGGCCCATCTATGGAACACAAGGGAAGCAATTATTATGTTACAGTTTTCTTATTACTGAATGATATCCCCTTTTGCATATGGCTACCTCCATGCGAAGTTGGAATCTCAGTATACGACCGAATTAAATTATTTTTTTACTGCTTTATACAAGGTAAGACACAATCTTGTTGTTATTATTATATATCTAGATAATGTATTTAATGATTATATATATTATTTGATATGAATTAGTAACCAGTTTAGTATTGATTACACTTTTAAATTCATTGGGTCATGGGTGACCCACTGGGGCTTAGAGGGAAAAAAAATCTAGACCTAATGAATACTAAGACGTCCTCTAGTCTAGACGTAGATCAGCAGTATCATTGTCAATAATTAATACAATATTTTATTTTAGTATTATAATTTACAGTATTAATTATTTTAACAAGATCTCTGAAGTTATTTTATAAATTAATACATTTCATGATAAAGTAAGTGACAGTCTATATTCTATCTATATATAAACTATAATATTTTTTTTTTACTATGATATTACTATTAGATCTACATCTAATCTGGATCATTTTTTTTTTCTCAACAGAATAATGTCAGCTTCATTCCCTAAGAAATTCACTGCTCAAGAAGTGCTAGATATTTTAGAAGTAATTGACTACAATGATTCAACTGATGATGAAGACTATGAATAGTATGAACAAGAACCTGATAAAAGGAAACAGAACGCAAGACCTCAATTCTTCCGAATCATCTTCTGATTTAGAAGAGACAGAACCCTTGCCATTTACTTATAGTGCCTCTTTAAAATTAAAATAAGGTGGCAGGATGGCTGCCTGGTCTTGCGGTTTGCGTGCTGGACTGTCGTTCGGATTTATTGACTGTCGAGGGTTCAAACCCTGCCCGCTCCCATCCCCCGTCGTCCTGCGGGAGGTTTGGACTAGGAAGTAAACTATCTTCAACTCTGAAGGAACATCTGAATTATGTAAAACATTTTAAAACATTTTTACAATAACCAATGTGGGAGTGCTAAGAAAAGCAGGGCGCCAGGACATCTACTTTGTTATCAGGAGCTAATGCCTTGGCAGGCTTGGCCACGTTCATAGAATGCCAGTAGGTTGACTTCTACAAGACATTCTGTATGGCGATCTAACAGAAGGCAAGAGAGCCACTGGTCGTCCACTCTTGCAGTATACCGATGTGTGCAAACACAACATAAAGCTCATCAAAATGGACACTAGCAGCAGCGTATCAGTTATTGGCCTCTTTAGTCATACAAGAAGTTGCCAAGGGAAAAGATTGTCTCTCGAGACATAAAATGCCACAGATACCTATGAGTATAGTGTTTAAAAAAGTGGAGGAAATATCGACATCAATAAAATAAAAAAATATTATTTTCTAACATTTTTTAAATATTTTTTTTTACTTTTATGAAAGTATATTAATTATTACCAACAAAGCCCAGTGGGTCACCTGTGGAACAAATCGAAAAAGTAGGTCACGGTCACATGACCTAAAAAATTATTATTGATATTGAATTAGGAGCATGTTATACATATGTATACCAAAGGAAATAATTTTAGAACCGCTGTAAGATAATGTGGGTCTCTGAGGGTCTAGACTTGAAATTATCCTAGATCTAGTCTGGAGTCAACTAGAGCTAGATTCTATATCTTTATTCTCTGGGTTTATCAGACACACAAAGATGATGAATCTAGAGACTCGACGTTCATAATATTTTTAGTCATAATTTTGAGTACTATAGGCATAGCCAGATTTTTTATAAAAACAAATTATTATTTTACAAACTTAAAAATGGGCATTTACATAAATAGTGTTTAGTGTTCTATTATATATATATATATACTAGACATATGTTACCCGCGGGTCTTTATTTGCGCATTACTGTTGATATAGTCACTGAGAGTGTTTTGTAAACAATTAAACGAAATAATAATGTAATAAGTAAAGCGAATGTGTCAATGTAAAAATAGTGTGAATGAAGCTATGAAATCAAAATAGCTAATAGGCTTAAATCCATTTTTTTCAAATTAAAACATTTGCTTGTAGGCCTACATATATTTGATTAAAATTTGAGATGAATAGACTTAATTTTGTATGTTCATGTGTTACAGTATAAAGTAGATCTTGAGGTAGACATAGATCTAAATCTACACTAATCTAGAGGCTTTTATAGAGTTCATTCTGTGTTGCGCATGCGTAACCTTTTTTCATGAATGAATATAGGCCTATCTTAACACGGCTACGCAGCTTTATTTATCGAACAGCGAACGAATGTATTAAAAATGCTTTAGAAAAACAAATTTGAATGTTAATTTGATTAGTATGTTTATGTGTTAAAGCATAAAACTATCTTTGCGAAAAGAAGTTTTATCATCTTAGAGTTCAATAAGTGTTTTAGACCTAGGCCTAGGAATAGACTCAGTAGAGAGATGTGTTAATCACTGTTAATGTGTAACCATTTGGTAATGTCTAATAAAAGGATGTTCGCCAGACAATACCCGCGGCCTGCGGGCCTAAGTTTGTGTTTACTAATCTAGTGGATTGGATTTAGATGTATGTTAAACTTAACTAATGATCCTTTCAAGTTTTTTCTCTTTCGCTACGAAAATAAAATTAGGTTTGCGAAAATGGGATTACCCGAAGCCGATACATTCATATCTATTAAAAACGAAAAGAGCGATAGCTTTGTTAAATGAATGGGATTATAAAGTGAACAATTAAACGAAATAATTTTTAGTACGCGATTCATGAATGAATATAGATCTAGGCCTTTAACTCGGCTTCGCAGCTTTCGTAAATAAATGGAGCTTTAGAAAACCAAATTTGAATGTTTATTTGATCAAAATATGAAATGAATGGACTTTAATTAATATGTTTATGTGTTAAAGTATAAAACTATCTGTGCGAAGAGAAGTTTTATCATCTTAGAGTTGAATTAGAGTTTTAGATCTAGGGATGGGATTATAAAGTAAACAATTAAACGAATTAATATTTAGTACGCGATTCATTACGGAATTGTCTAATGAAAGAATGTTCGTCAGGAAATCTGTAATCACAGATATAAGGAACTAAGTAATGTAAAAAATGCTTTTGAAACACAAAATTGAAGATTAATTTTATTATATAATGAAATCAATGGATCTTCTTTTGTCTTTTCATGTGTCAAAGTAAACATTTATATGCGCAAAGTGTATTTCTTAAAATTAGATCTAGGTCTAAATCCTTTCTATCTTTTCTCATGTCAACATTGTAGACATGGCCTAGATCCATAAAATACAATAGCTGTAATAGAGTCGGACAACTTTATTTTTTTTTAGGTTCTTAAGTTTTTTTTAGGGCTACAATACATACACTACGGTCTAAGTTGGTACCCAAGAAACATTCCTGCCTAGTTTTATCAAGATTGGTCAAGCGGTTTTGATGTCCATAAGTAACATACATACATACATACCCCTCACATTCTACTTTATAATATATATATATATATATATAGTAGTGTAGTAGTGTGTTGTGTGTAAGTTCGTATTTGTAGATAAAGTTTATAGCCATAGCCATAGGTCACTACATCTGGGTGAAAGTCTACATGTTTATGTGTACAATCACTTTCTAGTGAAGTAGAGCCTAATGATTCTAAACTTTTATTGGGCGAATATATTCGAAACAATATCAGATCTTTTCATAGCTTTTAGAAGAATTGGATGTTATTTGGGATTCTAGTTAGTTAAAAAAAAAACACTAAAAACTTGAAGGCCGAAATTTTTATGCAGATTTTTCAGTTAGTCATACATACATCGTTGATTTTTTTTTTTTTATGGTTGATTTCCCATTACTATAGATAAAAATGCACATTATCTTGAAATTAAAATCAAATTGAATAAAAAAAAATATTTGTAGATCTGAACAAAAGTTGGTTAAGATGTAAGATTGTATGCTTATTGACTCACTATATTGTTATTTTATTTAGACTGACTCATTCACAGACTTAACTTAGGCCTATATCACCCATTATATACAAAATTAATAAATGACACTCTCGGAAATGTATTGACTCTTTCAGATTGACGCTTATCACATTTAAAATATACATTGTAAAAATAATGATAATAATTATCAAATGTGATAAAAAAAAAAAGAAAAACAAATAATCCAAACTGGCAGCACCAATTAGCAGACAATTAATGTCGTAAACAAGAATACACGAAATACAGGCTTGGCTAATTATCTATATTGGCTAAGAAAATCAGTTACAAAGCTTTATAGTCATAGATCTAAGTCACAAATTGATTTGTGCACACTTACCTCTGTAACATCGTGTATATGACAATTAAGTTTCCATTTATGATGTGCTGTAAAAGTGATGGTAAAAATCTTCGGGAATAGTTTCTTTATATAGTAACAAATTCTACCGGAAGTCAATTTACCACGCAACCAAGGACGCCTCGGTGAATGGAACTTATGCTTAGTTTCCTTAGTGTTGGCAGTCCATGTAATATATAGTCTATGGTATAGCCAAGATGAAGATTATATTCTGTAGCATCATAAAAAGTAAAGTTCCCCCCTTTCGGACCTCGCGATCTATACTACAGAAGATGTTAATGTCATCTGTTTCTTTGACCAACGCTTAATGAGCAGGGTGTCGTGTGGCCAGCACAATGACCAACCGCCTTTACTTTCCCCAACTTAAGTCAGGTATCCATTAGAGTTGGATGGAATCAGGGACGCCCTAGGAATCACGAAATTCCAAATCAACTGTCCTCACCGAGGTTCGAACCTTGTACCCCAAGTTCAGAAGCCAAGCGCTTACACCACGCCCCCAGGTGTATTATCATAATGCGCCTCATTTTGAATTCTTTATCTTAAACCTTTCCTACCACTGGACACAGCTGACAAAGGTCAGGGTCAAATAAGGCTAATCTCTTTCTCTTTAAAGAGATATTATATTTACAAAACATTAATAAGTATTTTATAAAATACTTTGTATCTAGAGAGTACATTATTTTACTACCATTCACTACACAATTGTGTTAAAGTAAATATGAAGTCTCTGACAGAGAGCATTCATTTGTTTATAACTACGACGGAATTGAACTAAACATCTATTATGATAGTTCAAGTTTTCAGGAAAGGTTTTTGTACAGACTGTTGTGTCAGTATCTATATAAAAACAATAATCAGCGTATTGTAGACATTGTTTCGTCTTCTTAATTTTCATTTTTGGTTCTAAGCGTCCTAAAGTTTTTAAGGAAATTGCAAACAATTTTCGTAACGAATTATATTCTTCTATTAACAAAATAAAAAAAAAATTATATCTCGCATTTTGTTTTAATAAAACAATCGAAACACTCGATCTTTTTTAACAAAGATTTAACAAAGTCTAGAATCCGATCACTTACAAAAAAAACAACTAAACAATAAAAATTTTAAAAATTAAATGGAGAAGAGCAGGGGCGTACCTGGGAATTTTCCAACGTTTGGGGGCCAGGAGGGGGTCTTGACCTCTTGGGAGCCCCTACATTTTGCGTAATATTTAATTTTTATTGTAAAAAAACATTCATTAGGGGCCCCCTTCAAGTAGGGGCCCGGAGAGATTTTCAAATTTTCCCCATCCTCCACCCACCCTAGCTACGCCACTGGAAGGGAGAGAGAATATAGAAGAGAGAAAGAAAAAGAGACAGAGACATAATGAAGGAGAGAACGAGGGAAAGGAGAAGGAAAAAGAGAGAGATAAAAAAATCGTTAAAGAAGAAAGAGAGGAAGAGATACAGAGAAAGAAAAGAGAAAACTGAGAAAAAAGGGAGGATAAAACAAAATGAGAGAGAGAGAAAAAGTGAGAAATTGAATAAAAATGAGATAAAGGGACGTAAGAAAGGGTAGAGAGAAAGCAGAGAGACAAATCCGCTAAAAAAAAGTATTAGAAAGAATTGTAAATATACCGTAAGTGAGATACCACTCTGTCAATAGAGAACTATACCTTTTTTTACAGTGTTAATTTGTGATTTAAATCAGGTATAAATGTCTAGTTTTATTAAATGTTGACTTACTCAAATTTGTCCTGGTAGTCCCTATCCCATGGAAAAAAAAAGTCCTTAAAAATATACATTTATTGAACATGTAAATATTCCCTTTGAGAAACACAAACTACTAACAGTACATGCAGGCACAATCCTTTCAACTCTTATTTTGTATTAGAGTTTGTCATAGAGACTGATTCATTTCACTTTTCCAAAATACACTAAACAAAAAACGCAAGATAAGGTCAAATATTGTCTGAATCTCGACAATAAATAGACATAGCACTTACTTCTCCAACGTAAACATCGAAGCAGAAGTATTACCCCCAACATTTAGACTCATCAACAGATGATGACCCGATAAAGGGACAAGTTTGGCCGAATGTGTAGATCTACATTCAGCCACACAATAGACCCATCTTCCCAGTGTGTTCAAACTTGAGGGTATTAGCGATCAAAAATTTCGGATTTAGCCCTAAGCCCTACATACCATACATTAAGACCTTCTTCTCTTCCCACTACCGCCTTGTTGCTCAAAACCGGTATTGTGGTCATTTCTCTCGACCTGTTTCTAGTCTCTGCATACATAATGGGCACAGCTTGCTAATGGGTTTAAAGCTTCAAATCGTCCTCTTGCTCTAGTTAGAATAAAAGGAAAAAAAAATTTTGATTGAATTTAATGATAACTCTGGGTTGTGAAAGATTGACTCCATTTCTTAACACCTGTATTTAAAAAAAAAGGGGAGGGGAAAGCAATCTAAGAATGTGAGTTTTTTAAAATTCTTTTAAATAATGCTCTTGATGCATTTTAATGCAATTTGTTAGATGGCTGCCTGGTCGTCATATTTGCGCTCCGGAAGATCTTCTGGATGTCCCCAGTTTAAAACCTTGCCTAACGTCCTTTCCTGCAGTCCTACTGGAATACTGGTGTAAGTCGTAATGATAGGACATAATGATAGGACATAATGATGGGACATAATGATAGAACATAATGATCGGACATAATGATGGGACATAATGATGGGACATATTAATAAGACATAGTGATAGGACATAATGATGGGGCATAATGATGGGACATTATGATGGGACATAATGATAGGACATAATGATGGGACATAATGATGGGACATAATGATGGGACATAATGATGAAACATAATGATGGGACATAATGATAGGACATAATGATGACACATAATGATGGGACATAATGATGAAACATAATGATGGGACATAATGATGGGACATAATGATGGGACATTATGATGGGACATAATGATAGGACATAATGATGGGACATAATGATGGGACATAATGATGGGACATAATGATGAAACATAATGATGGGACATAATGATAGGACATAATGATGACACATAATGATGGGACATAATGATGAAACATAATGATGGGACATAATGATGGGACATAATGATGGGACATAATAATAAGACATAATGATAGGACATAATGATAGGACATAATGATAGGACATAATGATGGGACATAATGATAGGACATAATGATGGGATATATTGATGGGACATAATGATGAAACATAATGATGGGATATAATGATGGGACATAATGATATTACATAATGATGGGACATAATGATGACACATAATGATGGGACATAATGATGAAACATAATGATGGGACATAATAATAAGACATAATGAAAGGACATTATGATAGGACATAATGATGGGACATAATGATAGGACATAATGATGGGACATAATGATAGGACATAATGATGGGACATAATGATGGGACATAATGATAGGACATAATAATGGGACATAATGATTGGACATAATGATGGGACATAATAATAAGACATAATGAAAGGACATAATGATAGGACATATTGATAGGACATAATAATGGTCCATAATAATCTGAAGAAAAGTCTGATATGTACAAGTCACCATGTCACCATGCCAAATCACAATTTCAAGTCATCATGTCACCATATTGAGCCACCATGTCAAGTCACCACGTGAAGTCACTATGTCATGTCACCATATTGAGCCACCATGTCAAGTCACCACGTGGTCACTAAGTCATGTCACCATGTCAAGGTAACAATAAGGCTTGTCTTCGAGTCCGAAGATAAGTGAGGAATGCATTATTTCCCGTGGCTGCGGAGCCCCATCTGTGACCTACATATTTTGCCACAAGAAGGGCAAGCATAACCATTGTCCGCAGGTGGTCGATTTAGATTTTCTTTTCGCTATCTGCGTCCGTCCTCGGAAGCGGATTTTCTTTTGGTCTCAAATGTGAGTGACCTCCAGCTGTCTCGTTCTGAGGCCGCATGCAACTAGGTGTTCTCTTCTATGTCAGCTAAGGCAAGTTGGCGCCTAAGCTGGTCTTTGAAGCGTTTCGGTGTTACGTCGACCACCTTTTAGCTCACCATAAAAAGACTGCCTTTGGCATACGTTCGTCTCCCATACGGCATCTATCTTACCAGCGTAACTGGTAATAATATATGTGGGATTGTTATAAATGGAGTCTCAGTTGCATCCTGTGTGCAGAATACAGAAACATTTACGTCTGTGTACTGTAAATAGCGTCTAACAGCTTTAGAGTAATCAATTGTTTTGCTTGCGCCACAAATAAAAAACTTTTATTTGTTAAGAGTTATCTTTCGCTAAAGTGTCTTTAACATTGTTGTTATTTTATTTCTCTTTTCAGCCTTCAAAAGTATATATTTTCAATTTCCCCTGGGTTTTTTTTTAACGGCCCCCACAAGGAGAATAGAATCTATTATAATAGTTTTCTGTGGTCTGTCTGTCCGTCTATCCGTCCCTTCAAATTTCAGAAAGTAGAAAAGAAACTGATATTTTAGATCATTCAAAGTTCTGATGCAACGGCTACTTTTTCTTTTCCGAAAGTGAACCATCTAATGACTCTTTCTTACTAACACACTTCATCTATTCGTCACTCACTCACTCTAGCATTTACTCAAATCTAGTAGCTACTCACGCCCACTAATACATAATCACTCACCTAAAAACCCATGACTCTTATCTGACTAATTGCTATATATTTTCGATCTAGCTTTAACCTTCTTATGTTATCTCGTACCTAATTCTCACTAATTGTGTTACTGGGTCTTTTATTTCTGACACCAAAAGTTAACAATCAAAACACAAACATTCTAATATTAAAAGATGAAACATGAAAGCCTTAGATACGCTGGTTAACGTTTTTAAAAAATACTAATTCCTGTTATTTTTAGGTAATCAAATAGGTTAAAATAACAAATAGATCAAAGAATTAACACAATGATCGCTTCTGTAAGACATAGCTGAACCAAAATAAGTCCAGATATTATTTCAAAGCTTGTTGAGCTGATGAAATTATCTGATCTTTCTCTTTTTTTTTATCTATCAGATTATTGGAAACTGAAAAAAAAAAAAAAGGTATACATTGTATAGTATTCGATATTTTCTGATTAACTGTCTACAGTTGAAACAAAAATGTTTATATTAGGTCAACAAATAAAATATGCGGCCCGAGGGCTACATGTCACCTTTGTGGCTCAAAAAGAGGCTTCATGTATTTGCTTCATAAACGATTTTTTTTTAAATTTCGGCGCTTTAACCTTTCTAAAAGACAATGTGTACATCCTTCACAGGCAATCATAACACAAGACTTTTAGCCGATGAAAACCTTATCTATCCTGAGAGTGAGAAAAGCGAGCTAGACAACGAAGTGAAAGATGTTCTATCATACAACTATTTGTAATAGGCGATACATTTTTAACAAACGCTTATAATTTATTTAATTGTCAGTAAATCAAAGGGTGTAAAACTACTATAGTAACCAGACAAAACAGTTTTTAGAACAAGGGGGTAACATTTTGTGCGAAGGATACCTCTATCCGAGTCAACGGACAAAATAAGAATCAATAAAAAAAACAACAACTATTATTTAATTATATATATATGGCTCCTTTTGTCTCGAAAGGCAATGTATGCGCCCAAATGAGTCACTGGTTTTGGCTTAACCTTGAGACGGGGCAGAATCTGGTTGGCTAATCAAGCCAATTCTAGAGCGGCAGACTTTGCCACAATTCATACATGTGTATGCCTCTGATTCAGGGCTAGCGGACAGGGCAGCTTTCTTTTTTTCCCATAACATTATCTGACTTCACTTCTTACTAATTATTACTGTACATTAGCCACAGAACATTACAAAATAGAAATATACTTAATAACAGTTTCACTTGTATACAATGGCACTTTATCTATCACTGGGAAATCCATCAAGTCTTCCTAAAACGTCACTATCTTTAACTACTATTCAAAACAGTCTACGACTATGTCTAGATGAACGCCATGTTGGCCTCGTTCGCCTAAGTCTACTACGTCATTAGTCTGTCTTACTACGTCACTACTTTTACCGTCACTAAAAACAGTACACAATATATTTGTCTAACAAAACTTACATACTCTCTAAATTAGTACATTACAGGCTACACTCAGAGAATTTGGAGTGTGTACTTTGATTTTGTTTTTATATTGAAGAGGTATTTTTTAGCTTTAAACCTCGCAGAAAGGGGGGGGGGGTTAAACCTAAAAACCCATTTGGCTACGCTCATAGCATTTTTCAGTGTGTAATTTGCTTTTTTATATTGAAGAGGTGGTTTTATAGTAAATTTCGGAGGGGGTTTGAAATCAAAATCTTCCTTAATTATGCTCTTGGAATTTGGGGATTGTAGTTTGCATTATTTTTTGTTTGTTTTGTTTTATAGAAGAGGGGAATATAACTGCAAAACCCCTTTGGCTACGCTGGGGCAAGTGATGGCTGGGGGGATTTCATTTCGGGGGCATGATAGGTGGCATTGTCGTCATTTGGTCTTAGGTAGAGGAGACGACTCCAAAACGTGAGCCTGAAAGCTTGTGTTATTGTAGTGATTTTGATTTTGTTAACAGATATTATTACTAAAGTCTACTACATTTATTATATTATATATGAAGTTGTATTTGGCTTCCTTCACAAAAGGAAGTTATTCAAGCTATTTGAAGTTTTATTAGTTAATGGTTTAGTTGTCTACCAGTAGTTTGGTGCTACAAGTCAACGACCTGTAACAACGATATGTATGTAAATTTATAATATTTAATAATAATAATAATAATAATAATTTTATTTATAAAGCGCTGTTAACAAACAAAATGTAGGCTCAAGGCGTCTTATTTAAATGACCACAGCTTAATACACACACAAAGCCCCGACTTTAAAAATAGAGAAGACACTAGAACAATGGCTCTAGCAAGTGACTAAAAGTGGGCTTACAAAATATATAAATTATTTATGATCATCATAACAAATAGCCTTATGTTTATCACATTAAATATTTTTTCCTTTAATATGAGAATAAAGAAATAACGGTTCTGGTTAGATTTGTATTTGATTTTGTTTGTTTATGGATGCGGCAAAATATGTAGGTCACAGCTGTGGCTGCGTAGCAATGGGAAATACTGTATTCCTCATTAATCTTCGGAATAGAAGACAAGCCTTATTATTATTATATTAACGGTTTTGTCTGCGTTAGATTAAGCAAAAAAGTTCAAAGCTAGGACTTCGTAGTCACGTGAAATTTTGCATCCAAGGCAAGCTTTATTATACCATGATTATACTTTTAAAACATTTTCTTCATCCAGTCCAACTTTTTAAATTGTTGCCATAGGATAGTCAACACACGCTCTATACCTCTCCTTTGTGTGAGTACATAAAAGATATGGGTAATGTAAAAACAATAATCTAAATAAAATATTACATGTACATTTACCAATGTTGTCTTCTGAATGGAGTATTTAAGATTACCAGCAACTTTCTTTGAAGCGGCCAAAAGAATTAATTTTGAGTCGTTTCAATTGCCGCCGAACGAAATACCACAAATATTTATCAAGGATCTTCAAATCATTAATTTGCCGCCAACAGCCAGAGTTTTTGTTCGTCTTGCTGCTGTCTCTGGAGCTATTGCTGCGATAATGTGCATGTATGGATTGGAAGGTAAGTTTCTCTAAATCAGGGGTTCTCAACCTGTGGGTCGCGACCTCCTTGGGGGTCGATTGACCGTTTGCCAGGGGTCGCCTAAGACCAGCGAAACTATGGATTGTTATTATCTATTCTTCTATTGCTGTATGTGTGTGTGTGTGGGGGGGGGTCGCGGCAGAGTGGGGGATTGTAAAAAGAGGTCGCCGAACTTAAAAGGTTGAGAACCGCTGCTCTAGATGGAGTGTCCTTTAAATACACTTTTATTCACGATTATAATAACTTAATTTCTTATAATAATTATAAATGTTGTCTTTGAGTCCGAAGATTTATCTAGAGTGCAGTATTTTACGTGGCTAAGCAGTTCTAGCTAGGATCTATTTATTTTGCCACATCTAAAGCAGAAGAAACTTCTGTCGGTGGTAAAATTAATTTATGTTCGCAGACTAAGCCTGTTTCTTGCACTAGCTTTTGTTTTGGCTACATACGTGTATCCTGCGTTCGTTGTTTAGAAATCTTCATTTGTCTCTTTCCTAAGTTTAGTTGTTCTCCTCTCTCACTGGTAAGGCAATCTTGCACTATAATTGGTCTTTAAAAAGTTTCCTGAAAAAAGGGGGGGGGGGGGGTCACCTGCGCAGTCTCCTTTAAAGTTCGGGAGACATTTGACGTGGGAAACACAGGGGGAAACTCAATGGCGAATACAAAACAATGAAGCCCTAACATATGCTCAAGGCGGCGCTTAAAGACCCATAAAAGACGTCAACAAGAATTAAAGACAAAATAATTTAAATAAATTTTAAATATACTTTTTCCGGGCTAAACTAGTGAAGCATGTGGTTGTGTGGTCGAAAGTAAGAGAAGCATGTGGGTGTGTGGTCTAAAGTAGAGGAGCCTGTGGTTGTGTGGTCTAAAGTAGAGAAGCATGTGGTTGTGTGGTGTAAAGTAGTGAAGCATGTGGTTGTGTGGACTAAAGTAAAGAAACATGTGGATGTGTGGTCTAAAGTAGAGAAGTATGTGGTTGTGTGGTCTAAAGTAGTGAAGCATGTGGTTGTGTGGTCTAAAGTAGTGAAGCATGTGGTTGTGTGGTCTAAAGTAGTAAAGCATGTGGTTGTGTGGTCTAAAGTAGTGAAGCATGTGGTTGTGTGGTCTAAAGTAGAGAAGTATGTGGTTGTGTGGTCTAAAGTAGTGAAGCATGTGGTTGTGTGGTCTAAAGTAGTGAAGTATGTGGTTGTGTGGTCTAAAGTAGTGAAGCATGTGGTTGTGTGGTCTAAAGTAGTGAAGCATGTGGTTGTGTGGTCTAAAGTAGAGAAGCATATGGTTGTGTGGTCTAAGGTAGAGAAGTATGTGGTTATGTGGTCTAAAGTAGTGAAGTATGTGGTTGTGTGGTCTAAAGTAGTGAAGCATGTGGTTGTGTGGTCTAAAGTAGAGAAGTATGTGGTTGTGTGGTCTAAAGTAGAGAAGTATGTGGTTGTGTGGTCTAAAGTAGAGAAGTATGTTGTTATGTGGTCTAAAGTAGAGAAGTATGTGGTTATGTGGTCTAAAGTAGTGAAGCATGTGGTTGTGTGGTCTAAAGTAGTGAAGTATGTGGTTGTGTGGTCTAAAGTAGTGAAGCATGTGGTTGTGTGGTCTAAAGTAGTGAAGCATGTGGTTGTGTGGTCTAAAGTAGAGAAGCATATGGTTGTGTGGTCTAAAGTAGAGAAGTATGTGGTTATGTGGTCTAAAGTAGTGAAGTATGTGGTTGTGTGGTCTAAAGTAGTGAAGCATGTGGTTGTGTGGTCTAAAGTAGAGAAGTATGTGGTTGTGTGGTCTAAAGTAGAGAAGTATGTGGTTATGTGGTCTAAAGTAGAGAAGTATGTGGTTGTGTGGTCTAAAGTAGTGAAGCATGTGGTTGTGTGGTCTAAAGTAGAGAAACATGTGGTTGTGTGGACTAAAGTAGAGAAGTATGTGGTTGTGTGGACTAAAGTAAAGAAACATGTGGATGTGTGGTCTAAAGTAGAGAAGTATGTGGTTCTGTGGTCTAAAGTAGTGAAGTATGTGGTTGTGTGGTCTAAAGTAGAGAAGTATGTGGTTGTGTGGACTAAAGTAAAGAAACATGTGGATGTGTGGTCTAAAGTAGAGAAGTATGTGGTTGTGTGGTCTAAAGTAGTGAAGCATGTGGTTGTGTGGTCTAAAGTAGTGAAGCATGTGGTTGTGTGGTCTAAAGTAGAGAAGCATATGGTTGTGTGGTCTAAAGTAGAGAAGTATGTGGTTATGTGGTCTAAAGTAGTGAAGTATGTGGTTGTGTGGTCTAAAGTAGTGAAGCATGTGTTTGTGTGGTCTAAAGTAGAGAAGTATGTGGTTGTGTGGTCTAAAGTAGAGAAGTATGTGGTTGTGTGGTCTAAAGTAGAGAAGTATGTGGTTATGTGGTCTAAAGTAGAGAAGTATGTGGTTATGTGGTCTAAAGTAGAGAAGTATGTGGTTGTCTGGTCTAAGGTAGAGAAGTATGTTGTTGTGTGGTCTAAAGTAGAGAAGTATGTGGTTGTGTGGTCTAAAGTAGAGAAGTATGTGGTTGTCTGGTCTAAAGTAGTGAAGCATGTGGTTGTGTGGTCTAAAGTAGTGAAGTATGTGGTTGTGTGGTCTAAGGTAGAGAAGTATGTGGTTGTGTGGTCTAAAGTAGTGAAGCATGTGGTTGTGTGGTCTAAAGTAGTGAAGCATGTGGTTGTGTGGTCTAAAGTAGAGAAGCATATGGTTGTGTGGTCTAAAGTAGAGAAGTATGTGGTTATGTGGTCTAAAGTAGTGAAGTATGTGGTTGTGTGGTCTAAAGTAGAGAAGTATGTGGTTGTGTGGTCTAAAGTAGAGAAGTATGTGGTTATGTGGTCTAAAGTAGAGAAGTATGTGGTTGTGTGGTCTAAGGTAGAGAAGTATGTGGTTGTGTGGTCTAAAGTAGTGAAGCATGTGGTTGTGTGGTCTAAAGTAGTGAAGCATGTGGTTGTGTGGTCTAAAGTAGAGAAGCATATGGTTGTGTGGTCTAAAGTAGAGAAGTATGTGGTTATGTGGTCTAAAGTAGTGAAGTATGTGGTTGTGTGGTCTAAAGTAGAGAAGTATGTGGTTGTGTGGTCTAAAGTAGAGAAGTATGTGGTTATGTGGTCTAAAGTAGAGAAGTATGTGGTTGTGTGGTCTAAAGTAGTGAAGCATGTGGTTGTGTGGTCTAAAGTAGAGAAACATGTGGTTGTGTGGTCTAAAGTAGAGAAGTATGTGGTTGTGTGGTCTAAAGTAGTGAAGCATGTGGTTGTGTGGTCTAAAGTAGAGAAGTATGTGGTTATGTGGACTAAAGTAGAGAAGTATGTGGTTGTGTGGACTAAAGTAAAGAAACATGTGGATGTGTGGTCTAAAGTAGAGAAGTATGTGGTTGTGTGGTCTAAAGTAGTGAAGTATGTGGTTGTGTGGTCTAAAGTAGAGAAGTATGTGGTTGTGTGGACTAAAGTAAAGAAACATGTGGATGTGTGGTCTAAAGTAGAGAAGTATGTGGTTGTGTGGTCTAAAGTAGTGAAGCATGTGGTTGTGTGGTCTAAAGTAGTGAAGCATGTGGTTGTGTGGTCTAAAGTAGAGAAGCATATGGTTGTGTGGTCTAAAGTAGAGAAGTATGTGGTTATGTGGTCTAAAGTAGTGAAGTATGTGGTTGTGTGGTCTAAAGTAGTGAAGTATGTGGTTGTGTGGTCTAAAGTAGAGAAGTATGTGGTTGTGTGGTCTAAAGTAGAGAAGTATGTGGTTATGTGGTCTAAAGTAGAGAAGTATGTGGTTATGTGGTCTAAAGTAGAGAAGTATGTGGTTGTCTGGTCTAAGGTAGAGAAGTATGTTGTTGTGTGGTCTAAAGTAGAGAAGTATGTGGTTGTGTGGTCTAAAGTAGAGAAGTATGTGGTTGTCTGGTCTAAAGTAGTGAAGCATGTGGTTGTGTGGTCTAAAGTAGTGAAGTATGTGGTTGTGTGGTCTAAAGTAGTGAAGTATGTGGTTGTGTGGTCTAAAGTAGTGAAGTATGTGGTTGTGTGGTCTAAAGTAGTGAAGTATGTGGTTGTGTGGACTAAAGTAAAGAAACATGTGGATGTGTGGTCTAAAGTAGAGAAGTATGTGGTTGTGTGGTCTTAAGTAGAAAAGTGTGTGGTTATGTGGTCTAAAGTAGAGAAGTATGTGGTTGTGTGGTCTAAAGTAGTGAAGCATGTGGTTATGTGGTCTAAAGTAGAGAAGTATGTGGTTGTGTGGTCTAAAGTAGAGAAGTATGTGGTTATGTGGTCTAAAGTAGAGAAGTATGTGGTTATGTGGTCTAAAGTAGTGAAACATGTGGTTGTGTGGTCTAAAGTAGTGAAGTATGTGGTTGTGTGGTCTAAAGTAGTGAAGCATGTGGTTGTGTGGTCTAAAGTAGTGAAGCATGTGGTTGTGTGGTCTAAAGTAGAGAAGCATATGGTTGTGTGGTCTAAAGTAGTGAAGTATGTGGTTGTGTGGTCTAAAGTAGTGAAGCATGTGGTTGTGTGGTCTAAAGTAGAGAAGTATGTGGTTGTGTGGTCTAAAGTAGAGAAGTATGTGGTTATGTGGTCTAAAGTAGAGAAGTATGTGGTTGTGTGGTCTAAAGTAGTGAAGCATGTGGTTGTGTGGTCTAAAGTAGAGAAACATGTGGTTGTGTGGTCTAAAGTAGAGAAGTATGTGGTTGTGTGGTCTAAAGTAGTGAAGCATGTGGTTGTGTGGTCTAAAGTAGAGAAGTATGTGGTTATGTGGACTAAAGTAGAGAAGTATGTGGTTGTGTGGACTAAAGTAAAGAAACATGTGGATGTGTGGTCTAAAGTAGAGAAGTATGTGGTTGTGTGGTCTAAAGTAGTTAAGTATGTGGTTATGTGGACTAAAGTAGAGAAGTATGTGGTTGTGTGGACTAAAGTAAAGAAACATGTGGATGTGTGGTCTAAAGTAGAGAAGTATGTGGTTGTGTGGTCTAAAGTAGTGAAGCATGTGGTTGTGTGGTCTAAAGTAGAGAAGTATGTGGTTATGTGGTCTAAAGTAGAGAAGTATGTGGTTGTGTGGTCTAAAGTAGTGAAGCATGTGTTTGTGTGGTCTAAAGTAGAGAAGTATGTGGTTGTGTGGTCTAAAGTAGAGAAGTATGTGGTTATGTGGTCTTAAGTAGAGAAGTATGTGGTTATGTGGTCTAAAGTAGAGAAGTATGTGGTTGTGTGGTCTAAGGTAGAGAAGTATGTTGTTGTGTGGTCTAAAGTAGAGAAGTATGTGGTTGTGTGGTCTAAAGTAGAGAAGTATGTGGTTGTGTGGTCTAAAGTAGTGAAGCATGTGGTTGTGTGGTCTAAAGTAGTGAAGTATATGGTTGTGTGGTCTAAAGTAGTGAAGTATGTGGTTGTGTGGTCTAAAGTAGTGAAGTATGTGGTTGTGTGGTCTAAAGTAGTGAAGTATGTGGTTGTGTGGACTAAAGTAAAGAAACATGTGGATGTGTGGTCTAAAGTAGAGAAGTATGTGGTTGTGTGGTCTAAAGTAGTGAAGTATGTGGTTGTGTGGTCTAAAGTAGTGAAGCATGTGGTTGTGTGGACTAAAGTAAAGAAACATGTGGTTGTGTGGTCTAAAGTAGAGAAGTATGTTGTTGTATGGTCTAAAGTAGAGAAGTATGTGGTTGTTTGGTCTAAAGTAGAGAAGTATGTGGTTGTGTGGTCTAAAGTATAGAAGTATGTGGTTGTTGTGGTATATCCGGGCTTCCTGGGCTCAATGGAGAGCGAGTTTGAAATATTTTAGTGAAATACCCAACAATCCTTAAAGTTTGTGGGAGAACAAAATGCAACACAGCTAGAAATGTTTAGTCCCTAGGGGAAAGGACTATCTGGGGTACATATGGAGTGAAAACTTAATAAGGCTTATTATCAAATTAGAAGCATAGAACCCATAAGAAGCCAATGGAATGAATGCAGGAGAGGCAGATGACTTAGAACTATCCGTGCTGAGGATGAGTTGGGCGTAAGGAGTTAGCACTGCCATCTCTAGGGCACAAGATTAAATGAGACTATATCTATATTCTCAGTTAAATGTCAAGTTTGTTTTTTCTTATGTTAAAATTTCAGTCTTGTATACACCAGTTCCAATGGAGCCGCAGGAAGTAATCTCCAATGTAAGTTTTTGGCTTTACATGTGTTATGTTAATAAGTTATCTATGTCAAGTGAACCAGTGGGACGACTAAACCAATTGTTTAGCTGATAAAGGTGGTGCAATATATTTCTTGGGTCTATGGACATTATTTGTTAGTTAATACGATAGATATGATTGGTTACTTCAGGTAATTGACCCAATATCTTTGTGGACGAATGAAATTATTGGTTGGTTGAAAGAAGTAACCCAGTTTAAGTGATCCATTTGTTTAGGCTTGAAAAAGGCCCAGTAGCTAAATTTAGCTGTTTTTTTTTTATAGAGCGCTACTTTCGTGCTCTCAACATGCTCAGAGCGCTATGGTCCAATCTCAGTTGTAGACCAGTGGGAGGGGGAGGAGGTATCTAGGAGTTGGTTTTCCGTGCTGCCTTTAGGTGAGCAGTAAACATAACTCTTCCCGAGTCTGGTGTCGAACCTCGAGACCCCTTCGTATATAGCCAAGACAAGACAAGTTCAAGCGTACTTAGCCTCTAGATTAGGGGCTCCACTAGACAATACTAGTTAAGACAAGTGAGCTAGTAGATAAGTTTTGACCAAATAAGTCGAGACAAACCCCCCGCCCCCTCGCATTTCTTTCTGCTAATTTGACTTATAAAATGTAATAAGTATATTCAAAGAAAGTTTAGACATCATTTTAAATATGCATGAAGATATTTTAGCCTCTCATACGGTATTTCGTATGGGATCATCTTCTGATACAGAATGTGTCATTTTTTAAAAAGCCTTCACAATAATCGACCCAGTGCTCGCAATGTGTGGATGAGTCGCTTGGCTACCTAACTAAGGGGGCTCAAGTTTATATCCCGACCTACAGTAGAAATGTTAGAAATGTGACTAGAGTTTAAGTTTGCTTCAGAAAATCTTCCCAGATACCTCCCTTCCCCCCACACATCCATGAAAGTGTTTGGGCCAGAGTACACTCAACATGATATAATGACTGAACATAATATAATGACTGAACATGATATAATGATTGAACATGATATAATGACTGAACATGATATAATGACTGAACATGATATAATGACTGAACATGATATAATGACTGAACATGATATAATTGACCACGAATAATCAATACTAACGAATGTCATTTTTAAGTATTAACCATTTTTAAAAAATAACCTTTTTTTTTTCAGGTCGAGTTTAGTCCAAGTAAGTAAACGTTTTACTTATATTCAATTTTCATCTTACCGTCTGTCACAACACACACACACACAAGATGTCACAATGTGTGTTGTGGTGCCGGGGATTTTATTTGAATTAAAAATAGTTGAATAAATGACGATCTAGGAATCACAATACAAGATTCTTTGTAAAAACACAACTCTGGAACTTTATTTAAATATAAAACGTAAGTACAGCTAATGTACAAATTACAGATCAATCAACACAAAATATCACAAAGGCTTTTAAAACAGAGCTCTTAGAAGACCGACTGACTACTATGAAAATATTTTATCGACTGGCGTTCTCTCTACTCTCGCCAATTCTCTGGCGCTAACTCTTTAAAAAAATGTCTTCACTTAATTTCAAATCAACCAATAGATTTGCAACATCATAATCACGTCTTGGGTAAAACCTGAGGTGCTGTCAAGGGTCTAAATTTGTGGGGTAATTCCTGAGGCTCAGTCAAGGGTTTATATTTCTTTTAAATGTGAAATGTACAAATAATTCTATAATGGCATCTGTGACATATTACCCCCCCCCTCCATTTAGCATTTGTATGGTAATAGAAATGCTCATATGTATTAAAAATATTTAAATATACACAAAATACCATACATGAAATTATAGAAAAATTATTATAGCTTTTTTTATATAGCGCTACTTTCATGCTTATAGCATGCTCAGAGCGCTTTTGGTCCAATCTCATTTGTGGACCGGTGGGGGGGAGGGGGTATCTAGGAGTTAGTTTTCCGTGCTGCCTTTAGGCGCTCAGTAAACACAACTCTGCCCGAGTCGGGTGTCGAACCTCGAGCCCCCTTCTAGGTAGCCAAGACGAGCCAAGTTCAAGCGCACTTAGCCTCTCGACCACGCTTGAGGTAACATATGACAATGCTCTGAAAAATAAAGTCAACTTGGAGATAACAATAAAAAAAAATGTAAATGCAGTGTCAGGTATATGAGAATAAAATTATTGATGACTTTGAACACCTGTTTCACTATTCAAGTGGTTATGAAAATGAGACAATGCTTGTCATGAACAATATCAAAAGTTGTATAAAGCATAATACTTGAATAAATTAAATCTTGAATTGAATAAGTTACTTCTTTTCATGGTGCTTTATGATGAAATTAAAATATGACAATACAAAACTGATATACTACACCTGTGGAAGAAAAATATATACACAATTATGTAAAGAATTAAATACATCTGGAAAGTGTGTCAGCGAAGACATTATCACGTCCAGGAATTGTCTTGACCTCAAATTGGTAGTCTGTGAGTTGTAGACTCCACCGAGTTAAACGACTGTTCGCTAACTTCTTTGAGTTCAGAAATGCTAGTGGTGCATGATCAGTTAGGAGTGTGAAATTAGCACTAGTAGATATCTGGAGAACTTGGCTATGGCCCATACAATGGCTAGACATTCACGATCGATGGTTGAGTATCTGGTTTCAGCTGTTGACAACTTCCTGCTGATGAAAAATACTGGGTGCAAAGTCTCTTGGCATTTCTGTGAAGTGTCTTGGTATTTCTGCATTAGGCATGCACCTATATCTGAAGATGAAGCATCTGTGGCGAGGTAAAATTGCTTCTCTGGATTCGGAAGTTTGAGAATAGTGTCTCTTGAGAATTCAGCTTTAATTTTCTAAATATTTGTATGTAACTTTGTAGACCATGGAATCTTCGTTGGTTGTCCTTTCTTAGTGAGTTCAATCAATGGAGCTATGAGTGCTGTGTAACCTGGTATGAAATGTCTGTATAAATTACACAGACCCAAAATACTTCTCACTTGCTTTTTACTGGTGGGGACTTTGATGTCTAGTATGCGTTGAATAATGTTCTCTTGTGGCCTCAGCGAATTGTAGCTGACTCTATAACCCAGGAAGGATATTTCTGACATGGCTAGTTCTACCTTACTAGGCTTTATGGTAAAACCATGTTGTTTCAGTATGCTGAAAACTTCTTGTAGTCCTTTGATATGTTCGTTCCATGTCTTATGGAATATGCAAATGTCATCTATATATGACACTGTGTCAGAGCGATTGCCTAGTATGCTGTGAATGGCTCTATTAAAGGTGCTGCTGGCGTTGACTAGACCAAATGGCATGAAGTTGAAATGGAATAGTCCATAAGCTGTGGTGAATGCCGTAAACTGTTTGCATTCTTGTCGAACTGGTATTTGGTAATAACCTCTGGACAGGTCTATTTTGGTGAAGAACTTTGCCTCTGAAAATTTGGTCATAAGATCTTCAGGATTTGGCATAGGATATGAGTCGAGTTGGGTTATTTTATTCAACTGTCTGAAGTCGACACACATTCTTGGAGTTGTCGTTTGCTTCCGTTTGACAAGAACTATTGGTGCAGCATATGGAGAGTTGGAATGTTCAATGATTCCTTGCTCTAATAGTTGGTTAATTTCTTGTTTAAGAAAGTCTCTGTAGTGTACTGGTAATGGATAAGGTCTTGCTTTTGTAGGCTTGGAATTAGTAAGTATTATATTGTGTTCCGCAATTGACGTTTTGCCTGGAACATCTGTAAATATGTCTGAATTTTCTTTGAGAATGGTAGTCAGTTCTTTCTGCTTTTGTGGTGTCATTGAATTGAGTTTGATGTCTTGCCAAAATTCAGTTTGTTTGGTAGTTGTTTGTGGCATATTGATGTCGTCAAATTCAGACGTGTCATTTTCATCTTCTTCTGGTATGATTGCAAGACAAGATATGGCTCTTTCATTTTGTTCTGGGCTTGTGGTACCTTCTGTTATTGTGTTATATTTTTGTAACATGTTGACGTGATAGATTTTCTTTTTGTTGTGTATGTCTATCTCATAGTCAACATCTGTTATCTTTCTGAGTATGGAGAATGGACCTTGCCATTTGATGAATAGTCTGTTGCTTTTGTCTGGTAGTAACAGACATACTTGATCTCCTGGTTCAAATTGTTTCAGTGTTCTGTTTCTATTGACTCTCATTCTGGTATTGGAGTTTGCTATGGCTGTGGCTTCATTTGCTTTTTCACATGCAGATATGACTATGTTTCTGGTATCTTGCACATGTTGAAACGCTGTCTTGGGTTCTGATGAGATTGAGTTTTGGCGAATAATAGCTTCTTTGAGGATTGCCATCGGTCCTCGTGGGTTGGCGCCATAAACCATCTCGAAAGGTGAGAATCCTGTGGTTTCTTGAGGACTTTCTCTGTATGCAAACAGAGCTGCTGGTAGCAATAAGTCCCAATTCTGCGGATTGTCGTGTGCTATTTTTGAAATGCACCTCTTCAAAGTACCGTTGAATCGTTCGCAAAGCCCGTTGCTTTGGGGATGGTAGGGCGTTGTGAACTTCATCTTGATGTGGTACATGTTCATGAAGTCTTTGGTAATGTCAGCTGTGAACTGTGTGCCTCTGTCAGAGAGGATAACTTCTGGGAAACCAATTCTGGAAAATATCTCTGACAAAGCTCTGGTGATGTCAAGCGCTGTAATGTTGACTAGAGGTACTGCTTCTGTCCATCTTGTACATGTGTCAATCAATGTCAGGACATATCGATGGTTTCTTGCTGAAGCTACTGGCATGGGACCAATCAAATCAACTGAGACTTTTTGGAATGGCTTGTCTGTCAATTCCATATCTTGAATAGGTGCCTGTGATTTGTTGTTCTTAGGTCCTTTGACTTTTTCAAATATGACATGACTTCACGTATTTCTTGACGTCTTTAATGATACTTGGCCAATAAAATTCTTTGAAGATTCTGGCTTTAGTTTTGATTACACCCATATGGCTGGCGTGTGCAATGTTATGTCCTGTTGCCAGTATTTCTTTCCTGTATTTCTGTGGCACTATTATTTGCTGAATGGTATTGTCTTTATGCATGGCATTCTTCACCAGGAGGCCATCTTGAAAATATGGTTTATTTGGTAGATTCAGCTGTTTGTTTGCTTGAGCCTTCTGATAAAGTATTTGCAATGTTGGATCTCGTTTCTGTTCTTCTTTGAAGTCATCATGTGTGAAATATGACGTCTTGATGGACTTCAGTTTGACCAGTTAGAGTTCTTGTATCATTGTTAGAGACTCTGGGCATGTCGTCTTGTTCTTCAAAGTTCAACAATGGACATTCGGGAATTGGAGGTGGACTTATGACCGGTAGGGATGGGCTTGATGTAACTGGGGGTGTCCATGTTGAATGTTCTTGATTGTTGCTGGCTACTGGACTAGTAACTGGTTCTGTTGCATTCTGCATAACTTGAGTAACTGAGGTAGTCATGTGATTATTTTGGCTAACTTGTTCAGGTGCCAAATGTTCTTGTTGTCTGGACATGGATCTTGTCATTACTGCCAAACATTTTTGACCTTGCTCTATGACATTTGTCCATTCAGTAAGTTCTTGAGGAGTGCATTCTTTAACTCCTTCCATGTTTCCAATGATTAGGTCCACTGGTAGATTGGGTGTTACTAATGCTTTTGTTTGACCACTGAAGAATGGTGTAGTAACATAAATGATGGCTTCAGGTAATTTGCTGACAGTTCCGTTGAAGGCAGTGGCTTGGACGTGGTTGCCTGTGAAACGGTTTGCGTGTACGAAGCGTTCATGTACTAATGTGGACGTGCTTCCGGTGTCACGAAGAACTTCCACCTTCTTGTCTCCTACAAAGCCTGGATAAAATTTGAGACCATTGGACTTTGCAATGACTGTCATAGTTGAATGCTCATTGTAATAGCTTCTGTTATATGAGCTTCTGTTTGGCATATATTGTGGTCTGGAGTCCTGTGAATGACTTCTGTAGCGAGGTTTGTTATCTGGTTTATTATTTCCAGGTGCTTTGTTGAGATTGTATTGCTCTCTATTGCTGTATCTTTGAGTTGGTGAAGTGGGTCTATCAAAATTTTGATTTTTGGAGTCTGCCTGTTTTTTCCAACATTCTTGAGTTTGGTGACCCTTTTTATGGCAATATGAACATTCTGTGGTTCTGCTGCGGCATTGAGATGTGAAATGCCCTAGTTTATGACATTTGTTGCATTTGATTTTGTCATCTGACTTATATCTTGCATTTTTGTCTTGAGCAAAACAGACAAAATTTTCTTCAACAGATGGTTTGACTGACTTGTTTGGATAGGCTGCTTTATATTGTCTGATGATCTTGGTTAATGTCTGGATATCAGTAGGATTTCTCTCTATAATGTAGGATTGAATATCTTCTGAGTGAGCATGGGTGATGTTGTCGATAATAATATGTTGACGAAGAGCTTGGTAACTTTCTTCTATTTTGGCCATGGATACCCATCTATCAAACCACATTGACATATTAGCTACAAAAATTTGAGGATCATCATTTTGCTGTGGCCTTTCATTATAGAATTTCTTTCTATAGTTGGCTGAAGTTGCTCCGTATTGGCGCAGTAGAGCTTCCTTGATATCAGAGTAAGTGCTGCGTTCATTGATGGACAGTTGTGAGCAAATGTTGACAGCTTTGCCAGTCAAGAGGGTGAGGAGTGAGCTCGACCAATGTGCTTCAGGTAGACCGGATGTTGTAGCTATTTCTTCAAATCTTATGAGATACGAGTCCATATTGTCAATGTTTTCGTTGAAAGCCGATATTTTGTTCATTAATCTGTATTTGTCAAACATATTTGAGTGACCTTAAGTTGGAATGCTTTCTTTATTTTCTTTCTTTTGTTTTTCGAATTCCATTTTTACTTTTTCATGTTGCCTTTGTTTTTCGGCATCTTGTCTTTGTTTTTCAGCTTCTTGCCTTTGTTTTTCGGATTCTTGCCTTTGTTTTTCGGCGTCTTGCCTTTGTTTTTCAGATTCTTGCCTTTGTTTTTCAGATTCTTGCTCTTGATATTCTTTCTCTTCTTGTTTCTCTGCCCACTGGTCTGGCTTTGGAATTTGCTTTTCTTTGGCTAATTCTATCAATTCGAAGAGTCGTTGTGTTCTAGAACCGGAAGCCATATTTAATTTTTTTGTTAGTTTCTTGTATTGGAGCAAAATGTTCAATATCTGGATTTTGGCTTTATCTCAGATATAATAATAATAATATAATGACAAAGTTCTTGAAGCCTCAATTTGCTAATAATGCTTGACAGTAAACTTGTAGTTACTGGAATCGTATGATTGAATATATAGATCTATTGAGCCGAGTACTTTTTACTGGTTTAACAGTTGGTTAAATCTGGTCTTCTGTTTACTTTGTGCCAGACAAATAATTATTTACTGGTCTTCTTTGTAATAACTATAATGCCAGTTATTTGCTTTACTGGTCTTTTATATTGCCAGTTATTTGCTTTACTGGTCTTTTATATTGCCAGTTATTTGATTTACTGGTCTTTTAATAGTGCCAGTTATTATGTATATTGGTCTTATTCCTTTTGCCAATTACATATAATAATAGATTTCGTGAGTTAGACGTAACTCTAACGAAAATCTTTATAAAAGAATTATCGATAACCAACTGACCTGTTAAACACAGAAATTCTGTCCTCCGTTAAATAAGAATGAAGTTCCTTTGAAGAGTTTAGAAATTGGTCCTAGATCTTGAATAAATTTCGTTAAAAGTTGTCCATAAACTTTTATTAGTCGGAGAGTGCCAGATATGTCACAACACACACACACACAAGATGTCACAATGTGTGTTGTGGTGCCGGGGATTTTATTTGAATTAAAAATAGTTGAATAAATGACGATCTAGGAATCACAATACAAGATTCTTTGTAAAAACACAACTCTGGAACTTTATTTAAATATAAAACGTAAGTACAGCTTATGTACAAATTACAGATCAATCAACACAAAATATCACAAAGGCTTTTAAAACAGAGCTCTTAGAAGACCGACTGACTACTATGAAAATATTTTATCGACTGGCGTTCTCTCTACTCTCGCCTATTCTCTGGCGCTAACTCTTTAAAAAAATGTCTTTGTTTAATTTCAAATCAACCAATAGATTTGCAACATCATAATCACGTCTTGGGTAAAACCTGAGGTGCTGTCAAGGGTCTAAATTTGTGGGGTAATTCCTGAGGCTCAGTCAAGGGTTTATATTTCTTTTAAATGTGAAATGTACAAATAATTCTATAATGGCATCTGTGACACCGTCAAACCCAATGCTAATTGTTCTTTGCTACTTACAAATTAAAATAATTAAAAAAATCTAATTTCTTAATTTAAAAGCATGGAACAATTGGAAAATGTTCATCTCAATTATTGTTTTCTTTTTATTAATGTCCAGGCTACCAGTCGTACAGAGTTAACAGTGCAATCAAACAGGTCAGTTTAAAATAACGTTACCTGCAGTGTGGACACTTGTCTTCTCTGAACGGCTTTATAAATATAACATGGGTTTGAGTTTTGTCTAAGAATCGAGTTTTAGACACGAATAAAAGAGTTTCTAGGGTTCAGAGTTTTTTTTCACGTTGTCTCAATGAAAATGACTTATAAAAAGGTGGCATTTAGATGCCTGCCTGGTAATGTGGTATGCGCTCTTTGATTCGAACCCTGCCTTCCTGAAGGAGGTATGGTCTAGAATGTATTCCTTTTAAAGGATCATCCGCAACTTGTCAAACATAACATGCTAGTCAATGCGATCACGGACATTCCTGGCAAGAGACTTCTATGAAAAGCTTCAGTTAATGTCTTTTAGACACTCGAGGGACACATTTCAGATAAACTATAATTCCAAATCCAAAATCACAGTTTGAATACCAACTTGAACTCTTTACGTTTGGCAGAGTAATAAAAATGTTTTGCTGGAAAAAGGGGGGGGGGCTGTTACAAAAAAGTGTCCAAAAAAAGATAGGGGAGGGAGGGGTATTGTAAAGTCAGTGAAGTATGTTTAAGGAAAGAAACAACAAGTGAGGTAAAAGGGGTGGGGGTAATGTTTGGTGAGTTAATTTTTTTGAAGCAAAAATAATGTCTGTTAATAATAAATAAAGAATGTTTTGAGGAAAGGGTTCTGTTTGGACACAGTTGCCATTTGTTTTGACTTTCAGTTGTCCTCTTTTCTAGTTTTTTTTCAATTATTTTTTTTTTACAGAATTTTGAAATGGCGAACAGACAACACTTTATTCACACTCTGGCTCTACTTGCTGTTCCCTTTTGTCGATGGCCCAGATTGGTAAAATGTAGAATATTGTAAATACGTTTTTTGATAGTGTATAGGACCCTTTTTTTTCAACTCACTCTGTCTGTCTGTCTGGTAAAAAGTTTGTACACGTGATTTTTCCCACACCCAATTTTGGATCAAACTGAAATTTTTGACAATTATTTGTTTTATCTGACATCGCAAGAATCAATTTTAAAAAATTAACCAATTAGTTTATTGACTATTGGTAATTAATTATTTTGTTTGGTATCTCAAACAAGCGAAAAAATGTTTACTTGACTGAAGTGGTGGTATAAGCTGAATTAATACCCTCTATAGGTCGCCGCTATAAAGTAAGTTTGAAAAAACAATAAATAACTATACAATCTTCTAAAGTCATAAGCACCTCTGTGTGGGTCACCACAACTTAAGCCCCACTAGTGTTCCCTTTTTCCGGCGAGGTTAGAGACCGAGATCACAAGAGAAGTATTCCCACAATAATCTTAACCTATTAACCTTCTCTTAACCGTGAAAGGGCCGTCACCGCAGCATACGATCTCAGAGAGTAACAGCATGTCGTATAGAACAGTTTAGTGAAGCCTTACTTTCATTGTCTCCCTTGTGTAATGCTTGCTCGCTGGAACATGTAATAGTAAACATTCTTTTTCCTTGACGCTTTCACTAGATATCCTCAATTAGGGTTACCAGTCATCTAGACTCCAATAGGAGAAAGAAAGGTAGCCCTAACCCAAACCCCTAACCTTATTTAGAAAAAAAAAACAAGACTAAGTACATTTTAAAACTAGCTTTTTAATTAATGTATTTCCTGCCAGTATTTCTAAGACTAAGACTAAGACTGCTTTATTGATCCTTACGGAAATTTGTTGTGATTACAAGGACTCGTTTCTCATATAAAGACAACACAACAGAAAAATACACATAAATACAACAGACAACATAAAGAGTTCATTCAGCGACTACACACAGGTATCTTGGTGCATTTCATGTTCCCTGATCAATGAGTGGCGGTGATAGAGTCTGACCGAGTGAGGTACGAACGAGTTTTTGTACCGCTCCGCTTCTAATCAAAGAATCTATCATAAAGCTGCTAGATCTAGTTCTTTAGTCTCAGACAAAACGACTTTTAGCAAAAGCTCAAAGTTTTTCACTAAAAGTTCACATCTTTCGTCACGGATCTTAGAAAGATGTAGTACTTAAAGGGTTAACATATTTAGTGTAGGCCTATCGTAGGAGTGACTTAACTTTAATTAACCCACTTGCGCCTATTGCGTTTGAGTTGCTACCTGTGTATGTTGTATAGCAAATGTTGATATAATGTTCTAATTAATAGTAATACTTGCTATTGTAAAACAAATATTAGAAGAGGGGGCCTTGCAGACATCCGTTAAATTGGGCTCCGCAATTTGTATGGCCGGCCCTGATAATTCCCGGGACTGCAAAAACAAAAAACAACACAATAAAAAAAGAACTTGAGGCGCTCATTTAATGAACAGCTATGAATGATTAATCTTTGAACGAAAATCTTATCATTCTACTATTTTAGAGTTCGTTTTGTCCATTTAAGCCAAAAGTATTAAAGTTTCAGCTCAGTTGATAATAAGAAATTGAAGTAAACAGCAATGTGAGCCGGACATTTTCGAAATATAGGCCTATGCGTTTGCTGGTGAAGGACACTACCCCCCAAAAAATGAGAACATGTTCCCTTTTTGCTTGACTTCTGCTAGCATAAAAATCTGATTTAATGTGCACAGTTTGCGATCATTTTCTGTGACAAAATATTTTGTATTTTCTCCTACTTCCGTTATATCAGACAGGACTAATTATACTCTCTCCTTTTTGTAAGCACACATTGCACACGCGTGTAGTATTTTATTATTTAAATATTAATCATTATTTATAACTATCCCCAGACAGGCACAGTCATGACTACTGGCATCATTGTTTTCTGTGGCAGCTGTTACTATTACGCTCTAACAGGAAACAAAAGCGCATTACATACAGCCCCCTATGGAGGGTACCTGCTGATTCTGGCCTGGATGTTGACGGCCATCTAGAACCACAAACAAATCCACATTTATAAACTCTCTTTTTAACATTATTTCATGCGAACTGAACTGCTTTTCATAAAATGATAGGCCCACCCTCTACGTACACACTATTAAACAGACAATTTGTAATATTTTGACGCTATAGGTAGGTCTCTGTGTGACCGTTTCCTAATAAAACATCCAGGGGTCAATTCTAAATAGATTTCTAAAAAGATTTCAATATATAGATTATTGCTATTTTTAGCCCTGCTCTGTAAGCTCACTGCAACGAAGGGAAATAAGTCTCAATTAGTTGTATCACTGCATGGGTTATGTCACATTTATAGACGGTTAACAGAAGCTATTAAATATGTTTTTATTTTATTAGGTGAGAAGAAAATTTTGTCGTAAAGATCTATGAATAAATTTAATAGACATTATATAGAGTTCAACATTTTTTTATGGTTACGTTATACCATAGGTGTAGCTAGCCATGTGCGGGTGGTGCGGGCCGCACGAGGCACTAGGATGTGAGGGGCGTCAAACGTTACCCCAGTATGTATTCAGTTCCTATTACCTTGAGCCTTTCGGTTAAAAACAACAGGATAATATACTGTAGACCTTATGACATTGGAGATAGCACTGAAGACTTTTCAGATAATGTTCGAATACTGATATGTTTATGAGCAAGAAAGCAAGTAAGATTTATTTGTAATGTCTCTTTTGTCTAGCTACCTTTTTGTTAACTAGCCCTAACAAGGAATACACACGTTATTTGAAGAAAAAATAAAGGAAGTCTTTTTGCGTTTTATTTCGATTTTTTTTTTTGGGAGGGCTTCATGAGGAGTTTCCGCACCGGGCATCATACAGATTACCCTAGCCACGCCACTGCGATATACAGAGAATATATTTATTAATTTTGTATGAGTGTTTTTGAAGTTTTTACTTTGTGTTTTCTTTTTGTTTTGCGTTAGAATGAAGTTATCTTCCCTTTGCGATGATAGATTACGTCTCTTTAATGATTCTACTGGAACAAAATCAATATCTCGTTTTCTCTATATTCTATTGTTTGTTTTTCAATTATCGTTTTATTTTAGTTTGGCCAGATGAAGTCAAATCTAATTGTCTCAAGTTCTAAGCAATTAAACAATTCAAATAGGCCTACTTTTAAAAAAGTAATTAATGACAGAATAATTTAATAAAATTATAAATTATGGCTTTTATATAGCGCTACTTTCATGCTCAGAGCGCTTTGATCCAATCTCAGTTGTGGACCAGTGGGAGGGGGGGAGGGGGTATCTAGGAGAAGGTTTTTCCGTGCTGCCTTTAGACACTCAGTAAACACAACTCTGCCCGAAACGGGTGTCGAACCTCGAGCCCCCTTCATAGGTATCCAAGCCAAGTTCAAGCACACTTAGCCTTTCGACCACGCTTATTTCTAAATCGAATTAGATATTTAAAAGTATTTTTAAAAATGGTAATGAATCTGGCGTTTTAAAGAGAACTCTAGCATTAGGGTCCGAAGGAAAACTTTTATAGGGATGTCTTCGTATATGATATGCTGCTGCACCTTCTTGTAAGACAACAGTTGGAAAAAGTCTGATAACATTACTGGGAATCAAGTTCTATGAAGACATTTTGCCTCCCATTGTGCCGAAAGGCGCGGGAGGGTCTAAACCTAAATGACGGATCAGGGCCGGGAGGGCTAGTATACATACCTACCATCGTCTTGACCTGATCTTTATTACCTTCAAGATATAGCGCTTGTGAAATTAAAAGAAGACGAACTTAGCCCCTTCGTACACAAAGTCACAATTTTGTTCCAAAAATTTATTTTGTGGGTGGGTTACGATGCAATGGACCTCAGGAGTAAGTGAAGCAAAAATTGTGTCCATCGGTCAACAATTAAGTGAATTACATCATGTGTTCGTTTGTACACACCGTGTATCAATGCAGTAAAAGGGGACATAATTTAACATAGCTATATAGAGAAAAATTGTAACAAAAATAATTAAACAACCAATATAAATCAAATTATTTATTTACTTTTATCAAATCTATTTTTTTTTTTAAGCATATTGCCTTCTAAAAATCACTTTTTTCTTACTAGTACTACATAAAAAAAATCGCATTTTGAGTATTCAGCTTCACCCACTGTGTCCCACCCTACCATTTGTACACATTTGACTAAATTCTGCAACAACTTTTCATGTTCATGCTTCAGGAGAAGCCTAAACAAGCCCACATTCACAGACACTTCTTTCACAGTTATATCAGGGTTAACAAACACTCGTGGAGTCCGAGGCTGCAAAATAAGAAAAGGCACATAAATATATTTTCACACTGTATATAATCTAGATAGCTTAAGAATTGTTAATATTTATAATAAGCTTAAATGAAGTTTGAGGTTTCAGTGACAAGGGTATGGAAAAGAGCAGGGTTTAAACAGATGGACATTATGAAGACCGTCCTAAGCTCATACTAAATGACCATGAAGTGACTCGTTGCAATAAGTCCTCAACAGTAAAATGTCTGCGAGTGTAGACATGATAATTATATCCTAGCACAAACCTCGTGAAGGATGTGCAGGGGGGATGGAAGTAGGCAAGGTTTGAATGGGTGACCTCTAAGACGACAGTCCGAAACCCAAACCAAACCATTAGGCAGTGATCCGTTGTAACAAGTCTTCAACAGTAGAATGCTTCTGGGTGTAGACATGATAATAAATAAATAATAATACATCCTAGCACAAATCTCCTGCAGGGGATGGAAGTAGGCAAGGTTTGAATGGGTGACCTCTAAGACGACAGTCCGAAACCCAAACCAAACCATTAGGCAGTGATCCGTTGTAACAAGTCTTCAACAGTAGAATGCTTCTGGGTGTAGACATGATAATAAATAAATAATAATACATCCTAGCACAAATCTCCTGCAGGGGATAGACGTGGGCAGGGTTTGAACAGGTGACATTTACGACGACAGTTCGAAGCCCATACAGAACGAAGGCAGTGATCCGTTGTAACAAGTCCTCAACAGTAGATTGCCTCCGGGGGGGGGGGACATGGTTTTCTAAGTAGTAATATTACATCTTCGTACAAAAGCCTGCAGGACAGCAGGGGGGTGGAACTGGACAGGATTAAAAAAAGTGACCATCATGATGGCATTTCGAAACCAAACAGCCAGGCATCAATCTGTTGTAATAAGACCTCACAGTTAGATGTCACTGTCTGTAGTCATGAAGATTATTAAGTAGTAATATTTCGTCCTAGCCTAAATCTCTTGAAGGACAGCACGGGATGGAACAAACATCATTCATAAATTATATTCTCTCAACGTTGTCATTAGTATGAAGAAATAATTTTAATGTATAAAGTCTAGAGTCTAGAGACTAATTTTAGACTTTTTTTAGCTTATTATATTATACATTAATTAAATCTAGTTGGATTTAGATCTAGTCTATAAATCTAAATTCTAACCTTAAACAAATACTTTGAAGAACTAATCAGAAACATACAAGAAAATGAAGTGATAGATCAAACAGTTAAAATGTAACGATCTAATTAGATCTATTTATAGATCTAAACTATATTTAGAAATAAATCTAATAAATCTATAATCTACATGTCACAACGACCTTTTCCTTTTGTAACTTCTCAAGTTCATTGAAAACTACAGACATTTGGTATTACCGACTCCTTGTTGGTTGACGTTCTGTACTTCATTGACTCACACTCTAGCAAGAGATACAAAGACCGAACGAAAAAGCGACAGTTTAAACAGAGAGAAATAATGAAAGATTGTAAACCCTAGCTTAAAAATAATTTAAAAAAAAACACATTAAATATTACGAAAAGTCCATAATTCTTGCTTGAAGAAAAAATATAGTTCCTATAATAGCTAATAAAAGTAATAAATAAAGTTTCCCCTTCAGACCTTGCGATTTATGGGGCAGATGATATTAAGGTCATCTGTGTTCTTTGGCCAACAGTTAACGAGCAAGGTATTATGTGGCCAGCACAACGACCAACCGCCTTTACTTTCCCCACTTAAAATCAGGTACCCAATAATGTTGGGTGGACTCAGATGCGCCCTAAAAATCTCGAAGTTCAAAACCCCAGTCTTCACCGGTATTCGAATCCAGGACCTCAGGTTCGGAAGCCAAGCGCTTAACCCTTCGACCACCGCACCCCCAAAAATAGCTAATAAATAATGTAAATAAATTATATAAATATTGTACAAAGCAGTACTGCTAATCTATTTTATCTCTATTTGTATTTTTGTACTTCATTTACAGGATTTTATTTTAAAAAATGTATTATTTATATTTTTTCAAATATTGTTATGCATTAAAACATAAACATATTAAGTGAATTTTTTTTTATAAATTTCTTTTATAACTATAGTTTGTCATTGCTGGAACTGATAATGGGTATAAGCACTGCACTACTTATAAAATGCTTCCTATTGGTATGCGTCTCAAATAGCCTCTTACAAGTCTAACTCCTGGGCTTCATGTGTGGCTCAGATATTGATACCGGCGGAACTATTTTCAATAACAGAAAAAGTGACAAAGGCACGTTTAGCCTCTTTTTTTTTCAGGTTCCATTTGATTGGCTCAACGTTTCCCCACATCACTTTCCCTTCTTGTAGTGTCTAAAAAATGAAAGAATGTTACCCAGCACCTCAAGGATCAAAACGTAACTAAAAAGAAGATAACTGAGATTAACTTTTATAAGGATATTAACAAAGAACACTTATTGAATATAGTGAAAAAATATTGTATTTCCGAAACATATACAATAAATAAAAACATTTTTCTTGCACTTGAAATCAGAAGGAACTATATATTATAATCAGTGAAAAAAATTATATGTCAGTGTTATGGAAAACATAATGACTTTCTATTTGTAATAAAACTTCAAAATTTAAATTTTTTCCACCACAGTGTACAAACAGTGCTACAGATGGGATAGATATATGTGTAGTGTTTGACATAGAATCATTGACAATTTGCAGATTGGGCTAGTTTTTCTGTAATTATTTGACGAATTTGTGGTAGGTAGTTCTCCATCCATTTAATGTTGGCCTTAACCTTGTCAATGGCCTGTGATAATGTCGCTGCTATTTCTGATAGATTGCCTTCTTGTTGAGCCTGGAAGTCAGTCAACTGTGGAATAATATAAGAACGAAATCAACACAGAAGATAAATAGTATTGAGGGTGGAATACTCTACTTTGAAACAACTTTCCAATCTTCTGAAGCAATTTAGCACTGTTTTGCAGGTATCCACAATTTGCATGGGCATAGATAAGTTGGAGAGATTGATCGATGTATGAACGGTATATGGATGGTAGATAGATAGATAGATAATAATATTCTTACACTAAATTTGTTTTTGCATACTAGTTTATTTGGATCTAAATTTAGCGCAAATCATTATTTGAGTTGCTTTACAATTATACTATCTGATGACCTAGTTACACAAGAAACAGGCATAATATAAAAAAAAAAAACTTTTTTTGTTATTATAAAAACAAGCAATCTAAGGGTTTAAACTCCGCAATTAGAAAAAAGAAGTTATCTCCCTTATTCGATATCAAACAAAATAATTAATTACCAATCGTTAATTGTGCAATTGGTAAATTTTAAAATAATTCATTTTTAGTTAGGTTCAGATTAATAATGATTATGAATTATTTTTAAACTTTGAAAGATCATTTACTTTTCTAAGGAGGAATAACGAGCTCAAATATTTAAAGGACATATTTAACCAGATCGGTGGATACGAAAGGAATGATTTTCATTGTTGGTATCAAACTGTACAATATATTACCATTATTTTTGACTAAATGGCTTATTCTTTTAGGTTGATTTTTGTCTACAAAATGTATAATTATTCAAAGTTTGAAGTTGATCCGAAAATGGGTGTTTAAACTTTTTACTAGACAAACAGACAGAGTGAGTTGGTGCAGGCTTTGTGACAAAAGAATTAAAGGTTATACATAAATTACTTCAGATGATTGTTTTGGATTTGTAGACTGTAGAAGCCACATCCACATAGAGACACACTTATCTCTCTCTCTCTCGCATCTCTTCTCTCTCTTGTCTGTCTCCTTCTTAACTCTATCTTTCCCTCTATCTTTATTCTCTCTTTATATTTTCTTTTATCTCTCTTCTCTCTCTTTCTCTAATTTCTCTTTCTCTTTATTTCTCTCTCTTATGTCTCTCTTATGTCTTTCTCTATTCTCTCCTTCTTTCTCCTCTCTCTCTCTCTGAAACATCTTTTTAAGATTATCTAGATTTTGCTATGAATTAAGTAAAGGATATGCCCATCCTAGACATAACTCAACATTCTACCTACACAGACATCAAAGAGACAAATGGACAATTGTATTTGTAATGTATATTCAGTACCTCTTTCAGCTCTATGGCTGTGTTGAAATTGCTAGTTAAAGACGCCAACAATCTCTGCCAACTGAAGAATGGATAACCATATCTGAAAACAAACAAAATAAAAGTTAAAAGTTGAAAATCTCCAAAATATTTGTGTGTAAGAAACCGTGGTTTTCCACTAGTGTGGCCTCAATGTGTCACCTTGGTGGAAACATCTGTCTTGTGGGAGCAGATTGGGTAACAACAGAAGTTAAAACTAGTCCACATCTGGTTACTGCGTGAACAAGGGAGATAAATTTTTCAATGCAACGATACTTTGAAACTTATTCAATTCAACGATACTTTGAAACTTATTCAATGCAACGATACTTTGAAACTTTTTCAATTGAACGATACTTTGAAACTTATTCAATGCAACGATACTTTGAAACTTATTCAACGCAACGATACTTTGAAACTTATTCAATGCAACGATACTTTGAAACTTATTCAACGCAACGATACTTTGAAACTTATTCGATGCAACGATACTTTGAAACTTTTTCAATGCAACGATACTTTGAAACTTATTCAATGCAACGATTCTTTGAAACGTATTCAATCCAACGTTTCTTTGAAACTTATTCGATGCAACGATTCTTTGAAACTTATTCAATGCAACGATTCTTTGAAACTTATGTAATGCAACGATACTTTGAAACTTATTCAATGCAACGATACCTTAAAACATATTCAATGCAACGATACTTTGAAACTTATTCAATGCAACGATACTTTGAAACTTATTCGATGCAACTATACTTTGAAACTTTTTCAATGCAACGATACTTTGAAACTTATTCAATGCAACGATTCTTTGAAACTTATTCAATACAACGATTCTTTGAAACTTATTCAATGCAACGATTCTTTGAAACTTATTCAATGCAACGATTCTTTGAAACTTATGCAATGCAACGATACTTTGAAACTTATTCAATGCAACGATACCTTGAAACATATTCAATGCAACGATACTATGAAACTTATTCAATGCAACGATACTTTGAAACTTATTCAATGCAACGATACTTTGAAACTTATTCAATGCAACGATTCTTTGAAACTTATTCAATGCAACGATTCTTTGAAACTTATGCAATGCAACGATACCTTGAAACATATTCAATGCAACGATACTATGAAACTTATTCAATGCAACGATACTTTGAAACTTATTCAATGCAACGATACTTTGAGTATCAGGATGGGAATTCAACAAAGATCCGGTACACCAGTGCAAACAAGCTGCCTCGCTGATTTCCACAAGAAAGCCGTCATCAGAACTCATGAGCTTGAGAGTACAGGGTTCGAGGCGTTCAGCCTCCAGCTGTGACAAATATTGAGTGAAGTGCGGGGGTTTTGTTGCACTATGTAGATATAGTGTGACCTAACCCAGTAAGGTCACATACATTGTAAAGTCTTTAGTGAGGACCAGAGGTCAAGCGCTCCCACGCCTGTCTGCTGAGAGAACTCAGTAACCAATTTATTTTAGGGCACCTTGCCGCTCCTATTCCTTCAAACGCACTTTTTTTTTAATGAAGGTATGTTAGAACATTTGGTTTGGTTTGGTTTGGGTAGGGGGGAAGGGGGCGATGAAGGGCAGAAGAAGGAAAAAGATGACTTTGAGAGGAATGGGAAATGAGACTGAAGGTGTTACTGATCAAGATTGTGACTGTTATACTTAAAACCCGGGTTTACAAGTCCGACAGCCATGGAACCTCTAGACGTGCCTGCGCAGCCACACTGGAGCAGGATGTTTGTGAGAAGGGGCAGACTGTCGGAAATGTTTGGAATGGGAGTGCAGATTACAAATTAATGGGGGGGGGGGTATGGAGAATGTGGGAATCGGAAAGTGGAGTTACCGATCTAGACCAGTGTTTCTCAAACTTTACCTTTAAACACATGGGGTGGCCAACCTTTTGCTTCCGAGCTTCCACAGACAGCCCCTTGATGTGTTCAGAAAATGATGTCTCTGAAGAGAACAATCTAAAAAATTATTTTTAGCAAGGTTACAGTTTCAGAAACTCGACCACTCCTAGTCGGTTTTGTTTACTTTAGTTCACTTTATCTAATTGAAGATTTTCTAGACATGACTTTGCTTCCAGAAATACGTCTGACCGTCTGGTTTTTTCCTTAGAGTGATGATTACGGCCAATAAATTCTTCAAAAATGTTGAACTTTTTGTCGATTCCGCTAATTAAGAAATTGAAATTAAGAAAAGCTTAATCAGGTGAAACAAAAAATGCCAAAAAGTAACAAAACCAAAGGCCGTACAAGTACGAGATAGAGTTTGACGCAAACACTAACATAAATCGAATGTGGTCTGTTGTTTTTTTGTTCTCAATAGTTTTATAAACATGTTGATCGATCTAGGCGTCGTAATAGCTAGTAAATTAAATTCCTGTTTAACCTTATTTTTTTTTAGAAATCGCCTATAATCATTTTGTGCAAGCAGGCACGCTTTTTTCTGGATATTCTCTAGAGGGTGAAATGCGCCACTTGTAATTGTGCAATGAGCCACCTTGTTCCGTTTTAACTTTGCACATTCTGAGTAGTGAACGAAATTAATTCAGATCATGGCAAACAATTTAATTATTCCAGAACATCGCGGAACACCTATTCAGACCTCGCGGAACAATACGGTTCCGCGGAACACCTATTCAGACCTCGCGGAACACAGTTTGGGAAACACTGATGTAGACATTGGGATAATTCCGATGTAAACTAAGGTAACTTACAATTCTTTCAGTCTCTTGAAGTTTGTTTTATAGAAATCCCAGGCCAGAGCTCGTCCTACGTCAGTAGAAGCCACATTCGAAATCACGTTCAGCCTCTCATGGAAACGTATCGAGGTATTCTCAGACAGTATTGATTCCATGTAGCTGAAATTAAAGGATATTAGTTGTATCGTGTTTGTAGAAGGGGTCTACAATTCAAAATATTATAATGCGGGCAGTTATTTTAAGATTTAAAATAAGGGGTTTATGAATTTTTTTAACGCAAGGAATCGTGAGAATCAGATACGCTACAATGGAACAGGAAACGAAAGTTTATGAGGAAGAAGGACAATGGTTATATTAAGTGTATCAATTAGTTTGGATGTCATGTCATTACATTTGTAATAGATCTAGACTAACAATAATAAATCTGTGCGTTTAGAAATATTTTGTTACCAATTATTTTTTGTTTAGCTCAATTTTATGCATTTATCGATGTCAATTATATATAAAACAAGATTACACTAAAAACGTTTGTGTGGAAACACAAACTTAAAATGTGCCCCCGATATGGTCCGCTCAGGTAGGTAAAAAGGCAGGTTTCAATATTTTCAGAAAGAATTGTACAGATCATGAACTACAAACTTTCAACAACTACAACCCTATCTTCGTCAATGCAAATAGAAGAGACGTGCTGTTGTATTGATAGTTCGACTAACGACTTGATACCTCAGAATACAGAAATTTATGAACGCAATTATTTTTACATTGTTAATATTCATATGTATTCGATGAACTTTCATAAAGATATAGTTAAATCCTAGGTATCACTCCATATGATTAGGTAAAAGCTCTCAAAGGCTGTAGCAGACCAGAGACCAGAGCTCTCAAAGGCTGTAGCAAACCAGAGACCAGAACTCTCCAAGAGCTTTACCGACAGAGATCAGAGCTCTCCAAGGGCTGCCGCGACAGAGATCAGAGCTCTCCAATGGCTGTAGCGACAGAGATCAGAGCTTTCCAAGGGCTTTAGCTACAGAGATCAGAGCTCTCCAAGGGCTGTAGCGACAGAGATCAGAGCTTTCCAAGGGCTGTAGCGACAGAGATCAGAGCTCTCCAAGGGCTTTAGCGAGAGAGATCAGAGCTCTCCAAGGGCTTTAGCGACAGAGATCAGAGCTCTCCAATGGCTGTATCGACAGAGATCAGAGCTCTCCAAGGGCTGCCGCGACAGAAATCAGAGCTCTCCAAGGGCTTTAGCGACAGAGATCAGAGCTCTCCAAGGGCTTTAGCGACAGAGATCAGAGCTTTCCAATGGCTGTATCGACAGAGATCAGAGCTCTCCAATGGCTGTATCGACAGAGATCAGAGCTTTCCAAGGGCTTTAGCGACAGAGATCAGAGCTCTCCAAGGGCTTTAGCGACAGAGGTCAGAGCTCTCCAAGGGCTGTATCGACAGAGATCAGAGCTCTCCAAGGGCTGTATCGACAGAGATCAGAGCTCTCCAAGGCCTGTAGCGACAGAGACCAGAGCTCTCTAAGGGCAGAAGCGCCAAGTAGATGGATGTGTGTTTCTAGAAGCATATAATTGATAATATTTCGTCATTGGGTTGACCTAAAGAAAAGTAAAACCATAGTGGAGGCTGTTATTGTATTCAACTTTCGAAAATTATTATCAATCTTGATTCCATATTATGCGAAACCAGTGGTGCCCTGTTTTGTCCTCGGGACCATAAACATTTCCTAAATTCTTGTCAAAAGCCACATTCCAACAAATACACCGTCTAGTAGAATGATCACTTTTGAGGGCCGGATATCAACGCCGGAAAAGACCCGCGGGTCATGAATTTGGCATCACATCACTGATACATATTAAAAGATGACATAATGAGATATAAAACAAAGGTTTAATTTTACTGGTTCAGTATCCATGGCTGGCGGGCACAGGACAAAGCTTGTAGATGAGTCAGCCTCTCCGTTGGCAGCTCGGATTCTAGGTATTTCTAGGAAAAAAGGAAAAAAAATAGTTTAACACCGACATTCAGGAAGTTTAACAGTTAGCAGCGTAGTGATCAAATGGTAAAGCACTTGGCTTTCGAACCGAAAGGACTCTAGTTTGAATCTCTACGAAGGATTTTTTTATATGCTCATACGTTCACCGAAGTGTAATGGGTATCTGATATATATATTAGAACATTAAAGGTCATTGGTCATTGTGCTGGCCACATCACACCCTCGTTAACCGTTGGCCATAGAACGACATGAGTTTTACATCATCTAGTCCCAAATGATCGAAAGGTTTTATAAATACACTCATGAAGAAAGAAAATGAAGAGAAAGCGATGTAGAGAAATGTGGAAGCATGTAATGGAACCTGAAGGAAAACGTAAGAAATTTTTCCAAAAAAAATTTTAAGGCGAAATTTCAAAATAAATAATTAAAAAAAACTTGACAGTTTGATATTTACTTGACTATAAAGTGCACACACAGAAATATATTCATACACCATTTGAACTAGGCCTACATGTCAAATGTTTTACATGTTTCGAATGTTCCTTCGAAGTTGAAGATAATCTATATCTTTGTCCAAACCTCCCGCAAGGCGACGGGAGTTGGCAGCGGGCAGGGTATGAACCCATGACCTTTGAGTCGACCGAACGACAGTCCAGCGCGCATACAGCCATACATTAACAGCACATGCTATACTATGTATACCGTAAACATAAAAGTGTAAAGTTCCCCTTTCAGACCTTGCGATCTGTAGGGCAAAGAATGTAAAGGGTCCTCTGTTTCTGTGGCCCACGGTTAACGAGTTGTCACGTGACCAACCACATTTACTTTTTCCCAACTAATGCCAGCTACCCATTGAAACTGTGTGGGCTCAGAGACGCCAAAAGATCTTGAAATTAAAAATCCCAGTCTTCACCAGGATTAGAACCTGAGATGAACTCCAATTGGTGACAAGGCAGGGAGACCTCCAGGATTAGAACCAGGACCCCTGATTCGAAAGCCAAGCGCTTTACCACTCAGCTACCGTGCCACATAAAAAATTAACTGTTTTAATTATCCCACCCCCATCCTTTCCCGTAAACTTATATCTCCAATAACGGTGGCTGTAATTTTTTTTTTAACTTTAGAAACGTAATACTAAGCTAGACCAATTGTCATAGAAGCCCTGAACATTGACCTGCAACGTCGAAACCTGAGGACAGTTTAGACCCAGTGGCGTCACTAGGGTCGGTGCAACCTGGTGCGGTAATCTCGGGGGTGTCCCCACCTCCAGGAAAAAAGAATCTTCCCCTCAAAAGCAAACATCTTTCTTTATTTTGAACAATAAGTCGCCTTAGACTGATTTCCGTGGAGAAAGCGTGCAGCCTTATCCGTCGAATGGTGTGCGTGAGACTTACGCCTATGTGTTTTTCAAGACATTGCACCAAAAATGTTACGTTCACCACTCAACTGGTCAGATGTTTGGAGGAGTGCCTTAAATTCATTCAAAGTTTTCCGGGGCGAAACCCCGGGCAGCAAGGGTTTTCTACATTTCTGAGCTTCAGAAACTCTTTCTCCTGACGTCTACAACACATAATCAAGTCCAATAGAATGAAATTAAAAAGGGTTGGGACATCTTGATACTCAATTTTGAGAGAAATTCGAGGCAGTAATTTTTTTTATAAAGTTGCATTTAGGAAAAGTGCCTTTTTCCCACTTGGGTGTCCCTCCCTGGTGGGTGTCTCCCGGTGCTGCCCGCACCCCCGCACCTGCCTAGGGTCGCCACTGTTTAGACCGATATCTCGTTGCACAAAGCTGTGTTGTAACGCCCACATGTTGTGACGTCGCAAGTCACTGTTGAGGCCTACTATGACAATTGGTCTCGGTCTAATCCAAAACTTACTTCCAATTGTCTCGTATATCTCCGCTTATTTGTTTCACGGTCTATGACGTCATTTTTTTTTTACCCCCCCTGACATTTGAACTTTCTATTTATAACTTACTTTGAATGTAAAATTCCACTCGTCCCAGTCACCTCTCGAGACAGCGTAACATGAAACGAAAGATCGGAAGTTGATGTCGATTCTGAAATGAAAAACAAAATACATGGGAGGTTGATTGAACAGCGGAACATTTGAGGGTCAGATCAAGAATAGCAAGATCCAGAAGTCCAGACTTTAATGTCATGGATGACTGCGTCTGGAGTTTGTTATTAACAAAGCTTCAGAATAGCGGACGTGACATAAACTCTAGTGATGAGTCGAAAACGAGGTTGGGAAAAGCTTATATATATATCTCTGCCTGTGAGGCTGTGACCTGCTTTTTCAATTGTGTTTTATGCCGTGGCAAAGCTCGAACTATTGAATTAAACAGTTCTTAAAATCAGTATTGATTACTTAATGTTAATCAAGCTAGATCTAGCTTTTCGGTCATAAAATCGTTAGTTATTTCCAATCTTTTAAAATCTCCCTTAATATTTAGTAAAAAAAAACAACTTCCCTTATAGGGCTAATGATAAAAGGTCATCTGTTTCTGTGGCCCAAGGTTAACGAGGATGTAATATGGCCAACATAACGACCAACCGCCTTTACTTTTCCCCAAATAATATCAGATACCCATTAAAGTTGGGTGGCCTCAGAGGCGCCCTAAAGATCCCTCAAAATAAAAAATCCCAGTCTTCACCAGGATTCGAACCCAAAACCGCTCAGCCACCGCGCCTATTAAATTGTAATATGCCTTTAAAAAAAAAATTGTTCTTTGTAAAAATAAAAATGCTTGACCAATTTTCCGCTCTGCTAGCGGCCACCCTGTATATAGATCTATATGTTAATCGTAAACACTAAACCTCTTTCAATAATAAAAGGGAAAAAACTTTCTATTTCATCGTGCGATTCCCAAAAACAGTTATTCTATCTTGTCTTGTAAATTACAGACGTTCCTTCAAGTAAGATTTTCACATCCTACTCTTATACACCGTTGCGCAAGACGTAGTGCGAAATGGTTCATTGAGACCTGAGACAGGGAACAAGACGACACATGATACTACTAGGACACTGTGGCGTCACTACTAGGACACATGATACTACTAGGACACATAATACAACTATTCACTATTGATAGTAACAAATACGGCAGGCACTCTGGTAGGGAAGAAGACTATATGCCATATTTTAACACATTTATGTAAGTGGTTTTAGATTTTTTGACAAAAAACATTTTTCTTTACATTTTTATTGCTAAGTTAAGTAAGTTCTGTCATACTAACTACTACATTTACACACACAAAAACAACTTTTTTTTTAAAGATAAAAAATCTGTTTACTAAGCATTTACGTTGGACATAATTTAAAACAACAATTAATAAGTAGTTTTTTTATTATCGAGTGAACTGCAGTGCTGTTCACATCTATAGGAATTATTATTTTTTTACGGAATTTATTTTTCTTGAGGATTTGAATAAGAGATTGACCATTTACAAAACAATTAGATCAATTAGATATTCATTATAAAACATCAATTAGTCCAGGTTCACATTTAACTCCACATTTAAGTTCACCAATACTATGATCTGCTGGACCGCTGGGGCACTACACAAGATCTGTCAACCTTCTTTCTCCATTCTTCTCTGTCATTTGTTTTTGATAGAATTTCATTATGAATTTTGTTTTCTGAAAATACTGAAACCTGCGTTTTTACCTTCCTGGGTTGACCACTTCGGGGGCCGATTTTAAGTTAGTGTTTCGACACAAACTATCTTTGTAACCTTGTTCTTTCTCTTTACAGTCTTTCTCCATGGTGATTCTACCAGACCTCCTGGATCTTGGTGTCAACTGATAGAGATCGGTTGTCCCGGATTTTTAAGAAACATTATCACCAGAATAGACCTAACATACTGGTTTGCTTAAGGCTTGTATTTATTATGTCGCAACGCACTTCTGCTTGCCAGATTTGAACACAAGTTACAGTCACATGACCAGACACGTGACATTTAAGGGAAACATTTCTAGGTAATACATGGAATTTGCTTAAAGCAAAGCTTAGCTTGAATATGTTACATGAACTTTACATTTTTTTTTCGTTTTGTAAAACTCTTTGAGTGTGATGCAAAGCTTTTGACTTTGATAGTAACCAAATAATTTGAAGTACAATTATAAACCATGAACTAGGAACAGTTTCAGATTTATGTGTGTTCAGAAATCTAAGATATTGGTGTCCCATTATACATATAAAAACTGACCTCGTTCTGACTACTCACATATGCTCCTACATTTGATATGATGAATTTATACTTGATGAGCTACGGCGGGTGTATTACAATAGAGTCAGACAGTGTAAATGATCACGAATAGAGTTACGCGCTCTTGGCAAGATGGCTGCTCCCTGTTTACTGTAATCAGAGATGAGTTAAATTTTTCGTTTTGTTGTATTAAATCAAACCAAATTCATTAAAAAAGCTATTTAACTAATAAACTAATATCTTTAAATTATATATTTAACTTAATTCAGCATTTTTTCTACTAATTAATTCAAATTAACAATTCTTAGCTTAGGACTATTTTGTCTCACTAATCCTTGCCTTATAATTTATTAGATCCTAGATCTAGTCTATATTTATTATTATATCCTTCCTTAGATTTTAGATCTAGTCTGTCTACTGTTAGACTTAGACTTTAATTAAGGCTTTAGATCTACTAATCATCTACTAATACTACTAATAATAACTAATAGTAATATTCTATGTAGTTAGTTATACACGTAAATATATTGATCTAGAATTAGATCTAGATTCTAGATCTAGTCTAGGTCCACATTTTGAATTTAATAAACCATTTGATTTGATTTAATTGTCATTGTAAACTAGCTTTCACTTTAGATTTAGACTTAACTTAGGCATTGTAAACCTTAAACTAGATTTAGACTAGACTCCTTAAAAACTAAAATCAAGAACAGTCATCATGAAATTGCTCTGGCTATTTATCCTAATAATCACCAAATGCACACTAGCTGAACACAGAACTAGATCTACCTCTGTCAACACTAAACTTAAAAAGGAAACAACAGTCATAATCAATCATCACACTTTAGAACAATGCAACTTCAAAAATAACCTAACATACACATCTATAACATTAAAGAAGATTACCCATCACAAATGGAAGTTCTCAATCAGACACAGCAGAAATAAATACCTATCACTGTTAATATTAATGGCAGGAGATGTAGAGTCAAATCCAGGGCCTAGATCTAAAGATAGATGCAACATCTGCAAAAAAATATGCACCCTGAAACAGAAAGCCATTCAATGTGACACCTGCGATGAATGGTACCATGCATCATGTCTCCATATGAATACACCTGTGTATTATGCCTTAGGCAACAAAGACGCATCATGGCACTGTGTACCGTGTGGGTTACCTCAGTTTACATCAGGACTGTTTGATTCCTTTGATGCGGACACTTCTAACCCATACAACATCCTAAACACCATCCCGAACCAAACTCACCAACCACTAGCCAGATCCACTCCTGTTAAACCTAAATCTACTAAAATTAATACAACAGCCTCACTTAACAAACCTACTAAAGAAGTAATACCAAAATACCTTAAAACCTTAGTTATAAATTTTCAAAGCATTAGGAACAAAACAGCAGACTTAGAAATTTTATTAGAATGTGAGAAACCAGACATAATTGCAGGAACAGAAACTTGGCTGCATCCTGAAATTTATAATGCAGAAATTTTCAATAGTAATTATGAAATTTTTAGAAAAGATAGGGCTGATAATCATGGAGGAGTTCTTTTAGCAATAAAAAACACTCTTATAGCAGAAGAAATTACCTTACCTAACTCAAAAAATGTAGAATCAACATTTTGTAAAATTAATACCACCTCAACATCCCTAATAATAGGCAGCATTTACAGACCACCAAATTCTAGTTTAGAATACATGCAGGAACTATGTAATCAGATTACTACACTTAAAGAGACAAATAAAAATGCAGTTTTTTGGATTATGGGTGATTTCAACCTACCTGATATAAATTGGAAAACACTAACCATAGATAAACACCAAAACCTTAAGGACATAAATGAGCTTTTCATAGAAACTTTACACAACCTAAGTTTAGATCAAATCATTAAAAAGCCAACTAGATTAAACAACACATTAGATCTCTTCTTAACCAACAGACCTGGATTAGTAGTTGATTATGAAATTATCCCTGGTCTATCAGACCATGAGATCATAAAAATACACAGTCAGATAAAAGCAGTAGCCAATACAAAACCCAAAAGAAAAATCTTACTCTGGAATAAATGTAACCTAACACAACTACACCAAGCTGCACTAAACTTTCAACAAACATTCTTATTAGAAAAAGACATTAACCAACCAGTCGATGACCTCTGGAATTTCATTAAAAACCATCTTAAAAGCATAATAGAAAATCATATACCAACTAAATACACATCAAACAAAATAAATAAATGCTGGTTTAATAATAGACTAAAGAAGCTTTGTAAACAGAAGGAAAACCTCTATAGAAAATTTAAAGAAACTAATGCAGAAAGAGTTTACAAAAAGTATATAAAAATTAAACACTTAACCCAAAAAGTAAGCAGACATCTGCAGAGTGAATACATAAACAATGTAATATCTAAAGATAACAACAAAAACCTATGGTCATACATTAAGTCTAAGAAAATGGAAACAACAGGCGTAGCGCCATTAAAAGATGAACATAACATAATACATAATGATAATGAAACTAAAGCAAACATTCTAAACAAATACTTTGCATCAGCATTCTCAGCCCCAGGAGACAAAGACATATTACTGAATTTGACCCAAGTAGACAACATAGAAGATATAGTAGTACAAGAAAATGGAATTAAAAAACTATTAGCCAACATCAAACCTAATAAAGCTTCTGGACCTGATGGTATTCCAGCTAGATTACTCAAAGAACTAAGTAATGAGCTAGCCCCAGTGTTCAAAATACTCTTTCAGGCTTCACTTAACCAGGGCAGAGTACCAAAGGACTGGAAAGAAGCTAATGTCACCCCCCTATTTAAAAAAGGAGAAAAATCTGACCCAGGGAACTACAGACCAGTATCACTTACCAGCATCACATGTAAAATCCTAGAACACATAATATGTAGCAACATCATAAACCACTTAGACAAACATAATGTCCTCACACCATACCAACATGGCTTTAGGAAATATAGATCATGTGAAACACAACTAATAGGACTAATTGATGATTTTTCAAAAGGTTTAGATAATAGTGAACAAATAGATGCTATCTTACTAGATTTTTCTAAGGCTTTTGACAAAGTTCACCACCATAGTTTGCTTAAAAAATTAAAATATTTCGGCATTAATGGTCCACTGCATCAGTGGATTAAAGACTTTCTGATAGGGAGAGAACAAACTGTAATAATAAATGGCTCTAAATCAACACCGATAACAGTAAACTCAGGTGTACCTCAAGGTACAGTCTTGGGTCCACTACTATTTTTAATTTACATAAATGATTTACCAAATTGCATTAGTTCAGGAACAAAAGTCAGATTATTTGCAGACGATTGCATAATATATAGAACAATAAAAACAACACAAGACACAGATATTTTACAAAGAGAATTAGATGAATTACAGAAATGGGAATCAAATTGGAGCATGTCTTTCCACCCAGAAAAATGTCAGTTGTTAAGAGTAACAAAAAAACTAAAACAAATTAATTCCACTTATCTTATTCATGGCAAACCAGTATCACAGACTAAAAACGCAAAATACCTAGGTGTTATAATAAATGAAAAACTATCATGGAATCCACATATTGATGAAACTACAAAAAAATCAAACAAAGCATTAGGATTTATTAAAAGAAATTTCTATAAATCAAATAAGAACATAAAACTAAAATGTTACTTAACCTTGGTTAGGCCAATAATAGAATATGCATCCTCCGTTTGGGACCCCTCAACTCAAGAAAACATTAAGAAACTGGAACAGACACAAAATAGAGCAGTGAGATTCATAACAAACGAATATTCACATTTGACTAGAGTAACACCTTTAGTAAAATCACTAAATTTAGAAAGCCTTCAGGACAGAAGGCTCAAAAGTAAAGTAGCAATCATACATAAAACACTGAACCATAATCTTCAAATACAAAAACAAAATTTAATAAAATACTCTGAAAGACACAAAGATAAAGGCACATTCCTCGTCCCATATGCTAGGACAAATTTGTACAAATACTCCTTCTTCCCTAGTGCTATTAGAGCATGGAATGGGTTGCCTGAGCTAGCCAGGAAAACCAGTGACTTGGCAGAATTTAAGTCATTGGTTAATATGCATGACTAAATGCATGACGCGTAGGACGTAATCATCTTCTTTTTTGAAGTAACGTCTGTATTATATAAGATAAGATAAGAACTATATGAAGGCAACGAACTGTCGACATTTGTTACTAAGTAACCCTTGTCCCCCTGTAACCTGTTCATTGTATGTTATCTTGAGTGTGTAATCCTGTGTGGCTTCTCTTCATGTACTAGTTTGCTACTGGTGTCACGAATAACGTGTATAACTTACTTAGCTACACAGTTCTTTAAATACAATGAATAAGTCAGATATCAGCAGACGACAAATTTATTGATAAAATATATCCTGGCTAATATAACCACATAGACACACATAATAATATTATCCAATACAAAAGTACATCTCCATGTTCAGAATGAAATGAACTTTACAAAATACATATTACAGTAGAAAAATTACAAGTACCTCCTTCATCTACTAAAGCTCCAGGTTAACTGAGGTTTTCACCCCGTGGTCAGTTACATACCAATAGTTTCTTCGTGAAAAAGGCACGAGATAGTCAAAGGACTACTAAATCACTTCATGTCACAGTGAGTCTCAAACGATTATGTGACACCCCCGCCTCGTTGAAGTGGAGATCATATACACTCAGAACGACAGCGACCTCGGAAGTCCTTAACGCACTGTTTGCTGTCCTCGGTGTTAAGCAAAACAATGCTAATGTAACCAATTATTCTGCGGAAAATGGCAGTTAGACTTATCTTATAGATTACCGACAAAACATTTTTTTAAAAAGTTAATAGCGTCCTACGCATTTCATATGCGTTTTGCCACCGTAGGCCCATGATAGAGCGCTAACATCTTTTATGAAAGTGTTGAAGAAGTCTTAATTTCTTTCTGTATTGTACCCATGTCGCCCATGTCTCATATCCACGTAGAAGGGTTCAGAGAACCACTGCTTTAAAAACAGACAAATAAGGCAGACACTTAACAGACAAATAAGACAGACACTTAACAGACAAATAAGACAGACACTTAACAGACAAATAAGACAGACACTTAACAGACAAATAAGACAGACACTTAACAGACAAATAAGACAGACACTTAACAGACAAATAAGACAGACACTTAACAGACAAATAAGACAGACACAAACATGAAAGTTGTGCAATACAAAGACAACAAAACAAACAACTAATTTTTTGTTCCTTTGGTAGTTGATTCGCCTGGCATTGTTTGGGGAAAGTAACTGATTACCTAAACGTCATCTGTCCTCTAGATAGATAAAAGTAACTGATTACCTAAACATCATCTGTCCCCTAGATAGATAAAAGTAACTGATTACCTAAACATCATCTGTCCCCTAGATAGATAAAAGTAACTGATTACCTAAACATCATCTGTCCTCTAGATAGATAAAAGTAACTGATTACCTAAACATCATCTGTCCCCTAGATAGATAAAAGTAACTGATTACCTAAACATCATCTGTCCCCTAGATAGATAAAAGTAACTGATTACCTAAACATCATCTGTCCCCTAGATAGATAAAAGTAACTGATTACCTAAACATCATCTGTCCCCTAGATAGATAAAAGTAACTGATTACCTAAACATCATCTGTCCCCTAGATAGATAAAAGTAACTGATTACCTAAACATCATCTGTCCCCTAGATAGATAAAAGTAACTGATTACCTAAACATCATCTGTCCCCTAGATAGATAAAAGTAACTGATTACCTAAACATCATCTGTCCTCTAGATAGATAAAAGTAACTGATTACCTAAACATCATCTGTCCCCTAGATAGATAAAAGTAACTGATTACCTAAACATCATCTGTCCCCTAGATAGATAAAAGTAACTGATTACCTAAACATCATCTGTCCTCTAGATAGATAAAAGTAACTGATTACCTAAACATCATCTGTCCCCTAGATAGATAAAAGTAACTGATTACCTAAACATCATCTGTCCCCTAGATAGATAAAAGTAACTGATTACCTAAACATCATCTGTCCCCTAGATAGATAAAAGTAACTGATTACCTAAACATCATCTGTCCCCTAGATAGATAAAAGTAACTGATTACCTAAACATCATCTGTCCCCTAGATAGATAAAAGTAACTGATTACCTAAACATCATCTGTCCCCTAGATAGATAAAAGTAACTGATTACCTAAACATCATCTGTCCTCTAGATAGATAAAAGTAACTGATTACCTAAACATCATCTGTCCCCTAGATAGATAAAAGTAACTGATTACCTAAACATCATCTGTCCTCTAGATAGATAAAAGTAACTGATTACCTAAACATCATCTGTCCCCTAGATAGATAAAAGTAACTGATTACCTAAACATCATCTGTCCCCTAGATAGATAAAAGTAACTGATTACCTAAACATCATCTGTCCTCTAGATAGATAAAAGTAACTGATTACCTAAACATCATCTGTCCCCTAGATAGATAAAAGTAACTGATTACCTAAACATCATCTGTCCCCTAGATAGATAAAAAAAACTGATTACCTAGACATCATCTGTCCCCTAGATAGATAAAAGTAACTGATTACCTAAACATCATCTGTCCCCTAGATAGATAAAAGTAACTGATTACCTAAACATCATCTGTCCCCTAGATAGATAAAAGTAACTGATTACCTAAACATCATCTGTCCCCTAGATAGATAAAAGTAACTGATTACCTAAACATCATCTGTCCCCTAGATAGATAAAAGTAACTGATTACCTAAACATCATCTGTCCTCTAGATAGATAAAAGTAACTGATTACCTAAACATCATCTGTCCCCTAGATAGATAAAAGTAACTGATTACCTAAACATCATCTGTCCCCTAGATAGATAAAAGTAACTGATTACCTAAACATCATCTGTCCTCTAGATAGATAAAAGTAACTGATTACCTAAACATCATCTGTCCCCTAGATAGATAAAAGTAACTGATTACCTAAACATCATCTGTCCCCTAGATAGATAAAAGTAACTGATTACCTAAACATCATCTGTCCCCTAGATAGATAAAAGTAACTGATTACCTAAACATCATCTGTCCCCTAGATAGATAAAAGTAACTGATTACCTAAACATCATCTGTCCCCTAGATAGATAAAAGTAACTGATTACCTAAACATCATCTGTCCCCTAGATAGATAAAAGTAACTGATTACCTAAACATCATCTGTCCTCTAGATAGATAAAAGTAACTGATTACCTAAACATCATCTGTCCCCTAGATAGATAAAAGTAACTGATTACCTAAACATCATCTGTCCCCTAGATAGATAAAAGTAACTGATTACCTAAACATCATCTGTCCCCTAGATAGATAAAAGTAACTGATTACCTAAACATCATCTGTCCCCTAGATAGATAAAAGTAACTGATTACCTAAACATCATCTGTCCCCTAGATAGATAAAAGTAACTGATTACCTAAACATCATCTGTCCCCTAGATAGATAAAAGTAACTGATTACCTAAACATCATCTGTCCTCTAGATAGATAAAAGTAACTGATTACCTAAACATCATCTGTCCCCTAGATAGATAAAAGTAACTGATTACCTAAACATCATCTGTCCCCTAGATAGATAAAAGTAACTGATTACCTAAACATCATCTGTCCCCTAGATAGATAAAAGTAACTGATTACCTAAACATCATCTGTCCCCTAGATAGATAAAAGTAACTGATTACCTAAACATCATCTGTCCCCTAGATAGATAAAAGTAACTGATTACCTAAACATCATCTGTCCCCTAGATAGATAAAAGTAACTGATTACCTAAACATCATCTGTCCTCTAGATAGATAAAAGTAACTGATTACCTAAACATCATCTGTCCCCTAGATAGATAAAAGTAACTGATTACCTAAACATCATCTGTCCTCTAGATAGATAAAAGTAACTGATTACCTAAACATCATCTGTCCCCTAGATAGATAAAAGTAACTGATTACCTAAACATCATCTGTCCCCTAGATAGATAAAAGTAACTGATTACCTAAACATCATCTGTCCTCTAGATAGATAAAAGTAACTGATTACCTAAACATCATCTGTCCCCTAGATAGATAAAAGTAACTGATTACCTAAACATCATCTGTCCCCTAGATAGATAAAAGTAACTGATTACCTAAACATCATCTGTCCCCTAGATAGATAAAAGTAACTGATTACCTAAACATCATCTGTCCCCTAGATAGATAAAAGTAACTGATTACCTAAACATCATCTGTCCCCTAGATAGATAAAAGTAACTGATTACCTAAACATCATCTGTCCCCTAGATAGATAAAAGTAACTGATTACCTAAACATCATCTGTCCCCTAGATAGATAAAAGTAACTGATTACCTAAACATCATCTGTCCTCTAGATAGATAAAAGTAACTGATTACCTAAACATCATCTGTCCCCTAGATAGATAAAAGTAACTGATTACCTAAACATCATCTGTCCCCTAGATAGATAAAAGTAACTGATTACCTAAACATCATCTGTCCTCTAGATAGATAAAAGTAACTGATTACCTAAACATCATCTGTCCCCTAGATAGATAAAAGTAACTGATTACCTAAACATCATCTGTCCCCTAGATAGATAAAAGTAACTGATTACCTAAACATCATCTGTCCCCTAGATAGATAAAAGTAACTGATTACCTAAACATCATCTGTCCCCTAGATAGATAAAAGTAACTGATTACCTAAACATCATCTGTCCCCTAGATAGATAAAAGTAACTGATTACCTAAACATCATCTGTCCCCTAGATAGATAAAAGTAACTGATTACCTAAACATCATCTGTCCTCTAGATAGATAAAAGTAACTGATTACCTAAACATCATCTGTCCCCTAGATAGATAAAAGTAACTGATTACCTAAACATCATCTGTCCCCTAGATAGATAAAAGTAACTGATTACCTAAACATCATCTGTCCTCTAGATAGATAAAAGTAACTGATTACCTAAACATCATCTGTCCCCTAGATAGATAAAAGTAACTGATTACCTAAACATCATCTGTCCCCTAGATAGATAAAAGTAACTGATTACCTAAACATCATCTGTCCCCTAGATAGATAAAAGTAACTGATTACCTAAACATCATCTGTCCTCTAGATAGATAAAAGTAACTGATTACCTAAACATCATCTGTCCCCTAGATAGATAAAAGTAACTGATTACCTAAACATCATCTGTCCCCTAGATAGATAAAAGCAACTGATTACCTAAACATCATCTGTCCCCTAGATAGATAAAAGTAACTGATTACCTAAACATCATCTGTCCCCTAGATAGATAAAAGTAACTGATTACCTAAACATCATCTGTCCCCTAGATAGATAAAAGTAACTGATTACCTAAACATCATCTGTCCTCTAGATAGATAAAAGTAACTGATTACCTAAACATCATCTGTCCCCTAGATAGATAAAAGTAACTGATTACCTAAACATCATCTGTCCCCTAGATAGATAAAAGTAACTGATTACCTAAACATCATCTGTCCTCTAGATAGATAAAAGTAACTGATTACCTAAACATCATCTGTCCCCTAGATAGATAAAAGTAACTGATTACCTAAACATCATCTGTCCCCTAGATAGATAAAAGCAACTGAGTACTTAATCATCATCTGTCCCCTAGATAGATAAAAGTAACTGATTACTTAAACATCATCTGTCCCCTAGATAGATAAAAGTAACTGATTACCTAAACGTAATCTGTCCTCTAGATAGATAAAAGTAACTGATTACCTAAACATCATCTGTCCCCTAGATAGATAAAAGTAACTGATTACCTAAACATCATCTGTCCCCTAGATAGATAAAAGTAACTGATTACCTAAACATCATCTGTCCCCTAGATAGATAAAAGTAACTGATTACCTAAACGTCATCTGTGCCCTAGATAGATAAAAGTAACTGATTACCTAAACGTCATCTGTCCTCTAGATAGATAAAAGTAACTGATTACCTAAACGTCATCTGTCCCCTAGATAGATAAAAGTAACTGATTACCTAAACGTCATCTGTCCCCTAGATAGATAAAAGTAACTGATTACCTAAACATCATCTGTCCCCTAGATAGATAAAAGTAACTGATTACCTAAACATCATCTGTCCTCTAGATAGATAAAAGTAACTGATTACCTAAACATCATCTGTCCCCTAGATAGATAAAAGTAACTGATTACCTAAACGTCATCTGTCCTCTAGATAGATAAAAGTAACTGATTACCTAAACGTCATCTGTCCCCTAGATAGATAAAAGTAACTGATTACCTAAACGTCATCTGTCCCCTAGATAGATAAAAGTAACTGATTACCTAAACATCATCTGTCCCCTAGATAGATAAAAGTAACTGATTACCTAAACATCATCTGTCCTCTAGATAGATAAAAGTAACTGATTACCTAAACATCATCTGTCCCCTAGATAGATAAAAGTAACTGATTACCTAAACGTCATCTGTCCTCTAGATAGATAAAAGTAACTGATTACCTAAACATCATCTGTCCCCTAGATAGATAAAAGTAACTGATTACCTAAACATCATCTGTCCTCTAGATAGATAAAAGTAACTGATTACCTAAACATCATCTGTCCCCTAGATAGATAAAAGTAACTGATTACCTAAACATCATCTGTCCCCTAGATAGATAAAAGCAACTGAGTACTTAAACATCATCTGTCCCCTAGATAGATAAAAGTAACTGATTACCTAAACATCATCTGTCCCCTAGATAGATAAAAGTAACTGATTACCTAAACGTCATCTGTCCTCTAGATAGATAAAAGTAACTGATTACCTAAACATCATCTGTCCCCTAGATAGATAAAAGTAACTGATTACCTAAACATCATCTGTCCTCTAGATAGATAAAAGTAACTGATTACCTAAACATCATCTGTCCCCTAGATAGATAAAAGTAACTGATTACCTAAACATCATCTGTCCCCTAGATAGATAAAAGTAACTGATTACCTAAACATCATCTGTCCTCTAGATAGATAAAAGTAACTGATTACCTAAACATCATCTGTCCCCTAGATAGATAAAAGTAACTGATTACCTAAACATCATCTGTCCCCTAGATAGATAAAAGTAACTGATTACCTAAACATCATCTGTCCCCTAGATAGATAAAAGTAACTGATTACCTAAACATCATCTGTCCCCTAGATAGATAAAAGTAACTGATTACCTAAACATCATCTGTCCCCTAGATAGATAAAAGTAACTGATTACCTAAACATCATCTGTCCCCTAGATAGATAAAAGTAACTGATTACCTAAACATCATCTGTCCTCTAGATAGATAAAAGTAACTGATTACCTAAACATCATCTGTCCCCTAGATAGATAAAAGTAACTGATTACCTAAACATCATCTGTCCTCTAGATAGATAAAAGTAACTGATTACCTAAACATCATCTGTCCCCTAGATAGATAAAAGTAACTGATTACCTAAACATCATCTGTCCCCTAGATAGATAAAAGTAACTGATTACCTAAACATCATCTGTCCTCTAGATAGATAAAAGTAACTGATTACCTAAACATCATCTGTCCCCTAGATAGATAAAAGTAACTGATTACCTAAACATCATCTGTCCCCTAGATAGATAAAAGTAACTGATTACCTAAACATCATCTGTCCCCTAGATAGATAAAAGTAACTGATTACCTAAACATCATCTGTCCCCTAGATAGATAAAAGTAACTGATTACCTAAACATCATCTGTCCCCTAGATAGATAAAAGTAACTGATTACCTAAACATCATCTGTCCCCTAGATAGATAAAAGTAACTGATTACCTAAACATCATCTGTCCCCTAGATAGATAAAAGTAACTGATTACCTAAACATCATCTGTCCTCTAGATAGATAAAAGTAACTGATTACCTAAACATCATCTGTCCCCTAGATAGATAAAAGTAACTGATTACCTAAACATCATCTGTCCCCTAGATAGATAAAAGTAACTGATTACCTAAACATCATCTGTCCTCTAGATAGATAAAAGTAACTGATTACCTAAACATCATCTGTCCCCTAGATAGATAAAAGTAACTGATTACCTAAACATCATCTGTCCCTTAGATAGATAAAAGTAACTGATTACCTAAACATCATCTGTCCCCTAGATAGATAAAAGTAACTGATTACCTAAACATCATCTGTCCCCTAGATAGATAAAAGTAACTGATTACCTAAACATCATCTGTCCCCTAGATAGATAAAAGTAACTGATTACCTAAACATCATCTGTCCCCTAGATAGATAAAAGTAACTGATTACCTAAACATCATCTGTCCTCTAGATAGATAAAAGTAACTGATTACCTAAACATCATCTGTCCCCTAGATAGATAAAAGTAACTGATTACCTAAACATCATCTGTCCCCTAGATAGATAAAAGTAACTGATTACCTAAACATCATCTGTCCTCTAGATAGATAAAAGTAACTGATTACCTAAACATCATCTGTCCCCTAGATAGATAAAAGTAACTGATTACCTAAACATCATCTGTCCCCTAGATAGATAAAAGTAACTGATTACCTAAACATCATCTGTCCCCTAGATAGATAAAAGTAACTGATTACCTAAACATCATCTGTCCTCTAGATAGATAAAAGTAACTGATTACCTAAACATCATCTGTCCCCTAGATAGATAAAAGTAACTGATTACCTAAACATCATCTGTCCCCTAGATAGATAAAAGCAACTGATTACCTAAACATCATCTGTCCCCTAGATAGATAAAAGTAACTGATTACCTAAACATCATCTGTCCCCTAGATAGATAAAAGTAACTGATTACCTAAACATCATCTGTCCCCTAGATAGATAAAAGTAACTGATTACCTAAACATCATCTGTCCTCTAGATAGATAAAAGTAACTGATTACCTAAACATCATCTGTCCCCTAGATAGATAAAAGTAACTGATTACCTAAACATCATCTGTCCCCTAGATAGATAAAAGTAACTGATTACCTAAACATCATCTGTCCTCTAGATAGATAAAAGTAACTGATTACCTAAACATCATCTGTCCCCTAGATAGATAAAAGTAACTGATTACCTAAACATCATCTGTCCCCTAGATAGATAAAAGCAACTGAGTACTTAAACATCATCTGTCCCCTAGATAGATAAAAGTAACTGATTACTTAAACATCATCTGTCCCCTAGATAGATAAAAGTAACTGATTACCTAAACGTCATCTGTCCTCTAGATAGATAAAAGTAACTGATTACCTAAACATCATCTGTCCCCTAGATAGATAAAAGTAACTGATTACCTAAACATCATCTGTCCTCTAGATAGATAAAAGTAACTGATTACCTAAACATCATCTGTCCCCTAGATAGATAAAAGTAACTGATTACCTAAACATCATCTGTCCCCTAGATAGATAAAAGCAACTGAGTACTTAAACATCATCTGTCCCCTAGATAGATAAAAGTAACTGATTACCTAAACATCATCTGTCCCCTAGATAGATAAAAGTAACTGATTACCTAAACGTCATCTGTCCTCTAGATAGATAAAAGTAACTGATTACCTAAACATCATCTGTCCCCTAGATAGATAAAAGTAACTGATTACCTAAACATCATCTGTCCCCTAGATAGATAAAAGTAACTGATTACCTAAACATCATCTGTCCCCTAGATAGATAAAAGTAACTGATTACCTAAACATCATCTGTCCTCTAGATAGATAAAAGTAACTGATTACCTAAACATCATCTGTCCCCTAGATAGATAAAAGTAACTGATTACCTAAACATCATCTGTCCTCTAGATAGATAAAAGTAACTGATTACCTAAACATCATCTGTCCTCTAGATAGATAAAAGTAACTGATTACCTAAACGTCATCTGTCCCCTAGATAGATAAAAGTAACTGATTACCTAAACGTCATCTGTCCTCTAGATAGATAAAAGTAACTGATTACCTAAACATCATCTGTCCTCTAGATAGATAAAAGTAACTGATTACCTAAACGTCATCTGTCCCCTAGATAGATAAAAGTAACTGATTACCTAAACGTCATCTGTCCTCTAGATAGATAAAAGTAACTGATTACCTAAACATCATCTGTCACCTAGATAGATAAAAGTAACTGATTACCTAAACATCATCTGTCCTCTAGATAGATAAAAGTAACTGATTACCTAAACATCATCTGTCCTCTAGATAGATAAAAGTAACTGATTACCTAAACGTCATCTGTCCCCTAGATAGATAAAAGTAACTGATTACCTAAACGTCATCTGTCCTCTAGATAGATAAAAGTAACTGATTACCTAAACATCATCTGTCCTCTAGATAGATAAAAGTAACTGATTACCTAAACATCATCTGTCCTCTAGATAGATAAAAGTAACTGATTACCTAAACATCATCTGTCCCCTAGATAGATAAAAGCAACTGAGTACTTAAACATCATCTGTCCCCTAGATAGATAAAAGTAACTGATTACCTAAACGTCATCTGTCCTCTAGATAGATAAAAGTAACTGATTACCTAAACGTCATCTGTCCTCTAGATAGATAAAAGTAACTGATTACCTAAACGTCATCTGTCCTCTAGATAGATAAAAGTAACTGATTACCTAAACGTCATCTGTCCTCTAGATAGACAAGTTTGAAAGGGGTACATTACTTTTAATGAGCAATTGTCTCAAATCACTCTTAGTACCATTTTGAGTCTTTTTTTAGAGGCTCCCAAAATGTACGAAATATATTATTAATATTCAAAGTAAAAAACATGACAAGATGACATATAATAAATACTCACGGGTTAATACTGGGATTATCCATCCACGACCTGTACTGCTCACTGACTGCTTGCAGGCACTGGATTACTCCAAATTTACACGCTTGACTAGCTATCAGAGTCCTGGAGAGGCTGTGTTGTCAAGTAAAAGATCATCATGGTCAAGAGTTTATCATAAAATGTTTGCTAGAACTTCTTAAAAATGCGGTTAATTTTTTTTCAAGTATGTCTCATCAAGCATTTAATAGATGATATAGAACAGTGAGGCTTAAACTACGACCTGTGGGCCGCATCCGGCCTATGATGGGGTATTATCCATCCCATGATGTAGTATTCTCATGTTGTACTAATCAACACACGATGTTGTACTAATCAACCCACGATGTTGTACTAACCAACCCACGATGTTGTACTAATCAGCCCACGATGTTGTACTAATCAACCCACGATGTTGTACTAATCAACCCACGATGTTGTACTAATCAACCCACGATGTTGTACTAATCAGCCCACAATGTTGTACTAATCAACCCACGATGTTGTACTAATCAACCCACGATGTTGTACTAACCAACCCACGATGTTGTACTAATCAACCCACTATGTTGTACTATTCAGCCCATGATGTTGTACTATTCAGCCTATGAGGCCCGTACAAGAAACTTGCCCCAATAGAAAGAAAACTATATGGAGAGCTTCCTGATTTGGAAACCACTGCGCAGTTCATCTCATGTATTGGTCTACTCATCTGAACACTCCAACATAACAATGAGAACGAAGAAGAAGACCACGATGTAGTACTATCATATTGTACTATTCAGCCCATGATATTGTACTATTCAGCCCATGATATTGTACTATTCAGCCCATGATGTTATACTATTCAGCCCATGATATTGTACTATTCAGCCCATGATGTTGTACTATTCAGCCCATGATATTGTACTATTCAGCCCATGATATTGTACTATTCAGCCCATGATATTGTACTATTCAGCCCATGATGTTATACTATTCAGCCCATGATATTGTACTATTCAGCCCATGATGTTGTACTTTTCAGTCCATGATATTGTACTATTCAGCCCATGATGTTGTACTATTCAGCCCATGATATTGTACTATTCAGCCCATGATATTGTACTTTTCAGCCCATGATATTGTACTATTCAGCCCATGATGTTGTACTATTCGGCCCATGATGTTGAACTATTCAGCCCATGATATTGTACTATTCAGCCCATGATATTGTACTATTCAGCCCATGGTGTTGTACTATTCAGCCCATGGTGTTGTACTATTCAGCCCATGGTGTACTATTCAGCCCATGGTGTTGTACTATTCAGCCCATGATATTGTACTATTCAGCTCATGGTGTTGTACTATTCAGCCCATGGTGTTGTACTATTCAGCCCATGATATTGTACTATTCACCCAATGATGTTGTACTATTCAGTACTAGGACACTACTACCTATAGTCGAGGCAGCACTTTTATCTGTAGTATTTGTTGTTTGAAAAAAGGCCTACCGACATGCACATCGGTGGCCGAGTGGTAAAGGGCGGACGTAATAGGGTAGTAGAAGTATTATTCTCAGTCAGGGGTGGGACCATTTGTCTGCCGAGGATCACCGTGGAGACCTACATGTTTGAATGACTTGATCCTGTATTATTCAATCCAAAATATTGGTATGGTTTCTGGAGTTTGCATCTCAAAAATCTCTGAAAAATAATAAAACACAGATTTATCAAGAATTAGGAATAGTTTTTAATAATCTAATGTCCTTGAATGGAAATAAAGTTCTTTTAGAAATATGATTAATAGATTATCTTCCCTTCAGGCATATGGTTAATAGATTATCTCCCTTATTTAGCATCATGACGACGGGCTTTCCAACTTGAGACAAACGTGAAGGGTATAGCAAGGGCCGGATATAAGCCATCGCAGGTGGGGCTACAGCCACGAAACCTCTACAAGAGAGGGCCCTCCACATTACAGAGTCAATGAGTCAGAAACATTAGTATTTTCAAACTTCCTTTTTTTTTTTTTTTTGCGTTTTCGCTATACAATTTTTACATACAATCTATGGCCTTACCATCCACAAACTCAAAAATATTTTTTTTTTCGTAATAAAATATGTATATTCAATATTTTTTTTATAAAAAAAGGAAAATGGCATTAAATTAACAGGTAATGTGTGTATTCTTTAAAATATTGCACGTTTTAGATAATTGTAAGTATTATTATTATTAAGCAAATCTGATATTAAAGTTTTCAAAAACGTTCTGGAGACTCCAAAAAAATCCCACCTTGAGGCCTCCACTTGCTTAAATCCGGCCCTGCGGTTCTACACGATCAGACTCACGTCAAAATATTTCTGTACATGTCCTAATGTCACTAGCAACTTAGAAATGGTCCTAAAGATGCTAAATCCTTTATCGTAGTTTCTATTGTACAGGTAGATGTCTATTTTATTGCCAGAAATCAAGCTCGCTAAAGGGAGAGTGATCCTTAAAAGATTACGGGCACGACATGGCCTAAATTGTGCCGATGTGCCTAAACTCAAAATACAAAACACAAACACAATGTGTAATAAAAACGTCTTCATATTCAAGGAGATATTTTATCGCTGGTTATGACTTCATCTCTATATACTCTATACTGGTAATGAAGTGATTTATTAAGTGATCTGTTAAGCAATCCATCAAGCAAGTTATCAAAAGATTTGTTTTGCATTCTATCACACGATTAGCTAAGCGTTTTATCAAGCGATTCGTTAAGCGTTCTGTATTAATGGATTTGCTAATCGTTTTATCAAGCGATTCGTTAAGCGTTCTATAAATCGATTTGCTAAAGGTTCTACCAAGCCATTCATAAGCATTCTGTCAAGCGATTCGCTAAGCGTTCCATCACGCAATATACAAAACGATTTATTAATATCAATCACTTAAAATGAGATAATTGGTAGGTTTGGAAAATATTTCCCCTAAGCATTCCAGTCTCCTTTACATTAGGCTGAGGTCTGAGACTTAGTGAACACAAACATGAAATAGAAACAATAGATAGTTATGCCATCTTCCACATTCAGGACTCTGCAATAGCAGACTTGTTAGCGCGTTGGCTTGAGAAGCCTGAGAAGGCTTTAGCCATCAAATTTGAATTCAGGTCGTTGTCTTTTGAAAAAAAAAATAATTAAAAAGCGATCACCCAGATACCCCGTTCTTTATCCCCCTTTACAATGGTTTAGACAAGTGATAGGTGTCCTGCGCGTGTGAAGTTTTCTTTTTGTGTTTAATATTTGTGCTTTAGTGTATAGGAAGTAGTTTGTATTGTTTGTTGTCTAGAATATTATTTATGTGTATGTTTAAGTCATCCTTAGTTCCCGCAAGAGAGAGAGAGAGAGAGAGAGCTTCTTTTGTTAGCTGGTTTTCTGTTTTCCGTACATAGTTTTATTTAAGTAGGCTGATCTTTCGGTCTAGGTTTACTTTTCGTTTCAGAATGTTAGGCTTGAGGCCATGGGACAGAGTGTCCGCCCTTGTAGCCGCGTCGTTAACTATCGTTGTTGGACGTGTAGGAAGTTGATGTTCTGTAGGTCGCCGAGATGGAGTGAGTGTGTGTGTGGAAGGTGTGTTATTGTTACATGAGCAATTATTAATTGAAATGGATACTTAGGGAAATACCTTGTTAAGTTATTATTATGTATTATTAACTATTGTTCCTTATTAACAATTGTTAGCTAATCAATGATGTTTTAATTTTATCTTGTCTTCGATTTGTTCGTTGTTCAAGTTACTTCGCTGCACTGGCGGATCCAGGGGGGGGGGGGGGGCGGTAGGGGCGATCGCCCCCCCCACTCGGCCGACCCCCCCCCCCCCCGAAGGGGGGGGGGGCGGACGAACTTTAGTATAGGATTCACACAATTTGTATACGAATTTATTACTTATGTTAAAAATATATACTAATTATTTATATTTCAACCTATTTTTAGATTATTTCGCCCCCACCCTCTAGTATGTTGGCCGATTTGGTAGGGTCGGGAGGGGGCGATGGTATCAATCCCGCCCCCCCCCCCCTTAACTTTCGAGTGGGGGGGGGCGGTCCAATTTATTAGTAGAAATCACAGCCTGCTAACAAAATCAATTAAATATCTATATCCTTGTAACTTGTTATTGATATTTTAACCGATCTTTACATTATGTCGTTCCCTGTTTGCCGATTGGTGTGGGGAGGGGACGAATACCTCTTCTGCCCTTCCCACCTAAACCCTTTGAGTGGGGGGAGGGGTCCGTTTTTATTGAGAAATCATAGTTTGTGAACAAAATTAGTTGAATTAATATATAAATTTTATATTATGTCGCTCCCTTTCTGGTATTTTGGCCAATAGGTGGGGCGAGGGGGGGGGGCGATTGCATGTACTGCCCTCCCCACTCTAGCCCTCTGAGTGCTGGGGGGGGGGCGGTCCTATTTTTGTGGAGAATCATAATTTGTGAATAAAATTAGTTGAATATCTATATAATATAAACTACGTATTGATATGTGACCCATTGTAAATATGTCGTACCACACTCTAATCTCAAATTGTATCATTAGCAAATTTAAATGAAAAAGGGTTGTACCAGGTGGGAGGGGCGATACATGCAATCGCATTTCCCCCATCGGACAAATCAATACTTTTTCTTTTTGTATTATAGTTAAGAAATTACAAAATTTAAAAATATGTCACTAATATAATTTATATATACTATAAATTAAATTCTTATATCAAGTCGCCCCATACCTATTCTTTAATGCCAAATGCAATCTTTAGCAGAAATTAGTACAGGAGAGAGGATTAATCGTTTTCACTCTACCGCCATTCCCATTTCCAGACAGAGTTTTTGTAATTTCACATGAAGTTATCATAAGTATTTTAAGAAAGACTTAGCATTAGAAAAGTTAGAATTCAAACGAAATTTTTCAGTATAAGAGTCATGATTGAGATGAGTTCTAAACTCAAATAACGTTTTCATAGTCGCTTTTTCCCAACCTTTACTCAATCTGATATTTTTCTAGCTAAATAAATTTGGGACTATAACTCACAATTTATGCTAGAGTTTTCTCGAATACTATTTATCGAATAAGTTTTTTTTCGGCGGCGATCCTCAAAGCAAAAATCTAAATACGTGGGGTATCCTATCTTTTCAAGGAACAAATCGGTTTTATTTGCAATGTATTATGGGTCTATAAATTCAAATTAGAATATTTTTCAAGTACAACATTATTCGAAAGGTCGTTTTTTTAATAGTATGAATAATGAGCTTCAGGTCAGGAGAATGCGTTTCTGCAGTGAAGAATGCAAGAAAACGCTTTTGGCATCGGGGCTTCGCCCCGAACTCCATTTCTGAGTAATGAGTTGTAGATGTCAGGAGAATGCGTTTCTGCAGAGAAGAATGCAAGAAAACGCTTTTGGCGTCGGGGCTTCGCCCCGAACTCCATTTATATATAATGAGTTGTAGATGTCAGGAGAATGCGTTTCTGCAGAGATGAATGCAAGAAAACGCTTTTGGCGTCGGGGCTTCGCCCCGAACTTCATTTATGGGTAATGAGTTGTAGATGTCAGGAGAATGCGTTTCTGCAATGAAGAATGCAAGAAAACGCTTTTGGCGTCGGGGCTTCGCCCCGAACTACATTGTGAAGAATGAGCTGTACTTGTCAGGAAAATGCGTATCTGCAGTCAAAAAAGCAAGAAAACGCTTATGGCGTCGGGGCTTGTCCCCGAACTCCATTGATGAATAATGAGCTGTACTTGTCAGGAGAATGCGTTTCTGCAGTGAAAAAAGCAAGAAAACGCTTATGGCGTCGGGGCTTCGCCCCGAACTTCACCAGAGAACCTTATAGCGCTGCCACAGTTGTTTTGTTTTTCGTCGAAGGTTGAGAAATGCTGCTTTTTTTATTCTCATATATATATATGTGTGTGTGTGTGTGTGTGTGTGTGTGTGCGTGCGTGTTTGTGTGTATGTGTGTGCGCGCGCGCGCGCTGTATGCACGTTTATGCGTAGGGTTAGGGTTTACTGGGCGTTAGGGTTAGGGTTTGGAAAAAAATCGCCCCCCCCCACTCCAAAGTTCTGGATCCGCTAGTGCTTCGCTGTTCATATGCGATCATTCTTTGTTTCGGTTTACACTGTTCAGGAGGGGGAGCCCGGGCAACGACATCATACCCTAGATGAGCCCGAAAAAAACCCACATGACAATAGGACCATAACGTATGGAGAAAGCTTAAAGCATGAAATGGCGCTAAACAAAAACATTTGGTCAAAATATTTCTAATCGCACAGATTTATTATTGTTAGTCTATATCTATTACAATTTTAATTACATGACTGATCCAAACTAATGGATACGCATTAATATATGCTTTCTTAAAAAGTATTATTTTGTATTTTGCTTGTTGCAAAGCTTTTATTAACTCACTCTATCTGTCTTGTACAAGATTTATACGCGTTATTTCTCCGAAACCCCTCCTTCTAGGATGAAGTTGAAACTTTACACAATTATGTATTGTAACTAGCAAACAATGAATCGATCTTTTTTTTTTTTAAAAAAAAAGGTCTATTAATTAGTATTAATTAGTATTATTTTTTTAATCAAAAAGGGAAGATAAATCTTACAGTATTGAGATTATTGCTGTAAATGTAGAGTTCTTCCACTTATAAAAGCTCTGTTATTTTAAAGCATTTTTTTTAAATTGTGCTTGTCTATGTATAGGTAGACACTTCCTGTCCGTATTACATTACCATGTTCATTTGTTTTGTTGGCGTGTTTCAGACGTTTGTTCAGATTATTTCATCCAAAGCCTAAACACCCCGTCGTCCTGCGGAGGGCAGGGTTCGAACCCAAAACCATCGAGACGACATTCCAGTGTGAATACCACACCACCAGGCAGCCATCCTCCAATAGTTCCTTTAAAACTTTCCCCTTTTCAGGACTTGCGATCTATAGGGCAGATGATGTAAAGGTCATCTGTTTCTGTGGCCTACTGTTAACAAGAGTGTCGCGTGACCAGCACAATGATCAACAGCCTTTACTTTTCCCCAACTAATGTGACCTACCTGGAACTGTTCGTAGATCTCATTCAACGACAGCATCTGGTCCATGTAAGTCAACTCACGCCGGACAGCATGCCAGGGCTGGTAAGATGTTTCCTTGTCCAGATAGTCCAGCGTTGAGAACGCAATATTCAAAGACAGATAGTTGCCCCTGGAAAATTGTAAAAACTAGTCTCAATGGATAAAGATTTAAACATTCCTTCGTTTACAAAGCTCAGAACTCATATCAACTCACGTTATTTCTCCCACACCCAATCTCGGAGCAAGCTTTAATTTTACACAATTATTTCTTGTCCCTCACAATTCAGGAATCAATGAAAAACAAAAACTAATGGTAATAAATTATTTTGTTTGGTATCGAACAAGGGAAATAAATCGTACTTGAAAGATGAGGTTTTTATAATTGAAATAAGTCCCCTTGAGGAGGCTTGACCCCTGAGTGAACAAGTTTTGTGGTTTTCCTTTTATACATTTTTTGCTTTTTAGCTCTAAATATTTATCTAGTATTAAAACCCTATCTATAATTAAACTCTATCTAACACATTTTTCTCTCCCATTTCCCATTCTCGGATCAAGTTGACGTTTCGTATTCATGTCGATGGCATTACATGAATCAATAAAGATTTAGCCAATAACCTAATCAGTAAACGGTCAATAATTATTTGTGTTTTATATAGCAGAATAGGGAGCGAAACCCTGCCATCTTGAGCTATATGGCTGTAATTAGCGGTTCTTCCACTTAGATTAGCTTTTTTATTTTTTTTTAAATTACACTAGTTTTATGCATTTATTTATTCTTTTGCATATAGCTTGATTAGTTGTGCCAAATCAAAATAGCTGTCATGATCAAGTGATGAGAAGTAAACGGACTTATGATCACGTGATGAGACGGACCAATAAAAAACGTTTCTTCTGCTACAATTCAAGATGGAGAAATGCGAAGAAGACAAGGTAAAGACGGGGGAAGGGGACGGGGCTGGGGGGGGGGTGACATCCATCAGTGTATCTTCAGAGTCGATAAGTATCTATAAATACGGAGGGAGATGGCCTAGACCTAGATCTAGGTATTTTAAAAAGAATCAGCATTGCCCTCTCAACATTCAGACTTATGAGAATAGAGTTGATCGACAATGTCGTACGTCTGACAGGCTTTCACGAGATTAAAACCTAGATCTAAGTATTTTTCTTAATCTACATTCTTGGCCACTTTGTTATCAAATATTTACTATTCGGATATGTTGAAAAAAAAGAAAAGTGAGGTATCATACTTGACTAGATTCCAGGCGTCGTTTATAATCTGAGCTCTGTTGATGACAGGTATCACCTGAAACCAAACGAAATGAAATCAGTTCAAACTTTTATTGTTTACTTCAATTAATGTCTTGAAACTGTAAAACTTATTATCTCGAAGGAGGTATAGCCAGTAATAGAGTTACATTTTCAACACAATAATCTCGTCTTCGTTTACCTATCAATTATATAATACGAAGTTTACATTCTTTAAGCCGTGACATACAGTAGCATAGAAAAACAATATAAAACGATATGCAGAAATGTGGAGGAGTTGTAAGGAAACCGAAACTGAAACGAACCAAATAAAGAGGAGACGACTCGGGGAGATTTCGATATAAAAAGACAAACAAACAAAAATTTTAGAAAAGGACATGTTAAAAATCGCTGTTGCCAAATAAACAACCAATTAATTTGTGCCACAAGAGTTTTCAATGGAAGTTTTTTTGATATATGGCAGTAATCATAGAGCTTCGATTCATTTCCATACTTAGAGTCTAACATAACAAGCAATGGAGGATGAATAGAAGAGATAAAAACACGCTAAAGCTGGGCATCCGCTGCCATGAGCAAAATGTGAAAAATCCGGAAGAATAAAATAAGCTTTCAAGTAAAATTAATTAAAACTGTATTCTTCGATAGTGGTCCTGTATGGTAATAAACAAGAACGGACTGGGTGTCAAAATAGTTCCGGGCCTTTCTACACCATCCGGCACATAGCTTGTATATCAAATGGTGGACTTCTAATTCCAAATCTATATATTCTCAAATTCACTGTTAACTTTGATAATTTATCGATGACTGTACACATGTATACAGTGAACACTATATCCTTATATGAAAGCTTATTTTGCTTTTTCATCGCTAAGTGTGCAGGATGAAGCCTACTAGTAGGCACTGTCTACGAAAATGTGTTACAGTAAATTAGTATTACACTGTAGAGTCTGTAATAGATTTTTTTAACACGAGGCTAAGAGGACCATTTTTATAAGAGAATACTATAAAACCTTTAACAATTTAATACTTCTCAGAGTTTCATCCATTCGGCCCTTTCGGTCACCAGCCCATTTGTATACCGGCTCACCAGGCATTTGCCCGCATGCCAATATAGCCAGTCCTCCCCTGATAATGAAAGTTGGACACTGAACGCTAAGGCTGAAAGAAGAATCCAAGCCTTTGAGAGTAAATGCTACAGAAAAATCTTGGGTATGAAATACCAGGAAAAGAAGACTGATGATATTTTATTTTTATAAGTCAACACTCTGACAAAAAGGATAAACTCAATACTGTGACAAAGCTGAGCTGGTTCGGTCATATTTATGATATTGTAAGACTCACTGTCAAACATCATCTCTCAAGGTACAGTAGAGGGAGCTCAAAGAAAGGGTCGTCCAGAGAAAGGCTGGATAACAAAAACGAGACTCTCTCTTGCTACCCTGCTAACAAAAGTTGCTGACAGGGAAACGTGGAGGGATTTCGTTACGCAGCAGGCCTACGACAAAAGCCGAGGAACAGATGATGATGATGACTCAATTATGTTACATTATGTTTTTGTACTGATCAGATTAAAATTATGCAAAGATATTAAAACCTAAAACGCTACAACATTTTGCTTTGTATAAACAGGAAAATTTACATTTTCCATTAATGCGAAACAAAAAAGTGTAAGGAGTACAAAACGCTCTCACTTTCCATAATTCCTGAAATATCTTTTTAAGGAGATGTGTACAAAAGATAGTCATGTGTGTTTGGCAATGTTAACGTTTTAAAAATAGTTATAAAAAGGTTGTGTACAAATAAATAAATATATATACACATATATATCACGGAGAAATATTTATCGCCATAGCAGACAAAACGGGAACCACCCAATAATGCTTCTAATTCTGATCTGCCTAAATCTAAAACACCAAAATTGAAATTTTCGTCACAAATTATGAGTGTCCAAACCACCCCACTAATCAGAGCAGCACACGGTTTATTCTTAGCAATTGATGAATCATCAGTAATACTCTCGTTAACAGACTGTCGTTTAAAATCATCCCTGACGCCATTTGGATTAGAGTAATTTGGACTAAGTAGTTGGAACTAGGAGAATCCTAGCATTGGAATAGAGATGCTACAGAAGGATCGGCCGACAGATCATGTGCGTCGCTCCAACGGTTAAACAATATAAAGCAGGGGTGGGCAAATTACAACCCGCGAGCCACATGCGGCTTGCCGGCGTGCTTTATGCGGCCCGCGGACACCCATAATATTAGGTTCACCCACACATTATATCTATAAAGATGCATATATATTAAAAATAGATAATTTAAACATCTATATTACGATATAAATTATTGAAAACTCTGATTCTTATGATGAAAAGACTGAAGAAACATAGACTATATACGTCATTCCAAGAAGTGTAAAGAAAACGAAAGTTATACTAATTGGCAACATGTGAAAACATTCAGTCAAAGACTCACTCTCAGGCCAGTATTTATTCAATGCTTTGAAGGCATGTGTTGAAATTGTTCAATAGGCTTGGAACAAGATAGCAAGTTGATAAACCAATGGAGCCCGTAATTTGACTCGGAATAAAAAGTTTATTAATACAATTAAAGAAGAATATACCAACCATAAACTCTACATTGGAAAGTTGGTGTCAAGTTGCATTGAATATCATACATGTCATACTGACTCAATCATTTCAGTTACCAAACTTATCAGAGCTAGTGGCTCTACATGCAGTTCTGAGAAGTAGCCTACTTGAAGATTTGGACACAAAACATACCGATGTTTGGTACCACAGCTGTATCCGCTGATTTAACATGGTCAAAGTATTGAGAAGAATAAGGGACCTCAAGGAAGAAATTGTTATGTTATTTAAAGAACATTGTTATGTTCTTTGAAGAACATTGTCTGTTATTTTGTTATTAATATTTCTAATGAAAAGTGGAAGACAGACTTTATGTTCGCCATTTCCACACTTACAAAACTTTCCTGCTAAACTTTCACATTTTTTGGTTCCACATACATCTGTAAACAAGTATTTTTTTGTTGAAAATAAACAATGATACGGACAGGTAGAGACTGACTGTCATTTGAAAGCAGTCACAAAGATAACAACTAGTAAGCTAGTTCCACTATTCTGGAATAGTATGCACGAGTATAAACAGTAAAACTATTTCACATGAAGTACGAATGTACATTTGTGGTGAAATGTTGTGATTTTATATATGCTTAATTTGGAAATTTAAAAAATACAGAACAATTAGTTAAAGAGCTCTTGCTGTAATTCCTCAATTGGAGGTGTAAAAAAATAAATAAATGAAAATGTATAATACAATATAAATGTACATTAAAAGACATTATACATAGTTAGATGTAGTATTTGTCTAAGTTATATATATATATATTTATATATATATATATATATATATATATATATATATATATATATATATATATATATATATATATTATATCTGATTGATAGGCCAAAACCTTCGCAACAGTAAAAGCTAAGCCCTCACCTGCAACCCCCAAGCCCCCAAGGAAATAGGAAGAGTAGACGGCTCAGTAATACATGCCTCTGCGACTTGGAAGCTAATTCCAGGCAGATAGGCAAGACGTGGGGATAGTTGGAAAGACCCCCCCCCAACCAAGGTGCCTAGAGGAAGCTGGTTGGAGGCCCACCCCTATAGCTTAGACTGTAATAAATTGCAAATATAATCAAAACTAATAGCTAATAACAATTAAAATAGCAGAATAAAGCTGATATTGTTCATCTTTGTTTAGCAGTTTGTAAAAACATTTTAAATAATGTTTTAGTCTAAACTCTAAAAAAAAACATCTTTTTAAAAAATATTCATCACTTATCGAAAAATTACCTTATGGTCCACTTGTAACTGGTCAGTTAATGCCTTCCAGTTGTCCTCGTCGTAGTTGACCCTGTAGTAGCCTATTTCGTCAATATTGGCAATGATCCAGCCATTTCTACTAGATGGTAGCGTCTCTTTTAGAGTTAATACTTCTGCAAATGCATTAGACATTAAGAGTAATTGCCCTTTGAAAATGCACTCTTCCTTTGTTCAGGAAAATAATCTTGTCAAGGAAATTATGGGTAATGCGAAGTTCTCCAGGGACTGCGTGTGGGTTCACATTATCCACTTTAGAATAGGCATATTATTTTCATTATTTTATTAACAACAAGATTTAATACTAGACGACCAACGGCGTAGCATACGTCGCTTCATAATGGCCATGATCCAAAAGGACCGCTAAAGAGCAGGGATATGGAGACACGTTGACCCGGATTGTAAACTCGAGGACTGTCAAGCGGGCATTCTCGGAAGTGAAAACTGATAGTAGCGGGAAGTATTTGAGACAATGTCGAGCAGATGTATGACTGTGCTTTCGTGAGTAAGAACAACGGACAGGGCGTCGCCATAGTTATCCCAACGTACGCAAACAAAGCTTACAGCCATCTTGCGAAATTCGACAGCAAAAGTTTCGTCGATAATATTTCTCCAGAAATATGCGGCTGATAGAAATAAACAATTACCTGATGCAGCGATTTCGACTACATTGAAAGACCTGTTGACTCCAAGAAATATATGTGAAGCGGTGGCCATGGTTAGGAAACGAAGGGCAAAATCAAAACAAAGCTACAGAAAAAACATGCAACTATTTTAAGGACACCAGATATTGACGTGTGTAAAAAAATACACAAAAATGTAGTCAAATATAGAATGTATAAAGATAAAGATTACTTGTTTTCCCACCCCCCTTTTTTTTCTGAGCCGTGCTCTCTGTCGCCGTGAAAGTTACGTGGGGTAACTCTAATCCGACTTACAGAAATAAAAGAGTTACTTTCATGACTTTTGCGTGGTGTCCCGCATGGTTGGGCTACGAATTGAATTATATGTATGGATGTATATTTTAGTTTTAAAATGTAAATTTTAAGTGGTGCTTTTTAGGGTATCAAAGACAAATGACAGAGATCAATGGAGAAAGAAGGTTGACAGATCTTGTGTGGTGCCCCAGCGGTCCAGCAGACTAAAGGGTAGGTGAAAGTGAATGTGAAGTTAGATGTGAACCTGACCTATCTGATGTCTTAGAATGAATATCTAACTGATCTAATTGTTTTGTAAAGGGTCGATCTCTTATTCAAATCCTCAAGAAAAAGCATTTCCGTATAAAAAAAACATTTTCCTTTAGTTAAGTGTCCTACATCTATAGTACAGGCCAGTACAGCAATGCAGTTCAGGTGATAATATGAAAAACTATTTATTAATTATTGTTTTAAATTATGTCCAACTTATATGCCTACTAATTAGATTTTTTTTTTTTTGTAAATATAGTAATTAGTATGACAGAACTTATTTAACTTATGTGATGTTGCCACTGTGATGTTGCTTGTTCAGGCTGTCTTGAGGTCAACTATGGATGACTGTTGAATTTCAACCTATTACTCTGCAAGCGTTTGGGTGTTATTGTTCGGGTGTATTCCGTGTAGTTGATCAACAATCCAGACAAAACAAACACATCGGTTTTAACTAGTAAAGAGATGTAGTCAACGCTGAAGAACAATGTAACATGTATTTATTCTAAGAAAAGGCCACAGTAAAGGTCTCTGTCACTAAACACGTCGTTACCCTAGAGGATTATATCGCTAACTGATTTTCCGGTCTCTAACCCAACATATCCCAAACGTCACTAGCCCCGTTTAATATGCGTCTTCTATGGTGCGTCGCTAAATAACTAATCTATATAAATAAGGTGTCTAACACTTAGCAATACAAATGTCGAAAAAAAATTGGACAAAAAATCTGAAACCATCATAAATATGTCTTCTCCCCTCCCCCCTATTAAAGAGCCTCCCTTGTTTATTACTATTAATAGTGAATAGTTGTAAAAGTGGTGTATTTTTATGAAAAAAAAAAACTGCTTGCATAAGTGATTTAAAAAATTAGATTTTTCGCTTTTATAAAAGAAAAAAGTAGCCGTTGCATCAAAACTTTGAATATTATGATGTCGGATTTTCACTATCTTTTCTAGTTTACAAAATCTAAACCGGACGGACGGACAGACATTCCACACAAAACTAATAGCATCTTTTCCCCTTTCGGGGGCCGCTAAAAAAATATTTCAAAATTAAAAAGTCAAAGCTACTGACACGTTAAAATGTGGATATTTCTTTTAATATCCATTAAGTGGGACCCTGTCGTGTAGGGTCCCCAGGGCAGTAGCCTCCATCCCTCGGTAGAAGAGAGCTATAAAGTTTAGGCAAGGGGTACTTCGAATAGGAAAATATATAGAGAGAGTAAAGAGCGGAAGTATGTAAAGCAGAAGTTTGTAAAGCGGAAGTATAACGAGAACCTACTTGTACTTTCGTTTTTCCATAGCCAGTAAACAGCTTGATTTGATTGGTTGAAGTTCCTGCTCCTGTTGGAGGTGAAGGTCAGCGGAATGATCCAAGTGTAACTGCAACATAAAATAAATATTTTGGGTTTTGTTTTTCCAGCAGTAGGTGGCCTTGAGGTAGTGCCTCCAAATTTAGTCGAGAAAACTCTCTTATGGGGGAAAAGGGTTTAGAGATAGACCTGATGGACAGTAGTAGATTTGAACATCTGTATGTATTAAAATCTGGAGACATGTGTTTTTATGTTGTGGATGGGGACACGACAATTCGTTCCCTGACCTTTCTTTTACCGATAAATCGTTCACAACTTTTCGTTCACGCGACAATTCGTTCACCCGACAATTCGTTCACCCGACATATTGCTACCCGACAACTTGTTCACCGACAAATCGTTCACTGACAAATCGTTCACTGGATAGTAACATATTGTAATAACTAAAGTGAGGCAACTCAACGAGGCACATCTATGTTTATTTACACGACACCACAGGTACACAAACAACATCTATCTTAGGCACAGTCTTTTCACTTCGGCTCTCAACTTGGGCGGAAATCGTTCTCTCTTCTCTTCCTAATGTTGACATCCTTCTCAGTCTAGTTCAGTGGTTCCCAAACTTTTTTGTCTCGTAGACCCCTTGCCATGTTTTCTGATTTTCGGTAGACCCCATGCTTAACTTGTATTGCATTTTTGCAAATTCGTCAACATTTAAAAAAAAAAAAAACGAATTTCTAACTGTAGTGAGTTCAATATTGAAAAAGTCATTTAATGCATTGAAATTTAGAGAGATCTTTTTTATTGCTAAAATTCAAATTTTAACAAACTAAAATAGCATTTAATATTTATTACTGGCATCAACAAACACACTGATTTTTTTTTATTTTTGAATATCCTTGCTACAGATATTATGTAGCATATAGGAATTTGTTGTTCTATGAAGTAGTCGTATAAACGTTAAATATTAATTAATTAATGAATTTATTTGTCTTAAATATCATTGTAAAAGTTTTGGCAAAGAGTTTCTCGTTTATTTCTCGATCTTTCACGTGTGGCTTAAAGATTGGGGCCGCGGAACTGTTTTCACTAACAGGAGAAGGGGCAAAAGCGAGTAACTGGCGCCTAAACCAGTAAGCTTCGAGCAGGAAAGGCTTATTAACCTTGGCTTGCTACCCACCTAGCAGAAGGAAAACTGAATTCAAACCTCTCCTGCCTTGCAACTATACTCCAATATGGGAAAGGTTTTGTGGGTACACCCTGAAGTAGAAAAAGGAACCGGCAACCCTTAGGCAGTTTGCAGCATGAGAAATATTTAAAGGATTAACTGAGGTACAACTAATATATTAGTGTATGAAAGAGTTACATTAATGGAATGTAAAAAATTAAGTCAAGACTTGCTAGGCTTAAATGACATCCATGATCGTAGACCCCCGTGGACATCTCATAGACCCCCAATTTATTTTTTCACTTTCGTAGACCCCTTGGAAGTCTTCGTAGACCCCTGGGGGTCTATATAGACCACTTTGGGAATCACTGGTCTAGTTTATCACAGTGCGCACCTTCAAGCTTAGATGGCGGTGCGCATGGCAGAGTTATAACAATGTTGTTAATATTATATATTCTATCGCGTCTTTAATTTCTTTACATCAAAACTTTTGTAGCTATTATTTCCAAAAGAAAAAAAAAATTGATTGCTAAAGATCGGGCCTTATCTAATTTTTTTTTTGGATTATTTGTTAATTCTTTGTTAATGAGAACAGTATGTGATAAAAGTTATACTTAAAAAATGCGATCTTACAGCAAGCTAGGGGAAACATTTTAATGGGCAACATTTGTACTTTCATTATGTAGGCCTTCTTTTACACTCACGTCCGTCATGTAGTCTTGTCCGCCCAACCTACATGTACTTATCGTTTTAATAGCTGTCCAGATGTTTAAATGACATAGCTATTCCATCATGCCATTATGGTCAACACTCTTTGGGGCCTTCCTCTACCTTTACCTCCCCCCTTCTTTATATAGCCATTCTACCCTCTATTAGATGTTTATGTTTTATTCATCTTTGTATTTTGTTTTGACTACCTCTGTATAAAATTTAAACCTGTGGTGAATGTCGTGGATTGGCTTATTTGATTGTCGCCCCTATTGTTTGTTAACATTTGTTAGCCTGTGTACTGACATATTTCATGTTGTGATCTCTACCCTGTGTGTTGTTGTTTGTCATTCAGTGCAATAAAGCTTAGAATGCAACATGGGTTTGTTATTGTTGAAGTACGACACATGTGAACGAATTGTCGGTGAACGAATTGTCGTGGAACCGTTGTGGATAACCTCAAACTAATGAATTAAAAGATCCTTAAAATCAGTATTGATGACTATGTGAATCAAGCTAGATTTAGACTTTTTGGTCAAAAAATGATTTATTGCTAATCTTTTACATTCACGCCTTAAAATTTAGTAATAAACAAAAAGTAAAGTTTCCCGTTCAGACCTTCGATCTATGGGGAGGCAGATGCCGTAAATTTTATCTGTTCCTATGGCCAACGGTTCACGAGAATGTCATGTGGCCAGCACGATGACCAACCACTTTTACTTTCCCCCAACTAATGTCAGGTAGCCATTAGAGCTGGGTAGACTCAGAGGTGACCTAAAGATCAAGAAATTTTAAAGGCGATAGGTCGTTGTGATGGTGACATGATACCCTCGTTAACCGTAGGCCTTAGAAACAGATGACCTTTACACCATCTGCGCTATAGACCACTAGGTCTAAAAGGGGAACTTTACTTTACATCTCAGAAAAGGTTATGTACGAAAGATTTAGATAATCAATCCAACGTACTTAAAAGGTGACTCGTATTTTCCTAGTTCAATGGCGTTGCGGTCTGCGAGATACCGGGCCTGGCTTACAAAAAGTTGTGTGTTGGAGTTATCCACTCGTTTGACAGTCACCACTGGATAATTCATCTGTAAGATCCATGTATCCATGACTTCCTTGACGTCGATTCGATGAGAATCCGCACCAACTATCTATCAGAGAGGAAAAAATGCATGTTCATCTATCTCAGTTAAACTATACTTTTTTAAAACCATTTAATAATTTTGTGATTTTTTTGGTTTGCTATGTAGAATCAACATAAACATCCGATTTATCAAAGAACGAGAAGTTTTTTGTGGATAACCTTTAGCGTGTACCTCTAGAGTAACTGCTCTTAAATAAATAAAATAAATCAATTAAATGGAATATATTTGGTCTTGATGACTTATAAATACAGAAAACTATCTATAAATTTTGGAAAGCATAGGCTCTTGAAGGCCTTCCTGCAGGGAACATTACCAGAAAAAAAAAGAAGAGACAGACAGTGAAAGCAATGGGAAGACAACATAAAAGAATGGACGCGGGCCTGTCATTGAAAGAGATTCTATACAAGGCAAAAGGTAGAGAAGAATGAAGAAAGACGGTCAACAGATCTTGGGTGGTGCCCCAACGGTAAACAGCTTAAGGAAAGGTGAAGGTGAAGGCTCTTACCTCTGCAGCAGTCATAAAGTTCCAGAGGTCATCGTGGAAGGCATTCTTGTACGCCAACGTTTCAAGGTATTTCTAGGGAACAATTACGAATATAGACCCTAGGTTAGCCTCGAATTCTACAGACAGAAATTATTATAAGTATAATATTATCAGTATAATCTAATCTTATCTTATAAAATGCAAATGTTACTTCAAACAAGAAGATGATTACGTCCTATGAGTATACCTAGGTCAACCTAGTCATGCATAGTAATTAATGACTCAGGCAACACAGGGCCGGTCCTAGGTTGCTGCAACCTATGCGGCCGCAGTGGGCCCCGTACTTTCAAAAACCCCGCGCGAATTCTAGTTGTAAATTATTAAATGAAACCATTTTAACGTGTTATTAAAGGGTACCTAGCGTTCTACTGAAGTTGCAAAATATACGAAAAAGTCATGAAAATCTCATTAAATTATCAAAGATCTCATGCTAATATCCTTAGTGATCACCCCTACCGCCCCCCCCCCCACGGATCCGCCAGTGCCATAGAGCCCCGCAATCTGTAGGACCGGCCCTGAGGCAACCCATTCCATGCTCTAATAGCACTAGGGGAGAAAAAGGGTTTGTATTAATATGTCTTTGCATAGCGCTACATAGTGTAACGAGTTGCTTACAAACAATGTTCGATAAGAAAGAATAATTAAAGGTTTTTCGAAACGATCTAACAACACAATGTAGGTACTCAGCATGCGAAGCATATAACAAACGAAAAAGGAAAACTCCTTTTGAAAAAATACAAAAAACAAAGCTTATCTAAGGAAAAGAACTCCACACTTACAACTCCTCGATGATGTAGAAATTTTTAAAATTTCAAATATAATAATTAATTACGAATAACTAATTGACTACCAGGTTCATTTCTAAATTGATTTATGTTTTGCTAAGTACAATAAAAACTTGTTAAAAGAATTCGTGTGGGAGAAATAACATGTACAATCATTTAAGGGGACAAAACACGACATAGTTAACCATAACTGTGAATACTGAAGGATTGATCTTCCTTGTTAACCAGTAATTAATTAACTAATTGTGATATTTTTTTCTCATTATTGATTCATGTCTTGTCTATGCCAATGAATAATAACCCAAAATTTATCTTCATCCGAGAAAGTGGTCGCAGGAATAACGTGTTCAAACTTTTTACCAGACAGACCGAGTGAGTTGATATAAGTTTAGTATAAAGTCTCTACTAAATTCCAGTCAACATGTAAATACTGATTACATTGTGATATGACACGATGCCTTGGCCGGCTGGACTTGAATAAATTCCCCACCAACAAAATTTTATCAGCGTCGTTGGATTCAAATTCGTCATAATTTTCTGACCTCATGAACTTCCCCATTTCTTAAAATAGTAGTTTTTTTTTGTTTTTATTAAGCTTATATCCACTCTGGAGGCGCGTTGGCTGAGTGGTAAAGCGCTTCGTTTCCGAATCGGTGGTCCTGGGATCGAATCCTGGTGAATGCTGGAATTTTTAATTTCGTGATTTTATGTATAATTCTAAAGAGTTCAATTTAAAGTAATGACAGTGTTTCTATTGCCTTTGCTTGTACTGTACACATGAACCGATTCATCGTACCTTGCTACATCGTACCTTGCTACATCGTACCTTGCTACATCGTACCCTTGCTACATCGTACCTTGCTACATCGTACCTTGCTACATCGTACCTTGCTACATCGTACCTTGCTACATCGTACCCTTGCTACATCGTACCTTGCTACATCGTACCCTTGCTACATCGTACCTTGCTACATCGTACCTTGCTACATCGTACCTTGCTACATCGTACCTTGCTACATCGTACCTTGCTACATCGTACCTTGCTACATCGTACCTTGCTACATCGTACCTTGCTACATTCCATCTTACTGCAATAGCCAGGCCCACTCCAATTTTCCCCACTTTTTCACCTCACTATATTATATTTCGGGAGGCGCGGTGGCTGAGCGGTAAAGCGCTTGGCTTCCGAACCGGGGACCGGGGTTCGAATCCTGGTGAAGACTGGGATTTTTAATTTCGGGATCTTCGGGCGCTTCTGAGTCCACCCAGCTCTAATTGGGTACCTGACATTAGTTGGGGAAAAGTAAAGGCGGTTGGTCGTTGTGCTGACCACATGACACCCTTGTTAACCGTAGGCCACAGAAACAGATAACCTTTACATCATCTGCCCTATAGAACACAAGGTTTGAAAGGGGAACTTTACTTTTTTACTTCGACTTTCGGAGGCGCATTGGCTGAGTGGTAAAGCGCTTAGCTTCCAAATCTGGGGTCCCAGGTTCGAAGCCTTGTGAAGGCTGTTTTTTTTTTAATTTCGGTATCTTATCTTTTGGCACCTCTGAGTCCACCCAGGTCTAATGGGTACCTGACATTAGTTGGGGAAAAGTAAAGGCGGCTGATCGTTGTGCTGACCACATGACACCCTCGTTAACCGTAGGCCACAAAAAACAGATGAACTTTATATCATCTGCCCTATAGACCACAAGGTCTGAAAGGGGAACTAGTTAGGCCAGGTTCACATCTAACTTTACATTCACTTTCACCTATCCTTTGATCTGCGGAACCGTTGGGGCACTATATAAGATCTGTTAACCTTCTTTCTCCATTCTTATCTCTCATTTGTCTGTGATATAATTTCATTCGGATGTTCTTTCTGAAAATATTGAAGCCTGCCTGGGTGGACCACTTCGGGGGCCGATTTTGAGTTTGTGTTTCTACACAAACTGTCTTTTGTAACCTTGTTAAAATTTATTTTTGCATAGCTCAGCTTTCATGCTCATAGCATGCTCAATGTGCTATATAGTCCAATCTCTTTTGTGGGTCAGTTGGGATCTGACAGTTTTAGTGCTGCCTTTACAAAAGCAATTGTAAAAACAAGATTAAAAGATGTCAAGAACACAAATTCAGAATCTGCCTCCGAAATGGTTCCCTTAGGCAGGTCAAAGGCAACTTTCAATATTTATTTATTATATATATTCAACCTCCTTATTTTCCCAACTGGTTCAGAAAAATGATAGGATCAAAGCGCACTGACAAAGCTAATAAACAAACAATAGGTCAAACATCTCTAATCGCACAGATTTTTTATTGTTAGTGTGAAGCTATAACAAATGAAACTCCATGACTGATTCAAACTAATTGATACGATTACACTTAATATAAACTTTGTTTTAAAAGTATAATTTTATTTTCCTTGTTACTTATCCGCTATCACAATCTCTTTAGAATTTAGAATATGGTTCGAATACGTGGCTGTTCAGATTAACCGGATTTGAGATTGGGTTTAAAAAACAAAAGAACTATAAAATGTGATTTCCTTCCTACTGTCAAGCCTTTCTTGAAGACGTCAAAGCCCAGAAAATGACTCATCATCCTCACTACTGCAGCACCCTAAAGAATAGAAATAATAAGTCTGTAAAAATGTTAGCGTATTTCTCCGTAATTCAATTGTTCAATCTCTAATTATGCGGAGTTTAAAAAGCTATTTTGTAACAAATATTTATTAATGACAATGTGATCACTTTAAGTTACTTTTTATTATACACCATGATGCGATTAGGTTGAGGAGGTTTCTCTACTTAGAGTACTTATATAATAGTGGTCATAATTACAATGTTCTGTTTGCACTCTGCACAATGGCGCAAGCACTAAGTTCAAGAATTATAATCGTTTTCGATTGTGTACATCGATAGGGAATACGTTAACATTTTTGTGTATCACAGACGTAGAACGACTACGGTTCATTTCGAACACTATTTCGTGTGGCTGTGGAGCCCTATTTTGGAGAGACACTCCCGTCCACATATACCGCAGGTTAACGCAGGTTAAGGTAGCTTTCGCTTCGTCACATTCTCTCTACATCTAGTGCTGTCTAGGGCTAGGTCTTCCCAATGGTCAGTATTAATGTTCACTGTTTTGAGGTCCCGGTTTACTGAATATAATTTTAAGAAAGTTAGTAAAGTAATCGCAATTAAAAAAAGAAAGAGAAAATTGTTCCCCAGAAATGAGTGACGCATGCATAATTCTGATAATCTTTGCCCCCTCCTCGGAGCCCCCTTTTTTTATTTAAAAAAAAATATGCAGAGATTATAAAACTATCTTTTAAACAATTATTTATTAAAATAAAACATGAAACAAATAAAATTTTGGATGTACAGAAACTGATGTGCCTAGCATTTATTATTACAATCAAGTAAAAAAATAAAAAAATAATAAGCAATATCATAGTTATTGAGGGGAATAAAGTAGATGATTATGAAGATATTAAGAATATTTTTACAAAACACTTCACTACTATATACAGTGAAGAGCCAGTATATACTGATGCTCAAGATAATTTTCTAAAATTTTGCAACCAGCTGGACAAGACAGATGAAGATCTTTTAGGGAGTGCATTTACGCTAGACGAACTCAGGACTGCCCTGGACTCGACTAAGAACAATAAATCACCCGGTCCAGATGGCTTAACATTTGAACTCTATAAAACCTTCTTCCCCCTGCTTGGTCCTCTCTTACTGCGACTATATAGCGACGCCATTAAACTGGGACATTTTCCTCCAAATTTTAACGAAGAATACATCACACTTTTACCTAAGAAATCGGAAAATAACACTTCACCTAGCGACTATAGGCCCATTTCACTTCTCAACACGGACTATAAACTTCTCACAAAAATGATTTTCCTAAGAATGAAACCACTCATAAACGAACTTATCGGACATGACCAGTAATGTTGTATCCTGGACAGAAACATTGACGGCATGACGCATTTTTTACGGGATTTTATCATGTACAGTAAGGATAAAAACCTCTATGTGTCTCTTTTATCTGTAGATCAAGAAAAAGCCTTTGACCGAGTAAGCCATAGCTTCCTGTTCAAGGTGCTTGAGAAATGTAAAATAAGTTCCCTGTTAATCAGATATATAAAGCTTGTCTATACCAATGCAACAAGTAGATTGATAATTAATCATTCTCTCAGTAGGAGTATCCTCATACAAAGGTCTGTCAGACAGGGCTGTCCCTTATCCCCCTTCTTGTATATCCTTTGCTTGGAACCCTTCTTGGAATCTGTAAGATCTGACCCATCCATTATTGGGATAAATATACCGGGTCGTTCCTTCTCAACCATCAAAGTCAAAGCCTACGCGGATGATACCTTTTTTCCATCTTCAGAGCAAGATATTGAGAATATACTAAAGAAATTTACACTTTTCGGAGAAGCTAGTGGTTCAAAAATAAATATAAATAAATCCTCTGTAATGGGAATAGGGAAATGGAAATTCAAAGAGAATTGCGCTTTCAGAATTGTTGATAAAATCAAGATTTGTGGTATTGTCTATACCTGTAATCCTTTGTTCTATTGTAAAGACCAGTGGGAGAATATTTTTGTCAAAGCCTCAAACTTAATTAAACTTTATCAGCACACAGGTTCTACAATATTTGGTAGAGCTGTATTGATAAATAGTTTGGTCATTCCAAAGATTGTCTATTTAGCTAACATTACAGAGCCACCTCCTAAATTCATAAACAAGCTGAACAAGTTAATTAGAAGCTTTATATTTAAAAACACTTTTAGGAGCATTAAGCACACTACACTCATTCAAAACAAAGAGGATGGGGGGATAAACTTGCAAGATGTTAAAACAAAAATACAGTCGCTAAGGCTAAAATTTGTAGGTCAAGTAGTTAGGAACCCAACAAATTTTCCCTTGACAATTTACTATTATGGTTTAAGATTAAGTAGTCTTCTTCCAATACACAATGATACTCCTCACTATTTTGGTACAGTCACTCATCCATTTTACAGATCTATTTCAAGAATTTTACCTGGTAATGAACATTTAATACACAACAAAACCAAAGAATCATACACAACACTTAAAAAGCTGTTACAGGAAAGCCTAGTGAATAGGATTAAGTGGGGGAGAGTTCTTGGGGTGACAGAATTGAAGGACACATTCATAAACCTACACAGTAAACATATCCCACCAAAAGCTAGAGAGATTAGTTATAGACTTATCTTTGGGATGACCCCTATGGTTAGAAGACGGGCAAATGACCGTGAATGTATATTATGCCACCTTGAAAATGCTGATAACGAAAAACACATGTATTTGGAATGTCCATTATTCCTTCAAGTTAGAAGTACTGTAATGGACCTATTGGAAGCAAACTGTGGCAATAATGTAAATGTTAACTTGTCTATTATTTTAAACAAGCTGCCAAAACTAAAAAATAAAATGATACATAACTTTAACTTGATTATTGTTTCCGAATACAGGAATCTTGTTTGGGCTAGCTGGCTCAAATGTCTACATAATAATAAGGTGTTTGATCCTAATCACTTGAAATTAACATTTAGAAAAATAATGGACTTTAGGGTAGAGAATTATCTAGTTTGATTTTCATATACCTGTACAATGCTCATGTAGTTTTTCAGAAATAGGGTGTTGGGGGTCAGGGATATCTGATATTGTGTTGATTGTTCTGGAGTAGAGTATACTTGTATCATTTTTCTGTCTTTAGGGGGTTCATTGGTTAGGTAGTATGTCTTTGATATTAAATAATATTTCTATTACTGTTATTATATTTTTAGGTTAATCACTTTTCAATTGTTTATGATTTGATACTTGTGAATTATGATAACTTACAAATAAAAACATATTTTAAAAAAAAAAAAAAAAAAAAAAAAAACACACAAAAGAGGCAAGATGGCCCATAAAAGAGGCATATAAAGCCCAAAAAAGAGGCAAAGAAAAGAGGCATAAGGCCCAAGGATTCCTATGATGATAAAGCTAAAACTGAATAGCGCAAATTCTGAGGTTTCCTTTAAAAAAAAAAAAAAAAATCGATCATTTTAATAGTTTGCTCAATATATATAATCCTTTTTCGTATTTCAATTTGTGATAGAATTGTGTATCGTATAAGCAACCTCAATGGTTTGATATTTTATATACAGATGCCACTGTGGATTTTGTGATCGAGTAACAAAGTGCTTTTGCGTCCGAACCGAGTTGTTTCCGGGTTCGAATTCCTGTGAAGACTGGGATTTTTTAATTTTGGATATTTGACCGTCGACCAAAGTAGCCGATGAGCTTTAGATCAGGCATATAATGATCAATACATGTAAACGTTGGCTGCACGACAGTGTTTTAAGAGTTCGTACGATATCAATACTCAACATTTGAAGTCACAAGCTAAATGTTATTGTGTGTGGCGTGTGTGTTGTGTGTTTCTATGGTGATGGTGAAAAGAAGTTGGTGATTGGTTGTGAATGATGCAAGATGCGCGGCATTGTCGTCAGCGGTCTTAGAGGGACGACTCCAGTGCAATCACCAGGCAGCAATGTACAGTACTAACACCACACGCAGTTCTTTAGACCAGGGGTTCTCAACCTGTGGGTCGCGACCCCCTTTGAGGTCGATTGACGATTTGCCAGGGGTCGCCTAAGACCATCGAAAAAATGGATTATTGTCTATTCTTCTGTTGCTGTATGTATGTGCGGGGGGGGGGGGTCGCGGCAGAGTGGGGAAAATGCATTCACTGAAAGCCTCAATCAAATGCCCCCTTCCTGTTTACCGCACTTTTATTTTGTCAAATACCAATTCGTTGTAATCATTTGTAAATGTTTATTTATTAATTGTAATTGCTTAGTCTGCGAATCTGACAAAACGGTGTCTCAGTGAGTACTTAAGTGGTGAAAGGAACCATTTTTACAAAATTTCATACAAATACATTTGATAGTTTGAGATCTCTTGATAGGTACATACATAAACCAGTCAGTGATCTATTGTGACTATTATATACATTCGATTACGAATCTACTTGAACATAATACACAGCGATCCCAGACAAAACCTATTTGTCTCCTCCTTACCTTCGTATAAGAGACAGAATCGAATATCTCGTTGATCTCGTCAGGATGATTGACTGGGACGTAGAGAGGATGTGACGACACAAGTCCGTCATTGGCTAGAGCTGTGTACATGTATTCAACTACGTAGGTATCTAACTGGAAAAAATAAGAAGAACACGGGAGATAACCAAGAAAAATGAAATTTAAATGTGTAATATAATTTTACCTCCCTTGTTATACAACAGCTATTTAAACATAAGATTTTGTGGACCAAAGGGTTTCGGGTAATAAAATTGCTTTGTTTTTATAAAATGTTTTTCTTACTTTTTTATGTTAAACAGCTTATCGTCCAGTTCTAGACGCTCTTCTCTACGGACAACTCGCGACTGGCTAAAGAAAAACTGGTCGCTACACCTCCGTTACATAGATGTAATAAAACGGGACCTCAAATCAGTGAACATCAATACTGACCGTTATGAAGACATAGCTCTAGACCGCACCAGATGGAGAGAGACAGTGACCAAGAAAGATATGGATAGTGAAAGAACATGGGCCTCAGCTCAGGAAGAAAAACGTACAATCCGAAAAACAGCCAGCTCCTCTACCACTGAAGCAAAAGCCACCTTAACCTGCGCTATTTGTGGACGGAAGTGTCTCTCCAAAATAGCGCTCCACAGCCACATGAGGAAGTGTGCGAGATGAAACAGAGCCGTTCTACGACTGAAGGAGGCTAACAACACTTTGTATTAATTTATATTGGTGCTACATTTTTAAACTTGTTAGCTACAGCATGGTTTAACTTTTACGTTACATGTAGCCTATTATTTCTACTAAACGGATATATATATAAATTAGCTCCAGGTCTTACTATCTTCCAGTCCGGCTCTACGTGGTCCACTCCAAGGTTCTCGACGTAACTGGCGAAGCCTTCATTCAGCCAGAGGTCATCCCACCAGGACATAGTGACCAGGTTACCAAACCACTGAAACAAATCTCACAGTAAAGCACGGCTACGACCGGATGTTTAATGAAATATACATACAACGATGATCAAATGATATATTTTTTTTTCATATTTTGTGGATATTCGCATGAATATTTATTGACTTGTTTGGGAATATTTTACATTAGCTTACACTTTTTTAATTTTTTATTATTATTATTATTTTTTGTTTGATGGATTCTCAAAGATGTCTTGTAGAAATACTGATAACAGAGTTTTTTTTTTTTCAAAATGCCTTACAGGGAAAAGTTTGATAATGGACCTCATTCACCAAAAACGAACGGTCACGTGATAATATTGATAAAGCAACGAAAAAAAATGTCACGTGATAACCGTTGTTGATTAAAATTAGATCCTAATTTGTATATGCTAGATGGAGAAGCATGTGGCTTAATATTGTTTATTTACGTTTGGTGAATGAGGTCCATTGATTTTATTTGTATTATTTCATTAACCCTAGAACAACATGATAATCTCTCGTCAATTTATTATTAGAATACACTTTTTTCTTAGAGAGAAAATCCAACTGAAACTTATTAATTTGTCAGTGTGTTTCTGTATTGGCAATATCTTAGTTGCATTAAATATAAATATAAGGATTATGTAACATCATGAAGCTAGGAACAAAACATAATTACAGAATCAATAAAATTTGACATAATACAGAAATGATTGTCAATAAGTTATCAACATTGGCAGTACAGAGCAGGAAGCACTGCACTCAGTTCTAACTCCTCAAGGGTGGCACGGATGAAGATCTCCTTAAGTAGTTTTTGAGTCTTTTTTCTGAGCCTTAATGTGAGAATATCATTGGAGTTCCTTGTTTATGAGACAATGGATGGATCAACATCTTTCTGGTGATTTGTATATTCTTGTCATCTCCCTTAGGGTGAAAGCACTGGTTGTCTTATTTCTCTTTATGCTTAGCATTAATAGTTCTCTTGGCGTTGTCTAAATCATACAGTCTACGTAGATCTACCCATACAATCCGCATCTAGCATCTTGCGACGGGGAAACTTTAAGACACTTTCAACAAACAAGTCACTTGATGAGTCTCCCACCGCTAGTGCACCCATTGTCTTGTAGCCCAATACATGACATCATATCTCAAGTGCTGAAGTATGTCTAATGTAATGTTATCGATATCATCTGTGATATAATTCTCTGCGTTGTTCAACCATGCGGAGCACCACGCACTCTAGATCTAAATATATGTAGGCCTACAAACAAATGTCTTTATTTAAGTCGATTAGCTATTTTGATAGCTCCATTTATACAATTTTGGCATTCACGAATTCGCTTTCTTATAACATTATTATTTCGTTTAGTTGTTTCTAAAACACTCTCAGTGACTATATCGACAATGATTCTCGAATTAAGACCGCGAGCAATATATGGTTAGTTCATTATATTTTATATACTAGTATCTGTAAATCACATCTCACCATGTGAGCCAACTCATGGGACACAACTCTAGCTACATACTCTTTGTCACGTTCGTTTGTCTCCCCTTCTTTAAACAACAACGCCCTCTCACTGTGGGAAAAACAAAGTTATGTATTAGTAATAACTGATGACAAAACTTAAGTACACAGTAAATGGTAAGTAAGTACACAGTAAATATAGCCACAAAATAGTGAAGAAAGTTTAATATTCACATTTGACTAGAGTAACACCTTTAGTAAAATCATTAAATTTAGAAAGCCTTCAGGACAGAAGACTTAAATGTAAATTATACATAAAACACTGAACCATAATCTTCAAATACAAATAACAAAATCTTATAAAATACTCTGAAAGACACAAAGATAAAGGCACATTCCTCGTCCCATATGCTAGGACAAATGTGCACAAGTGCTCCTTCTTCCCTAGTGCTATTAGAGCATGGAATGGGTTGCCTGAGCTAGTCAGAAAAACCAGTGACTTGGCAGAATTTAAGCCATTGGTTAACATACATGACTAGATCGACATAGGAACACGCGTAGGACGTAATCTTTATTTTTTATTAACGTCAGTATTGTATAAGATAAGATAAGATATCAAGCTAAATGGGTCGTGGTGGCATCCTTGAATTCGAATCCTTGTGAAGACTGTGGACTTAACTAGTTCCAAGAAGAAGATTGCTTGGTGGATGTCTAGAGATAAAGATGAGTGCTGAATTTCACGTAGCTATGCAGAACTTCTTGCGACCGGTGTACATTTTAACAAGAAATACAGAGAAAGTTGTGGTGCGCAGTCTCTTTTCTACCTCCGTTTTAGACAATAAGATGTTAATTTGTCCCGCAACCTTTGTTAGATGAAATGTGTGTTTGGTTTCTATGGTGACAGTTGGAAGAGAGGTTAGCTATGCAGTATGAATCATGCAAGAGAAACGACTTTGTCTTCAGCGGTCTTAGATAAGACAGACGACTTCAGATTGCCAGAGTCAAGAGACGTGCTATTGTAGTGAACTTGATTTTGTTTACAATACCATTTTACATCATATTATTACTAAAGTCTGTTTCCACAAGGTTGTCATTGCCGGAAGTGGTAATGGGTATAAGCACTCGACTACTTACAAAAATAAATGATTTCTAATGGCATGCGTCTCAAATAGCCACTGACAACCAGTTCGAATCCTGACCTTCACGTTTGGCTCCGATATTGAGTCAGGCGGAACTGTTTTCACTATCAGGAGAAGGGGCGAAGGCGAGTAACTGGCGCCAAAACCATTAAGCTTCGGACAGGAGGGGCTCATTAGCCATTGCTTGCTACCCACCTAGGAGTATGAAAACTCTGAATTCAAACTTCGGCTGCCTTGCAATCATGGGAAAGGCTTCTAGAGTCAACACTGAGAAAAAATCAGGAGTCGGTGACCAATAGCCGGTTTGCAACACTTAGTGCTATCCCCTGGCAGAGCCTGTATCGTCGCTGATCCAAAACTGTATCGATACTTAACGCTCCTTTAGATACATCAGCGACGTGGAGAGGGGGAACTAATGTGTGGGTGACATGGCTCCGACCACAGCTAATGCCCAGGCATTCATCTCATTATTCATGAGATGATCCACAGTCTCTTCTCGACTGAAGGAAGCCTTATATTTCTTAAGTCTACTACAGTTATACTGTACGATGGCGTGCAGATTTTGTCTATATTGCTATACAAATTATTTGTAATATTTTAGTATTGGTTATAGTTTTGATCACAAAGAATGTACTTAATTTATTTCATCATTAATCTAAGGTACTTGAGACGACTCCAGAGTGCAAAGACGTGTTTTGATAGAGAGTTTGTTATTAATATTAGTTTATTTAATCTCAAGTCTATATCACTAACACTTACCTATATGAAATGAGACCCCAGTGTTCCATAGCTCCAGATACAAAATCAGGAAGAGCAATCATGTCTGTAGAATAATTAATTGATTTGTTACCTCCTATTTTCATATTTTCCTACTTTAAAAACGAGCAAAATATTTTTTTTAAATCCCTAAAAAAAAAACGTATTTAAAGGAAAGAACTCCGCATTTACATCTATAAATTTCAATAATGTAGAAATTATTTCCTTTATTGGATATCAAACAAAATTATTATTTAACAATACTTAATTGACTAATTGGTTAATCTTTTAATTGAGCCATGTTTTGTGAGGTACCATAAATAGTTCTTTATTGTTTTAACTTCATGCGACAATGAGTGTGAAAGAAATAACGTGTTTAGTAATCTAAGGAGACGAAACCTTACATATTTAACCGTATCAGTGAATACTCAATGATTAATTTCTAATGTTGGTATCAAACAAAATAATTAATTACCAGTAATTAATTGTCTTATTGTTGTTGTTTTTTAATAATAATAATAATAATAATAATAATAATAACGACGTAGGGCATGAGATTCGCCAATGGGAAGAAAAAACACTCCACGGAAAATTTCCGGCTTCATTACATGGGGACAACATCGACAAGGCTGCTTCCTTAACATGGCTCAAAGCAGGTCATCTCTACCCTGAAACAGAAGGCTTTGTTACAGCAATACAGGACAGAGTAATCAGGACAAAAAATTACGAGAAGCATATCCTGAAACTCAATGTTGTCGACAAATGCCGAAAATGTGGAAATGTGGGCGAGTCGATTGAACACATTATGGCAGGATGTCCAGCCCTATCAGAATCAGCCTACCTAGGTCGCCATAACCAAGTTGCAAAGTTAATACACCAACACCTGGCTTTGACGTACAAATTGATCGGAAAGGACACTCCCCCTTATTATAAATACTCTCCGCAAGAGGTTCTCGAGTCTACTGAACATCTGCTGTACTGGGATAGGCCTATTCTGACCGACAAAACGGTAGATTTCAATCGCCCGGATCTGCTGTTCATCGATAAAAAAGAAAAAACCGCTACCATTATCGATATCGCCGTACCACTGTCTCATAATTTAAGAAAAACTGAGATAGAAAAACAAAGAAAATATGGGAACCTAGGCTTGGAGATTAAGCGTCTATGGAAATTGTCCAAAATAACAATATACCCCATTGTTATATCAACCGAGGGGATAATAACAACTGACCTCACAGACACCTTCAAGGCCCTTAACATTCCTAGGAACATCTTCGTTGCCTGTCAGAAGGCGGTACTGCTGCAGACCTGCCACATCACCAGAAAATTCCTCAGTGGAAACTGTTAAAGGGACTACGATGAATTTTGTTTCTCTTTAGCGAAACTCGACCCTGGCAGCGCCAGAGAATGACTACTCGTTCATTTCTAACATAATAATAATAATCTTTATTATCCGTAAGGAAATTTGTCTTACAATTTGTGCATTACACCAAACAAAAAACATTATAACTATAAGAAACCAAAGTGTACATTCACACCAGACGCACTCATAATTTACATGTGACAAAGTTTATACCAGATTGTTCTTATTTAATGATTTGATTGCCAGGGGAACAAAAGAGTGTTTGTGTCTGTTTGTCTTTGCTATCGGTGTCTTGTATCTCTTTTGTGGTAAAATCACAAAATCCTGACACAAAGGGTGATTCTTTATTTCGAGGATCTTGTTAGCTTTTTTATAGATGTTTGTCTCAAACAACTGCCCTAATGGGGTTTGTTTTTTGCCAATGATTTTGCCAGCAGCATTTAGGATTCTATTAAGTTTATTTTTATTTTTAATGCTCAGATTGCCATACCAGGCAGTGATATTGAAACTTAAAATATTGCAGATGTGAGCGTGATAAAACATAGCCAAGGCCTTTTCGCTAACATTAAACGAGGACAGTTTTCTTAGTAGTCGTAATCTTTGCTGCCCTTTTTTGCTGATATAATCAGTATTTGCAGTAAAATTTAGTTTATTGTCTAGGATAGTACCAAGTTATTTAAAGGTTTGCACAATTTCAATAGTCTCTCCAGCTACAGAAACAATATCATTTCCCTTCTTGTCCCTACGAAAATCGATTATCATTTCTTTGGGTTTTTTTACATTTAATAATAAAAAATTATCTTTACAGTATTCCTCAATGTGTTCTAGTTCTTTGAAATACTCATTTACGTCTGAGCTCTCTGAGAGCAGGGCAAGAAGAGCCGCATCGTCAGCGAATTTTGTGAAGGAGCAACAATAACTATCGGATTGAAAATCATTGGTGTACAAAATGAACCACAATGGCGATGTTACAGCCCCCTGGGGCGCCCCTGTGTTAACTATGCGTTCATTAGATATAACATTGTTTACCCTAACCCTCTGAGCTCTCTGGGTCAAAAATTCATTAGCCCATAGTATTATGTATGGACTAATCTGCAACGCTTTCATCTTTTCAATGAGTAAATGAAGTTGTATAGTGTTAAAAGCTGATGAGAAATCCATAAAGAGCAATCTTACATAAGTGTTCGGTAAGTCCAGATGTTTGTAGACACAGTTTAAAATATTTAGGATGGCATCGTCTACACCTTTACCCTTTTGGTAAGCAAATTGTAAAGGGTCTAACTTATTACAAAGATCATTCAGAAGAAACATTTTAACCAATTTTTCTAAACATTTAGACACAATGGAAGTAAGTGAAACAGGTCTATAGTCATTCATTTCCTTCGGTTTGGAAACCTTTGGCACAGGTACAATTATAGATGACTTCCACACAGGTGGTATCTCATGGTTTAGTAATGAAGTAGAAAAAATATCTTGGAAAGGTTCAGCTAGTTGTTCAGCACATTCTTTTAAGATTCACCCTTTTATTCCATCAGGCCCACCAGCTTTCCTTGGGTTGACGTTTTTGAAAATGTTACAAACTTGCTCTTTAGTAATCGCTAATTCTAAGCAGTTGTTAACATTGACATCCTCAAGGGCTTTGAGTCTTAGATAATTAAAATCTTTCGTGTCGAAGCGACAATAGAAATCATTTAACTCGTTGGCCAATGTTTTTTCGTCTCTTGTAGCAAGATTATTTTTAAATTTGACTTGTGCTCCTGCCATTTTGTTCATGATGCCCCACGCCTGTCTCATGTCACTTAATTGAGTCTTCCAGCTTGGTGCGGTAGTTTCTCCTCCCTTCCTCAAGAACGACGTTGAGATTTCGTTGAGCAATTTTCCTTGTCTGTCCATCGCCACTCATAAATGCTCTTTTCTTATTGATTATTTCCCGTTTTATTTTTGCAGTGACCCATGGTTTATTGTTGGGGTATATCTTGATGCTCTTAGTACTGACACACATGTTTTCACAGAATTTGATGTAATTTGTCAGTGCGTCGACCCATTCTTCCAGATTTGAAGTGGTCTCTTTGAACAAATTCCAGTCAGTGCAGTCTAGACATCCCTGTAGTTTGAGAATATTGTCTTGTGTCCATTCTTGTACGTTTTTTTGAATGATTTTTCCTTCTTTAAGTTTTGTACGGTAAGTAGGCAGCAGTTGTATTGTTTTGTGGTCCGATGATCCTAGTGGTGGCTTTTCACGAGATGTGAATGCTCCTTTGATGTTACAATAACATAAGTCCAGAGTTCTGTTTTCTCTTGTCGGACATGAAATGTGTTGATAGAAGGTGGGTCAACCTTCAAGGTGCATTTATTAAAATCACCCAGTATAACTACTGGTGCGTCCGGTGACCTTGTCTGAAACTCATGCACTACGTCAGCGATTATTGCAGCTGCAACTTCCGTTTTGGCTGTAGGCGGAACATAAACCAGGACAATGTAAATAACCCCAAAGTCTCGTGGCAAATAAAAAGGTCTCAATGAAAGCGCCAGTAGTTCTAGATCCGGACAGCACATTCTCTTTTTAACCGTGTAGTTGGTACAGTATTTGAGGTTGATGTACACACAAAGCCCTCCACCTTTCTTCTTCTTAGACTCAGCCGTTCTGTCAGATCTCACGCAAGAGAAACCATCAATAGCAATCAGGTTGTCGTTGTCATCCTCCTCTAACCATGTCTCAGTAAAAGCCAATAGACAACTTTCCCTAAAAACGTGGTCGTAGCGTACATGGGCACATATCTCATCCACTTTATTTCTTATTGAGCGGACGTTAGCTAGAATAATCGTAGGAAGTGGTGGGCGAAACCCTCTTCTTCTCAGTCTTTGCCGTAGTCCTCCTTTTTTCCCTCTTTTCCTTGTACTAATAGAGGAAGGGTAGAAACAATTTATATGTGCATAACACGGTGGAAGAGGCTTCCTCTTTGAACGAAGTCCGAGGAGTTGATCTTTGCTATAATGAATTGATTCATGTATTGTCTATGTCAATGAATAATTGCGCAAAATTCTCAACTTGATCCGAGTATGGATGTGGCAGAATCATTGTGTTCAAATTTTAAACTACACAGACAGAAAGACAGAGTGAGTAGATATAACCTTTGTATAAAGTGTCTATGGGAATAGCTTGTCGTCTAGATGTCTGGTGTAACGTAAGACAAATGGAACGAAAATATAATATAAAAATAATATAAATATAATATAAATATAATATAAATATAATATAAATATAATATAATTATAATATAAATATAATATAAATATAATAAATATAAATATAATATAAATATAATAGAAAGTAAAGTTCCCAATTTCAGAACCTGGGATCTATAGGGCAGATGGTATCATGTGGCCAGCACATAGGTCAAATATAAATAAAAATATAAATATAATAATGATGAGTCTTAGAGTACGAAAATTGAAATAAGGTTGCAGTATTTTTCGTAGCCACACAGAAGACCCAGCATTAACCTACATATTTTGCCACACCAACGCAAAACAAACCAATTGTTGCAAAAGTTTACTTTCTCTTTTCGCTGTTTACATTTGAATTCCGAGACACTTTTTGTTTTGGTTGCAACTGTGACACTCGCAGTCTTTTAAAAAAGATATTCTACTGTCTCATTTGAAAGCTGTTTGCAGCCACTGTCCTCTATGCCAGTGAGGGTTGGTCTTGAGACCGTTTCTTAAGGGTACTTGAGCATTTCAGTTATTCCTTCCTTTATTTAGCCCTTTAAAAAATAAAAGGTTTCTTGGCAATTGGTCGTTCTGGATACGTGTTGTCTGGTGCCCACATAAGTATATGTCTCAATAATTATGTAATTTGTTTTTAAAAATTGTAATAATTATTGTACATAAATAGAATAGTTAAAAAAGCAAGGTTACAAGGAGAGTTTGTGTGGAAACACAAACTCAAAGTCGTTCCCCTAAGTAGTCCTCTTGGCCTTTGAACAATCTTTGCTCCTCTGTTCTTCTTTCGAGTTGACATGTCCCTTTCATTTTCGCCACTATGGATGGGTCTTCATATAGCTGGTAGATTTCTTGGTTGGTGCGAATCCTCCACCGGTTTTCTCGTGTATGGCATTTCTTTCTTTCCCAGGATTTTTCTTTCCCAAGTATTTAACAGATTTTCTGTGTGTGGGTTTTTTTTTTGTCAGGTTTCACATGCATATATGACTACAGGTCTGATGATGGTTATGTAAAAGGTTTTGTTTCCTTTGTTTTCTTAGATATAATTTACTTTTAACTATGTGTTGTGTGCTATAGAAAGCTCTCTTGCCTGCCGCTATTCGTTCCTTTATTTCTTATATTACGTTGCTGGGTGTAATGAACCCCTTCACGCCATGTTCGCTACGTCACTGGGCCTAACTAATGTTATTGTAGGATATCTACTTCAGGTGTTCTCAAACTTTTTTTTACACGGGGATCCGTTTAAAGAGTTAAAACTTGCCGACGGATCCCTGTCTTGTAGTTGTATGATGGCTGTCTGGCTTCGACACAATACCCACAGGATGTTTCTTGTACTTGCAATCTCGAGCTAACAACACAAAACCTATCACAAGAACAATCTCGAGCTAACAACACAAAACCTATCACAAGAACAATCTCGAGCTAACAACACAAAACCTATCACAAGAACAATCTCGAGCTAACAACACAAAACCTATCACAAGAACAATCTCGAGCTAACAACACAAAACCTATCACAAGAACAATCTCGAGCTAACAACACAAAACCTATCACAAGAACAATCTCGAGCTAACAACACAAAACCTATCACAAGAACAATCTCGAGCTAACAACACAAAACCTATCACAAGAACAATCTCGAGCTAACAACACAAAACCTATCACAAGAACAATCTCGAGCTAACAACACAAAACCTATCACAAGAACAATCTCGAGCTAACAACACAAAACCTATCACAAGAACAAGCGAAGAGCTAACAACACAAAACCTATCACAAGAACAATCTCGAGCTAACAACACAAAACCTATCACAAGAACAAGCGAAGAGCTAACAACACAAAACCTATCACAAGAACAAGCGAAGAGCTAAGTCCAGACCGTTAAATACTTGAATGAAGTTTAATACACAAAGGCCGCTGTCGAGTCTCTGTCACCTTGATGTTCAAAGACCAACTGACGAATAGTAATGTCACGTAGCAGTCAGGCTGCATCTTAATTTAACTTTTGGCGGAAGTAACCTTAGTAATTAGCTCCTCCTTTTTTCTAGAAAATTCTAAAGACGGAAGACGTCAACTGATTACTGATTTGAGCGTGGTTTTGTCTGAGAATTGTGGGATTGGTTTTAGCGGGGAAAACGAGTCAATTTTCAGATGGAACTTAAAGAGACAAGTCGCATATAGTTTCAGTAGTAGAATTAATATGTTTGAATTTATTTGTTAACGAGCTCTGTAAAAGATATTCTATTGATATAGTTTCATTTGTATATTGTGAGTGACTCCTAGTTAATGAAAGTTTTGTATTTTGAAGTAAAAGATTTTTTTTATTTGAATATCTAAAAATATTTAGATCTAATATCAATATCTACATAAGAATCACTGGCATCACAGGAACATCTTGTAACACATTGACACCTCATCAAGAACAATATGTCACATATTAGACACCTTTCAAGACCCTGTGACAGCTAACATAAATAAACAAACCCCCCATCAGTGGCGTCACTAAATGTTTTAAACGGAAAGCATATGGCAGAGCATCATGGCGTCGCGCTGTGAAAACTTTGAAAACAGCGCTGGCAGAAGAAAAGAACCAGAGAAGAAAGGCAAGGCCAATGACATCAGCTCCAGCTGGAATAACCTGCACAGTGTGCTGCTGAACATTCCGGGCTCACATAGGTCTCACCAGCCACACGAGGAGGCATAAAACCCCAGTGCACAGCCCTTATCAACGAACCACGATGGACGAACCATATATATAAATGCCGCGTTCAAAGTCCGTCAACTATGGTCGACTGCTAAATACTTAACACACTATATGCTCGGAATGAGGAAGCACAAAACCCCAGTGCAAAGCCCTCAGCCCCCTTGATGACAAAAATGGTCATCACAGAACCACGATGAACGAAATATATATATATATAATTGTTTTATTTCAAAGTCCCTCAACTATAGTGCTTCTGCTAAGTACCTAACACACTAATTGTATGCCGGTAAGAAAGTAGTTAGACTCACCTAATTTTGGAAGAGGGTAGGAAATGTTGAAAAATTCTTCAAAGTAGTCTAGAATTTTTACTCCGACATCCAGTGAGTACTTGGTCGAATTTAGACGCTCCGGAACGGCGTAGGTTCGAAACTGGGAAGAAAGAACAATATACACGTAATTAGTCAGAATTAACATAAATGTTAGATGTTACTGATATATTTTGTCATTCTCGATTCTTATACCTATGAAGTAGACAAAATACTAAAAAAAAAAGTTAATTATAAAGAATCCTAACAAAAAAAAACATCTAATACATCTTATCGAAGAGACAAAACTCCGCATTTACTACTATATCTCTCATAAATATATGTTTATAAAATAGTACTTCAATAAGTCATCAAAATACAGAAATTTATTAAATTTAAAACATTAGATCTAATTTAAAACAGTTTAGTAAAAGAAAAATTAATGTTTTATGTAGTCGACATTTAAAATTGTAAAACTAGTAATTTTTATATCAATTTAAAAAAGGTAACATCCTTTTCCATTAGTTATCTGCCTCTAACGATGACCTTCCGGTAGATTATTTTCGTAGTACAATGATATAGAGAACTCTATGGACTTTTTCATAGCAAAACTTGCATTTTCGTCAAAAAAAATTGTATTTAAAGTAAGTAGAAAAAATATTATAACATGTATAAATTCTTTTATAACATTACAAATTATAAAAATAAAAAAAAAAATATTATTTATCTATTTCAAACACAATAATAAAATGTTTAAACTTGTACTTTTTGTATAAAAACAAATAACATAGTAAATCTCCTTTCTAAAATTTAAAAAAAAAATGTATACTTCCAGGCGCTACAAATCATTCTTCACTATTTATTTCAAATAAATTGAAAAATTATCATAACATATACTACATATTATAACAATTTTAACAAACAAATTATATATTATTTATCTTTAAAAATACAATAATAAAATGTTTAAACTAGTACTTTTTGTATAAAACCAATTTTTTATTGTATATCTTCTTTGTAAAATTTTGAAGAAATTGAACTTTTGTACTCCGAGAGAATGGTAGATTTCGAACGTAACACTATTTTTCGCTATTTATTTCACGTGGACAAGGAATTTTTTTTTACGTTTACGATAGGCAGATCAAAGATACTGCATTAGGAACGACCTTGCGAAAGAAAAATTACTTTGGCAAGCTAAAGTTGATATGCGTAACAAACCAGCCTAGGTACCATCATGCTTGAACATACAAGGAAGAGAGAAACATAGATGTAGGAAGCTTAGGAACAAGACATCTTGAGATTTGTTTTCTAATCAACTCCGCCCTCGCCCTATTAAAGAGTAGAAGCGTCCATCCTGTCATTTTGTAAACATATCACACATACAAATTTTGATTTAAATTCTAGAAATCTGTGACTTGTAGAAATAGTTTGCAAGTGGCGGTACAAGGCGTGGGCAACGTAAGACAACATCCAAATCTTTACGACTTATAATGTGTCCTAAATGGCCCAAAAAATGTCAAACTGCAATATGTTGGAAACAGCCCAGCAAACACCAATAGAGCAGGAAATCCAGTGGAGTAGCAAAGGTGAGGGGATTGGGGGGGGGGAATTTGAAGATCCCCGGGCTCCCACTTCAGGGGGGCACCCAAATGAAATTTGTTAGTAAATACATGAATTAATATATTTGATTGACAAATAGTGTCAACGGGTGTCTTTTTTTCAACATTTACGAATTAAATTTATAACAAAGACTAAACCAAGATCTAGGTCTATCAGTACGTTGACTTTGTTGACATTTTAAAAATATTTTTTTCGCACAGAGATCAAAGTTGGTTTTAAATTTTAAAACGCAAATCTTTAATAGATTTGTTGCCGATTTATTTTCCTATTAGAAGCGATCAAACATGTGCTTGCAGCAGGAACTAAAAATATTTCTCTCTTTGTTACTAATACTAGATTTAAATGGAGAGTATTTTAAGGTTACGCTAATTTACCTTGTAGAAAAATGTACAGAATCGGGTATAACAGATCCAATAGTTATTCTTAATAATGCTAGAATTGTCCATTATTCGGGTTTGGCTTCTATAATTTCAGAATTAAACTTCATTCTCGAGTTATTACCCCTCTATTCATCTTTCCTCAATCCAATGGAAACATGCTTTTCTAAATTAAAAAAAACAACAAACAAACACTCTTATAGAGTGATAGAAGAGTGAATTGCAAAGGTGGGAAAATAAGTCAAAAAACCTAAATGTATGTCTCTTCGTCAGAGGAAATTTCACAATCATGGCATATTTTTTATTTGTGAAATTTAAAAAAATGTTATACTTTCCATGCCGAGTTGACCAGAGTGGGGCTACAAAACAGCATGACGCAAAGGTTAAACCTACGATAAAGCAGCCACAATGAGTGGTCGTCTGTCTGGCCTGCGGATACGTACGTCTGTTAGACATAAATTCAAAGGCAACATTTCTGAACTGTGATAATCACTCTCTCAACCTGGCAGCTTTTCATTCTGTTGAGATAGATCCAACAATTGTCACCTTTTTGGAACTGTACATGAACTGTTCAACTTTTGTTTTCCAAATTAACCCAAGAGTTGGGCCAAACTGAAAGAAGATGAAGCCGGGAATTAAAAAAAAAAGAGTAATAAAGCTACGTCGGCAGTTTCCTTGCATCTCGACAAAATCATCAAGCTGTTGAAGAAACTTTCTCGAATTCTGACCAAAGCTCCTGCGCCCAATTAATAAAGTTCAGAAGAAACTACAAAAGTCTGAACTGCATATACGGGAAGCTGTTAAAGAAATTAGTACCCTTTCATGCTTTCTGCAAAATTATGAGAAACTGACAAAAAAAAACAATCCATCGAAAAGCAAAAGAAGGTAGTGAATACTATGGATTCCCTGTAATCAAAACAACCAGAAGAAAGAAAAGACTTGATGGGAAGTTGAGTTCTGATATAGGACTGTCAATAGAACTGCAATTCAAACGTGTTGCGACAGAAGTGCTGGACAGACTTCATATGGAGATGAAAGGCAAATTCCAAAGGCTGGAAAGAAAATAGATACCTTTGGGTTTCTTCTTGAACCAAGACACCTGTTGGATGATGACCAACTGTGTTACTTTTTCATGTTTGAATGATGAAATAAATGACAAATCGCTTGTTCAATGATATCATTGGTGCACGAGCACTTTTCATCAACAAACCAGTAATACAATCACAGATAGACATATTGAGGAAGTAGGCTTCATATGGTAACATATGCCACTTCCATTGCGTTATGTGAGAGATCATTCGCAAAGTTCAAGTTCATTAAAAACTATCTCTGGAGCACAATGACGCAAGAGAGGCTTAGCAGCATGGCTTTAATGTCAGTGTAATCACAAATACTAGACAGTATTGATGTAGTTGATGTTATAGATGTTTTTGCTGCTCAGAATGCACGACGTGAAGCGATATGAACTGAGATTTGTCACTTGACCATTATTTAGCCAGTAAACAACGGTATTATTCATTAAAAGAGTCTTAATGATTATTTTTGGTTAATTTTACTGATATACTGTACCAATTTGATTTTGGGCTTATATATTTTTGCGTACATTATTATCTCATGTCATGATTTTCAATATCAAAATGCAAGTGGCCCCCAAAGAGGTCAATCCCCCCCCCCGGGCCCCCAAATCCCTAGCTACGCCCCAGAGGAAATCAAATGATGCAAATGGAATTGAATTAGGCAGACCATATTGGAGGATATGGGAAAATGTGTTCAAAGCAGGCTCGGAACCCACATGGGAAGATAAAGGCTGTGAGACCAAAGTAAACTTAAATGAGAGAAACATAAATAAGAAAAGAAAGCAAGGTGGACAAGGACCCGAGAGACATTGTCAGTGAACAGTGTACGGTGGCATAGTACTGATGCGGCCCTATGCTTTACTGTGACTCTAAAAGGCAAAAGCAAGTGAATGCATAAAATAGGTGCTATTAATTAATTAAGGTATACCTTTTTAAGCATAACTTATGAACTCTATTCTTTTTTTTTTTTCTTTTTTTTATTTTATCAATAGCATTTCAATTATATTTCACCAATAGAAAAAAAATATGTAAAGCTTTTGTTTAAAGCTAGCTTTGCTATGGTCCTGTTTCTGATTTAATTTGTTGCTATTAACACACATTTAAATGTAATTTTAACAAAAGTCTTTGATAACATTGAAAGTTTTACGAGTCTCGGAATGGTTCTGTTGCAGACGAGCCACATCTTTAACAAAGTCCTCAGAGAGCGACTTTAAAGGGAGACAAAAATGAATCTAGTTTTAGCGAAAAATTAAAATGATACAACAAGAAGACGTGAGGAGTTTCTGTTACACAAACCTTGTGGGCGGCCCCTTTGGGTCACTCGTATTTATATTAGAGAGGGAAATGCCGACTTAATTTTACATACAAAATTAAATAATTAGTAAACCAAAAAGTAGTCGTTGCATCTACTTTTGAGAATTGGGACGATATTTTTAAAATCGAATTAAACAACATACACTAAAGACAAGAAAAGATCGGATTTTTTTTAAAGATCTTTTTTTAAAGAATACTTGACTGAAGGTACAAAATAACACTTACAGAACACCGATAGTACCTAGTGTAACTATTTCAATTTTATTTCTATTTATTTTTTAATGATTGTTACGCCTTAGTAAAAAAAAAACAGCTTAAATAGCACAAACATATTAGCAGCTCTCTAATAAGGGAATCATACGGGATACCTGCCCTGCCAAGCGTAATTGTCGGACAAGTCCCTATATAATATGGAGGATTAATGTAAAGCTCCTCTCTTTCTTCGACCAATGGTTAATGAGGAATTCATGTGGCCAGCGCAACGACCAATCATCTTTAATTTCCAAAGCTTATGTCAGGTACCCATTAGAGCTGGGTGGAGTCAAGTATCGAAGATAAGGTATCAAAGACAAAGGTGGTTGCTTTGTCGTGCGGTTTGCTCGCCGGACTGTCATTTGGACTTATCGATGGTCGCGGGTTCAAACCCTGCCCGAACATCCGAAACGTATAAAACATTTTACAAAACAAAAGAATCAATGACAAAGAATCAAAGACAGGTTATCAAAGACAAAGTATCGGAGACATCTATTAAAGTCAAAGTATCGAAGACTGTGTATCGAAGACGAAGTATCAAAGACAAAGTATCGGAGACAAATTATTGAAAGCAAATGTAAAGACAAACTCTCGAACACAGCGTATTGATGACAAGGTATCGAAGACAAAAGAATCGAAGACAAAGAATCAAAGACAAGGAAAATAAGACAAAGTATCAGAGACAAATATTGAAGACTAATTTAAAGACAGACTATCGAAGACAGCGTATTAAAGACAGCGTATTGAAGACAAAGTATCGAAAACAAAGTATCGAAGACAAATAATCAAGACAAGGTATCAAAGTCAAAGTATCGGAGACAATGCGTTGAAGACAAAATATCGGAGACAGTGTATCAAATACAAAGTATCGAAGAAACATGTAAGACGAAGTTTCAAAGATAAAGTATTGAAGACAAAGTATCGAAGACAAAGTATCGAAGTCAAAGTATCGAAGACAAAGTAAAAGTGTACGTCACACAGAAGAAGAATGCTTTCCAATCATTTTGATCTTGCAGTCTAAGAGACACAGTCACAAGAGGTGTACCTCCTTGCCTTTGTTGGTAGTTGCCTTCAGGTAGGTAAAGTCACAGATCGCGATGACCAGTAAGTAGGTCGGCATGATGGCTGACTGACCAAACACATCCTTCACGTAGGTGATGCTGCCGTCAAGGCTTAGAAAAAAAAATATTTACATCTTAATTAGAGTCTCGTAGTAACATAATTACAAGAATATCTTTTAACTCTTATAGAATCTCTAGAGATACTATTAAATTGTCGTAATAAAATAAACAAAGTAAAGGACTTTGACGTGAGTTCTATGAGCTAAACGAACTCAATAAGAAACTAGCAAAATATTTTTTTGTAAACAAAGCTTATATTACTATAATCGTATTAATGAGTTTGGATCAATTGTTTCAATTTGTCATGGATCTAGAGTTTAAGCCATAACCTACTTCGCTACACAAAGTATAATGGAGCTTAATTCAACTTATGCCACCACATATGTCAAGTACAAATTCTTCAGCATGAGTTGATAAAGGTGTTGTAAAAATGGAACTAGAAACGGAAGGTACGCACATATAAAGACAGCACTAGAGATCTATTTTTGTTTTTCTGAGAGGAAATAGTGAACTAGATATAAGGAAAAATAGAGACTGCACCGACCAACAAGCGACCTTAATACAACATCACGGTCTAGCAATAACGTAATGCTAAATGCTAATTAGTGAAAAGGTTAGTTCGCTCCTTTTAAATGTATTGCATTAAATGCTATATTGTGTGTTAGTAGTGTGTCTTAAATCTTTGTACAATACGTATATCAACTTGCTCTGTCTCCACTAGTGGTTAGCGTGTTGGCTTGAGAAGCCTGAGTAGGCTTGAGCAACGAGTTCGAATTCAGGTCCTTTTCCTTTTTTTTTGTATAGATATATGACAAATTTAAAGACATGACTGATCCAAACTATTTAATGCAACTATGCTTAATATAAGCTTTTTTTTTTTTAACTCTTTAACTCCGTAATTATTTCCACATTCTGATAGAATTGTTTATTTCTCACATTTGTACATTCTACCCTGTAATGATGAAATTTCAATTAACATTTTTGTTTGCAATTAGAAACTTTTGGTATAAAATCATAGAATTATGGCATAATGCATGTTCTTTTTATATTAGACAAATTAAAGTGTATAAAACCAAACATTAATTTAATTTAATGGTATTGCAAATTAGGAGAAAAATGTGTTTTATTTCGTAAGAAGTGTCTCTGTTATTTTTTATCTACACAAGTATCTCCGGTATATTTTGGACTTTTGCTCACCGAAACTAGTTTCTGAAAATGCAAAGACATATTAACCATCCAATTTCTACATCTACACATTATATGTTGTAAATGAACATGAAATTTTATATATTAAACCCGTAGATGTATTTCGGATTTAATTATAGTCTAACTTGGCAGTTACCTAGGGCCCCCAATAATTGAGGGGCTCGCACTGAACTGATCTAATTTAAAATATAATATAATATATATATATATTGTAATAACTTAAGTGTGGCAACTCAACGAGGCACATATATCTTTATTTACACGACATCACAAGTTCACAAACAACATCTATCTTAGGCACAGTTTTTTCACTTCGGCTCTCAACTTGGGCGGCAATCGTTCTCCTCTCTTCCTAATGGTGACATCCTTTTTAGTCTAGTTTATCATAGTGTGCACCTTCTAGCTTAGATGTCGGTGCGCATGGCGGAGTTATAACATTGCCCCCTTCTTAGAGCTTTTCGTCCCGAAAAGAAACAGTGCAGTGGAGGTTTGACAGTTCAGGTGGAGGTCGATCGGTGGGAACCACAGACGTTAGGGTGCCTGTTGCCCACAAAGCCATCTGCACAGTTTCCCGTGCTCGTCGCTTCCTCTTCTTCCAGTTGGCCAGTCTACGCTTGAGGCGATATTGTGGTCGCTGCTTCGACCTCATGACGATAGTCGCTGATGCCAGCCAGCTGACACATGGAGAGTTAGTGGAGGTCAGGGTTGCCAGCCACGTAACACAGCTAGCCATGGTTTCAAGCACATAGTCTTTCTCAGCTTCATCTGTAAGGTATGCCCATGAAGCATCATTGTAATGTTCATCCACCACTACATCAGGTTTCGCTAGGATTAATTCACCACCGTTCAAGTCACTCTCACTGATGTGGGAAGAAGTACACATTTCTGTCAAGTTCAGGTCTTGTAGCTGGGTTTCTTGGCATGGGCACTGTCCCCGCAGGACGCCGCATATACAGTTCATGTCAATCGCCTGGATACAGTTGCCAGGTATGGAGCTCTCTCTTATGCCGCTGCCAAAGTCAAATTCGTTGTTTCTGCCTCGGCCATTGTTGGGGCCCGTATTCTCAATTTCACCCGACGACATCCAATGCAAGGAATCAGAAACGGTCTTGAGGCTTTCATGGTTTGAGTTCTCATCAAAGGTACTGACAGATAAACAGAGGTCTTTAAGGTCCACAGCAGCAAGCTTGGACGCAGACCCAACGTTGTCTTGATTTTCCGGCTCGTTGCAGGTATAACAGGAACCAAAGTTTCAGGCTCATAACAGACTTCTCTAGTTTCTTCATTTGTTTCTTTTCTTTCAATTCTGTATATCCCATTGAGATCGCCGTAGCAATCGTTGTCACGTTTCTCGCCATGAAAATCATCCCCGCCAGACTTGCCCACAACACAGTCACAGACAGCGGTTCAAATCCCCAGCGCCTCCATCACCACTGTTTGTGCAGCCACAGTCCTGACCAGCAACTGCTCCTTCCCTAACGAGTTTATTCCTCCTTTTGCTTGCGACACAATTTTATCACTTTGGTCTATTTGGCCTTCTACTTGCAATACACTTTCATCAACTTTGTTCAACATTATGTTCCTGTTCATGTTCAGTTGTTCATCATATGCATCCAAAAAGTCCTGGATCAATGAACTCAACAATCCCAAGTTCAATTTCAAATGTGTAGGTCCTCGGATCTTCTTCTTCATTGATCAGAGCTTGCCTCAGACGAGCCGTGAGCGTTTCCCTGCTACCGAGGGATTTTAATCCTCGGTCCCGAAGCTCTTGTCTTATCTCTTTAATTGAGAGCTGATGTAAGAGCTTCAAATATGTCATTGTAATCAAAGCCTACCTCCTCTCGTTGAGTTGCCTATAATCCCACTTCTGACACCAATTGTAATAACTTAAGTAAGGCAACTCAACGAGGCATACATATCTTTATTTACACGACATCACAAGTTCATAAAACATAATTTTTCTTACGCACAGTCTTTTCACTTCGGCTCTCAACTTGGGCGGAAATCGTTCTCCTCTCTTCCTAATGTTGACATACATTTTAGTCTAGTTTATCACAGTGCGCACCTTCTAGCTTAGATGTCGGTGCGCATGGCGGAGTTATAACAATATATATATAAAATTACGAAACATTGATTAAATGTAGCAGAACTATATATAGCCCCATGCCTAGTAGCCTAGCTCGAAATCTCTACTATTGTCTATAGCTCAAGTTTTATTCACGAATGTCTAGACCTAAAACTTATTTGATTACATCTGTTAGAGAACCGTTGTCTCCTCCATTTACGTTACCCGGGAGCTGACAATAATGACTCGTCCATGAAGCCAGCCTAGTCACCTAGGGCCTCCAATTACCTAAGGCTGGCCCTGCGTTTCAGTCGCCTTCCTTAAGCTGACAACATATAAAAGTAATGAGAAAGGTCAAAGTTCTTACAAAGGTTCCCTGCTGTCCAAAAGCTCCATGTTGGACAGAGAAATCCTGTCCATGGGTCTGACCAGTGTGACGTTAAAACTAGCCTTCATGGCCGGCTCATCGAAGCAAGGGAACATCTTCCTGGCGTCAGTGGGCTGGAACGATGTGGTAGCTAGATACCTGTCAATCAGAGAGTATCAATACATCAATGAGCAGACTGAAAAATAAAAAGATATACTGCTGGGGGCAGACAACTATTTTTGTTTTAAATGTTTTGGATGTTCCTTCAGAACTAAAGATTCTTATATCTTAGCCCAAAGATTCCGTAAGTTGGCCATAGGATGGTGGCGGGCGCAGCTAAGAATTTTTCACGATTTGATGGGCCGGGGGGATTGACCACCATAGGGGCCCCGCATTTTGCGTAACATTTTATATTTAATGTAAAAAAAAAAACAAATTTTGGGACCCCTCAAATGGGGGCCCGAGGTATTTTCAGATTCATCCACCCTTCCCGCACCCTAGCTACGCCACTGGAGGGCAGGGTTCAAACCTGAGACTATCATCACGACCAGGCATCCATCCATTTGGATCAAAGTAAAAACAAAGGATGTTCAGAGTTATTACCCCTCTATTCATCTTTCCTCAATCCAATGGAAACATGCTTTTCTAAATTAAAAAAAACAACAAACAAACACTCTTATAGAGTGATAGAAGAGTGAATTGCAAAGGTGGGAAAATAAGTCAAAAAACCTAAATGTATGTCTCTTCGTCAGAGGAAATTTCACAATCATGGCATATTTTTTATTTGTGAAATTTAAAAAAATGTTATACTTTCCATGCCGAGTTGACCAGAGTGGGGCTACAAAACAGCATGACGCAAAGGTTAAACCTACGATAAAGCAGCCACAATGAGTGGTCGTCTGTCTGGCCTGCGGATACGTACGTCTGTTAGACATAAATTCAAAGGCAACATTTCTGAACTGTGATAATCACTCTCTCAACCTGGCAGCTTTTCATTCTGTTGAGATAGATCCAACAATTGTCACCTTTTTGGAACTGTACATGAACTGTTCAACTTTTGTTTTCCAAATTAACCCAAGAGTTGGGCCAAACTGAAAGAAGATGAAGCCGGGAATTAAAAAAAAAAGAGTAATAAAGCTACGTCGGCAGTTTCCTTGCATCTCGACAAAATCATCAAGCTGTTGAAGAAACTTTCTCGAATTCTGACCAAAGCTCCTGCGCCCAATTAATAAAGTTCAGAAGAAACTACAAAAGTCTGAACTGCATATACGGGAAGCTGTTAAAGAAATTAGTACCCTTTCATGCTTTCTGCAAAATTATGAGAAACTGACAAAAAAAAACAATCCATCGAAAAGCAAAAGAAGGTAGTGAATACTATGGATTCCCTGTAATCAAAACAACCAGAAGAAAGAAAAGACTTGATGGGAAGTTGAGTTCTGATATAGGACTGTCAATAGAACTGCAATTCAAACGTGTTGCGACAGAAGTGCTGGACAGACTTCATATGGAGATGAAAGGCAAATTCCAAAGGCTGGAAAGAAAATAGATACCTTTGGGTTTCTTCTTGAACCAAGACACCTGTTGGATGATGACCAACTGTGTTACTTTTTCATGTTTGAATGATGAAATAAATGACAAATCGCTTGTTCAATGATATCATTGGTGCACGAGCACTTTTCATCAACAAACCAGTAATACAATCACAGATAGACATATTGAGGAAGTAGGCTTCATATGGTAACATATGCCACTTCCATTGCGTTATGTGAGAGATCATTCGCAAAGTTCAAGTTCATTAAAAACTATCTCTGGAGCACAATGACGCAAGAGAGGCTTAGCAGCATGGCTTTAATGTCAGTGTAATCACAAATACTAGACAGTATTGATGTAGTTGATGTTATAGATGTTTTTGCTGCTCAGAATGCACGACGTGAAGCGATATGAACTGAGATTTGTCACTTGACCATTATTTAGCCAGTAAACAACGGTATTATTCATTAAAAGAGTCTTAATGATTATTTTTGGTTAATTTTACTGATATACTGTACCAATTTGATTTTGGGCTTATATATTTTTGCGTACATTATTATCTCATGTCATGATTTTCAATATCAAAATGCAAGTGGCCCCCAAAGAGGTCAATCCCCCCCCCCGGGCCCCCAAATCCCTAGCTACGCCCCAGAGGAAATCAAATGATGCAAATGGAATTGAATTAGGCAGACCATATTGGAGGATATGGGAAAATGTGTTCAAAGCAGGCTCGGAACCCACATGGGAAGATAAAGGCTGTGAGACCAAAGTAAACTTAAATGAGAGAAACATAAATAAGAAAAGAAAGCAAGGTGGACAAGGACCCGAGAGACATTGTCAGTGAACAGTGTACGGTGGCATAGTACTGATGCGGCCCTATGCTTTACTGTGACTCTAAAAGGCAAAAGCAAGTGAATGCATAAAATAGGTGCTATTAATTAATTAAGGTATACCTTTTTAAGCATAACTTATGAACTCTATTCTTTTTTTTTTTTCTTTTTTTTATTTTATCAATAGCATTTCAATTATATTTCACCAATAGAAAAAAAATATGTAAAGCTTTTGTTTAAAGCTAGCTTTGCTATGGTCCTGTTTCTGATTTAATTTGTTGCTATTAACACACATTTAAATGTAATTTTAACAAAAGTCTTTGATAACATTGAAAGTTTTACGAGTCTCGGAATGGTTCTGTTGCAGACGAGCCACATCTTTAACAAAGTCCTCAGAGAGCGACTTTAAAGGGAGACAAAAATGAATCTAGTTTTAGCGAAAAATTAAAATGATACAACAAGAAGACGTGAGGAGTTTCTGTTAAACAAACCTTGTGGGCGGCCCCTTTGGGTCACTCGTATTTATATTAGAGAGGGAAATGCCGACTTAATTTTACATACAAAATTAAATAATTAGTAAACCAAAAAGTAGTCGTTGCATCTACTTTTGAGAATTGGGACGATATTTTTAAAATCGAATTAAACAACATACACTAAAGACAAGAAAAGATCGGATTTTTTTTAAAGATCTTTTTTTAAAGAATACTTGACTGAAGGTACAAAATAACACTTACAGAACACCGATAGTACCTAGTGTAACTATTTCAATTTTATTTCTATTTATTTTTTAATGATTGTTACGCCTTAGTAAAAAAAAAACAGCTTAAATAGCACAAACATATTAGCAGCTCTCTAATAAGGGAATCATACGGGATACCTGCCCTGCCAAGCGTAATTGTCGGACAAGTCCCTATATAATATGGAGGATTAATGTAAAGCTCCTCTCTTTCTTCGACCAATGGTTAATGAGGAATTCATGTGGCCAGCGCAACGACCAATCATCTTTAATTTCCAAAGCTTATGTCAGGTACCCATTAGAGCTGGGTGGAGTCAAGTATCGAAGATAAGGTATCAAAGACAAAGGTGGTTGCTTTGTCGTGCGGTTTGCTCGCCGGACTGTCATTTGGACTTATCGATGGTCGCGGGTTCAAACCCTGCCCGAACATCCGAAACGTATAAAACATTTTACAAAACAAAAGAATCAATGACAAAGAATCAAAGACAGGTTATCAAAGACAAAGTATCGGAGACATCTATTAAAGTCAAAGTATCGAAGACTGTGTATCGAAGACGAAGTATCAAAGACAAAGTATCGGAGACAAATTATTGAAAGCAAATGTAAAGACAAACTCTCGAACACAGCGTATTGATGACAAGGTATCGAAGACAAAAGAATCGAAGACAAAGAATCAAAGACAAGGAAAATAAGACAAAGTATCAGAGACAAATATTGAAGACTAATTTAAAGACAGACTATCGAAGACAGCGTATTAAAGACAGCGTATTGAAGACAAAGTATCGAAAACAAAGTATCGAAGACAAATAATCAAGACAAGGTATCAAAGTCAAAGTATCGGAGACAATGCGTTGAAGACAAAATATCGGAGACAGTGTATCAAATACAAAGTATCGAAGAAACATGTAAGACGAAGTTTCAAAGATAAAGTATTGAAGACAAAGTATCGAAGACAAAGTATCGAAGTCAAAGTATCGAAGACAAAGTAAAAGTGTACGTCACACAGAAGAAGAATGCTTTCCAATCATTTTGATCTTGCAGTCTAAGAGACACAGTCACAAGAGGTGTACCTCCTTGCCTTTGTTGGTAGTTGCCTTCAGGTAGGTAAAGTCACAGATCGCGATGACCAGTAAGTAGGTCGGCATGATGGCTGACTGACCAAACACATCCTTCACGTAGGTGATGCTGCCGTCAAGGCTTAGAAAAAAAAATATTTACATCTTAATTAGAGTCTCGTAGTAACATAATTACAAGAATATCTTTTAACTCTTATAGAATCTCTAGAGATACTATTAAATTGTCGTAATAAAATAAACAAAGTAAAGGACTTTGACGTGAGTTCTATGAGCTAAACGAACTCAATAAGAAACTAGCAAAATATTTTTTTGTAAACAAAGCTTATATTACTATAATCGTATTAATGAGTTTGGATCAATTGTTTCAATTTGTCATGGATCTAGAGTTTAAGCCATAACCTACTTCGCTACACAAAGTATAATGGAGCTTAATTCAACTTATGCCACCACATATGTCAAGTACAAATTCTTCAGCATGAGTTGATAAAGGTGTTGTAAAAATGGAACTAGAAACGGAAGGTACGCACATATAAAGACAGCACTAGAGATCTATTTTTGTTTTTCTGAGAGGAAATAGTGAACTAGATATAAGGAAAAATAGAGACTGCACCGACCAACAAGCGACCTTAATACAACATCACGGTCTAGCAATAACGTAATGCTAAATGCTAATTAGTGAAAAGGTTAGTTCGCTCCTTTTAAATGTATTGCATTAAATGCTATATTGTGTGTTAGTAGTGTGTCTTAAATCTTTGTACAATACGTATATCAACTTGCTCTGTCTCCACTAGTGGTTAGCGTGTTGGCTTGAGAAGCCTGAGTAGGCTTGAGCAACGAGTTCGAATTCAGGTCCTTTTCCTTTTTTTTTGTATAGATATATGACAAATTTAAAGACATGACTGATCCAAACTATTTAATGCAACTATGCTTAATATAAGCTTTTTTTTTTTTAACTCTTTAACTCCGTAATTATTTCCACATTCTGATAGAATTGTTTATTTCTCACATTTGTACATTCTACCCTGTAATGATGAAATTTCAATTAACATTTTTGTTTGCAATTAGAAACTTTTGGTATAAAATCATAGAATTATGGCATAATGCATGTTCTTTTTATATTAGACAAATTAAAGTGTATAAAACCAAACATTAATTTAATTTAATGGTATTGCAAATTAGGAGAAAAATGTGTTTTATTTCGTAAGAAGTGTCTCTGTTATTTTTTATCTACACAAGTATCTCCGGTATATTTTGGACTTTTGCTCACCGAAACTAGTTTCTGAAAATGCAAAGACATATTAACCATCCAATTTCTACATCTACACATTATATGTTGTAAATGAACATGAAATTTTATATATTAAACCCGTAGATGTATTTCGGATTTAATTATAGTCTAACTTGGCAGTTACCTAGGGCCCCCAATAATTGAGGGGCTCGCACTGAACTGATCTAATTTAAAATATAATATAATATATATATATATTGTAATAACTTAAGTGTGGCAACTCAACGAGGCACATATATCTTTATTTACACGACATCACAAGTTCACAAACAACATCTATCTTAGGCACAGTTTTTTCACTTCGGCTCTCAACTTGGGCGGCAATCGTTCTCCTCTCTTCCTAATGGTGACATCCTTTTTAGTCTAGTTTATCATAGTGTGCACCTTCTAGCTTAGATGTCGGTGCGCATGGCGGAGTTATAACATTGCCCCCTTCTTAGAGCTTTTCGTCCCGAAAAGAAACAGTGCAGTGGAGGTTTGACAGTTCAGGTGGAGGTCGATCGGTGGGAACCACAGACGTTAGGGTGCCTGTTGCCCACAAAGCCATCTGCACAGTTTCCCGTGCTCGTCGCTTCCTCTTCTTCCAGTTGGCCAGTCTACGCTTGAGGCGATATTGTGGTCGCTGCTTCGACCTCATGACGATAGTCGCTGATGCCAGCCAGCTGACACATGGAGAGTTAGTGGAGGTCAGGGTTGCCAGCCACGTAACATAGCTAGCCATGGTTTCAAGCACATAGTCTTTCTCAGCTTCATCTGTAAGGTATGCCCATGAAGCATCATTGTAATGTTCATCCACCACTACATCAGGTTTCGCTAGGATTAATTCACCACCGTTCAAGTCACTCTCACTGATGTGGGAAGAAGTACACATTTCTGTCAAGTTCAGGTCTTGTAGCTGGGTTTCTTGGCATGGGCACTGTCCCCGCAGGACGCCGCATATACAGTTCATGTCAATCGCCTGGATACAGTTGCCAGGTATGGAGCTCTCTCTTATGCCGCTGCCAAAGTCAAATTCGTTGTTTCTGCCTCGGCCATTGTTGGGGCCCGTATTCTCAATTTCACCCGACGACATCCAATGCAAGGAATCAGAAACGGTCTTGAGGCTTTCATGGTTTGAGTTCTCATCAAAGGTACTGACAGATAAACAGAGGTCTTTAAGGTCCACAGCAGCAAGCTTGGACGCAGACCCAACGTTGTCTTGATTTTCCGGCTCGTTGCAGGTATAACAGGAACCAAAGTTTCAGGCTCATAACAGACTTCTCTAGTTTCTTCATTTGTTTCTTTTCTTTCAATTCTGTATATCCCATTGAGATCGCCGTAGCAATCGTTGTCACGTTTCTCGCCATGAAAATCATCCCCGCCAGACTTGCCCACAACACAGTCACAGACAGCGGTTCAAATCCCCAGCGCCTCCATCACCACTGTTTGTGCAGCCACAGTCCTGACCAGCAACTGCTCCTTCCCTAACGAGTTTATTCCTCCTTTTGCTTGCGACACAATTTTATCACTTTGGTCTATTTGGCCTTCTACTTGCAATACACTTTCATCAACTTTGTTCAACATTATGTTCCTGTTCATGTTCAGTTGTTCATCATATGCATCCAAAAAGTCCTGGATCAATGAACTCAACAATCCCAAGTTCAATTTCAAATGTGTAGGTCCTCGGATCTTCTTCTTCATTGATCAGAGCTTGCCTCAGACGAGCCGTGAGCGTTTCCCTGCTACCGAGGGATTTTAATCCTCGGTCCCGAAGCTCTTGTCTTATCTCTTTAATTGAGAGCTGATGTAAGAGCTTCAAATATGTCATTGTAATCAAAGCCTACCTCCTCTCGTTGAGTTGCCTATAATCCCACTTCTGACACCAATTGTAATAACTTAAGTAAGGCAACTCAACGAGGCATACATATCTTTATTTACACGACATCACAAGTTCATAAAACATAATTTTTCTTACGCACAGTCTTTTCACTTCGGCTCTCAACTTGGGCGGAAATCGTTCTCCTCTCTTCCTAATGTTGACATACATTTTAGTCTAGTTTATCACAGTGCGCACCTTCTAGCTTAGATGTCGGTGCGCATGGCGGAGTTATAACAATATATATATAAAATTACGAAACATTGATTAAATGTAGCAGAACTATATATAGCCCCATGCCTAGTAGCCTAGCTCGAAATCTCTACTATTGTCTATAGCTCAAGTTTTATTCACGAATGTCTAGACCTAAAACTTATTTGATTACATCTGTTAGAGAACCGTTGTCTCCTCCATTTACGTTACCCGGGAGCTGACAATAATGACTCGTCCATGAAGCCAGCCTAGTCACCTAGGGCCTCCAATTACCTAAGGCTGGCCCTGCGTTTCAGTCGCCTTCCTTAAGCTGACAACATATAAAAGTAATGAGAAAGGTCAAAGTTCTTACAAAGGTTCCCTGCTGTCCAAAAGCTCCATGTTGGACAGAGAAATCCTGTCCATGGGTCTGACCAGTGTGACGTTAAAACTAGCCTTCATGGCCGGCTCATCGAAGCAAGGGAACATCTTCCTGGCGTCAGTGGGCTGGAACGATGTGGTAGCTAGATACCTGTCAATCAGAGAGTATCAATACATCAATGAGCAGACTGAAAAATAAAAAGATATACTGCTGGGGGCAGACAACTATTTTTGTTTTAAATGTTTTGGATGTTCCTTCAGAACTAAAGATTCTTATATCTTAGCCCAAAGATTCCGTAAGTTGGCCATAGGATGGTGGCGGGCGCAGCTAAGAATTTTTCACGATTTGATGGGCCGGGGGGATTGACCACCATAGGGGCCCCGCATTTTGCGTAACATTTTATATTTAATGTAAAAAAAAAAACAAATTTTGGGACCCCTCAAATGGGGGCCCGAGGTATTTTCAGATTCATCCACCCTTCCCGCACCCTAGCTACGCCACTGGAGGGCAGGGTTCAAACCTGAGACTATCATCACGACCAGGCATCCATCCATTTGGATCAAAGTAAAAACAAAGGATGTTCAGGCTTTGAATTTTTTTTTTTATTAATTGATCTTAGACTTCATTAAAATATGAGAAATGCATTGTCTGATCAACACAACCACACCCTAACCAAGACAGCGCAACATCTGGATCTCTAAATATTTGTCCCATCTGGCTCAAACGAATAGTATCGGTATCAATGTGTGTAAGTATGTATGTATCTAATCTTAACTTATAATATACAGACGTTACTTTAAAATAAATGAAATAGGTCCTACGCGTCATGCATCTAGTTATGCATGTTAACCAATGATTTAAATGTATGTATGTGTGTATGTATGTATGTATGTATGTATGTATGTGTATGTATGTATGTATGTATGTATGTATGTATGTATGTATGTATGTATGTGTATGTATGTATGTATGTATGTATGTATGTATGTATGTATGTATGTATGTATGTATGTATGTATGTATGTATGTATGTATGTATGTGTATGCATGTATGTATGTATGTATGTATGTATGTATGTATGTATGTATGTATGTATGTATGTATGTATGTATGTATGTATGTGTATGCATGTATGTATGTATGTATGTATGTATGTTTGTTAATTTGTTTGTTTGTTTGTAAGAATGTGTTTATGTGTGTATGTATGTATGTCCCACAAAGAAATCAAAACTGTTTGACAATCTTGATCAAACTTCGCATACGTGTGCCTTAGATCATGGCGGAGACCGTGGTGTACGCCTAACACCCCTCCCACAATTGGAGGGCCCAAAATTTTAAAAAAATATAAAAAATATTTTATTCTCAAAGAACGAAACTTTTCACAAATCGGGTAAACCCATGTTGACAGTATTTATATTAAATATGAATCATTCGGCTAAACGGGTAAAACCATTTTCACAAACTGCTTTTATTTTCATGGAAAATATTTTTTAAAAATTGAAGGGAACATAGACCTAGATCTAAATCCAATGCAATACATCAATAATACCCTAAGGCCCGCGGGTCATCTCCGGCTAGTAAGGTATATATTTTAAGTCTTTGTCAGTCAGCCTTGAGGGCAAATCAGGAACTGATGACCCTTAGGCTGCTTTCAGCCCGTAGTACTACATTAAGGCAGACCTAGCGACGAAGCTTATCCAATTTACCACCGAGTACATAAAAGTCTAATTCATAAAGCGCTGGTTGTGTGTTTATGCTTCCATCCAAATTGTTATTGTTATTGTTATTGCAGCAATGCTGAGCTGGACTATTAATTAATTACCAATTTTATTTATAAAGCGCTGTTAACAAACAAAATGTAGGCTCAAGGCGCTGTAGTCAAACGAAATTACAAATTAGTTTGGACCATTCAAATTATCCTATCCTATTTTATGTAGCAAAAGTCTGTCTGTGGCATTTTACTTACAGATATTAACAAGAGAGAAAGAGACAGTAAGATTCAAAAAGAAAAACAAGCGAAATATATATATATATATATATATATACAGAAAATACTATCTAAGGGGAAGAACTCAGCACTTACAAAGGGGAAGAACTCAGCACTTCCAACTACATCTCTCAATAATTTTAAAGTTACTTCCCTTATTCAATACCACACAAAATAATTAATTACTTTTAATTAATTGACTAATTGGTTATTTTTTTAATAGATTAATTTTTTAGTTAGGTACAATAAATAATTTTTACTAATTTCAACTACTTATTTAGTCTGTATGTCTAGATATGTTAATACTGAAGGATTTATTTACCTTGTCGGTATCAAACAAAATAATGAACTATCAGTAGTTAATTAACGAATTTCTTTTTATTGGTTTGTGTCTTGTCTATGTCAATGAATAATTGTGCAAAGTTTCAACTATATCCAAGAATGGGGAAGTGGGAGAGTTAACGTGTACAAACTTATAACCAGACAGACAGATAGACAGACAATTGGTTTGTAATTAAGGCTGTGATACGCAGTAAAGATGTTTGAGATGCCACAAGGCCCATAAGTTCCTCATTCCCACTCTTAGCCTTTGATGTTACTTACACATCAGTTCCGTCCCTGGTATACCTGGAGTAGTACAGGCCAACAAGTGTGTTGCTGATGCTTGATGTGTAGCTCATCTCAAGCACATAGGTCGTGTTGACCTGTTGAAAGAGTACAGAGTCTTGTCAAAATGTATCATGAGCAAATTGAATATGACCTAGACCTTATATAATATAAGGGGGTGCGGTGGCTGAGTGGTTAAGCACTTGGTTTCCTATCAGGGGCCCTTTTTCCAAATCTCGATTAAAACAGTGATTTTGAAATTCGGATTTTTGTTGGGGGTCCCTGAGTCCACCCAACTCTAATGGGTACCTGACTTTAGTTGGGGAAAGTAAAGGTGGCTGGTCGTCGTTCTGGGGGCATAAGACCCTGCTCGTTAATAGTTGACCAAAGAAAGAGATGACTTAACATTATCTGCCCCACAGAACGCAAGGTCTAAAAGGGAAACTTTACTTTTTTATTAAATTTATTTCATTTACTGGACTTGGTTAACCTCTATAAGCTGTTCCTTTTAGGCTAAGTGAAGAAGTTTTTAGTAGCGTAGACACAGGGCAGTTGCGTAGCTAGGAAGGTCCAAATTTAACCCCCCCCCCCGCGTGCCCTCTTGAGGGGTTTCCTAAAATAAGTGTCCGAAATTTGTTTTTACTTTAAATATTAAAAATTATCTCATGACATGATGTCGAGTGTCAAAATGCAGGGGACCCTAAAGAGGTCATGTCCCGGGCTTCCAAATCCCTAGCTACGCCACTGGCACAAGTTGAATGATTTAAGGCTAAGTAATACATTTAATTTTAACCAGCATTATGGTTAAACAAAATATTCAAAATTTTGCTAACAAACAACGAAGCAAAACATACAGACAATGCTAAAAAAATATACAAACATCAACTAAACAAACAAAACCAAAAAAAAACCACAAACAAAACATACAAACAAAACAAATAAGCTACTTACAAAAATCACGCAAATCAAAAGTACAAAGAAAGCGAACGAACAATACAAAAAATACAAACAAAACAAAATGATAATACAAACAAACAAACCATACAAACAAAACAAAGAAATAATATAAAAAAAAAAAACAATACAAAGGGAACAGACTATTGTGTTTCCATACTTTGGTAACTGGTAATATATTTGTTTTTGTTGGTTAAAATTTTATTTCATTTGACCTAGAATTTCAGAATCGCAGTATAACATTCTTACAACCTCTTCCCCCTTTCAACCTCCCCCCCCAATCTCTGGCGCCCATTTTTGTCACCACCCAATGTTCTTTTCTACACCAAATGTCTCCCCCCCCCCCATTATCATATTCTCATCAATATTAAAGAAGGGAACATTCGTAGTCCTCGAAGTCATTGCGCCATGGCCCTCACCTTAACCTTTCACCCCACACAACTTTCCAGACATCATGTCTTCATATAACACAAAGATAAAGGCACATTCCTCGTTCCATATACTAGGACAAATGTGTGCAAATTCTCCTTTCTTCCCTAGTGCTATTACAGCATGGAATGGGTTGCCTGAGCCAGCCAGGAAAACCAGTGACTCGGCAGAATTTATGCATGGTGCGTAGGACGTAATCATCTCCTTTTTTGAAGAAACTTTCGTATTACATAGGACAAGATAAGATAAGATAAGAATGGATAAAATATAAGATTCAGTCACATCTCACTTTTTATTTGTCCCCCTTTCCCCTCCCCCTCCCCTGCTGTAGACGGTTGTCGACTTGTAGCACCAAACTGCTGGTAGACAACTGGCCGATGTAGGCGTATTATATTTAAACGTGTAAAACTTGAACAATACGAATAACTTCTTTGTGAAACAAAACAAAATATACTTTTTATTACAATGTAGACATATCAACTTGTGATAAAATGCAATAAATATAGTAGACTTTAAATATAAAAATGGTATCCTGAACAAAATCTGACTCAGTACAATAACACTTCTTTTTAGTCTGGCATTCTGGAGTCGTCTGTCCTACCCTAGGACAGCTGACGACAATACCCGCTTATATTGCATCATTCACAATCAAACGCTAACCTCTTACCAATGTCACCATAGAAACACACTCACACACACACACTCACTCCATAACACCTTTACTCAATTTTCCAGACATCATACTCTCATATAAGATTCAGTCAGATACCACATTCTATTTATCCCCCCCCCCAAAACATATACACCCCCCCCCCCGAATCTACCTTCCTAAGTCTATTATACTTTAGAAATTATACGCAATCTTCACTAAGACGAGAGTCGAGCTTGTAACCCTGTGTTGCTAATCTAAAGCTCTATCGCCACGACCAGCCTACCAATTATAAGATCATCAGTTACTAAGTAGTCAAAGTGTGTGCACCTGTACTTGTGTGTGTGTGCAGGGGCGGACTGGCTATATGGGCAAACGGGCAAATGCCCGGTGGGCCGGTACCAAATGGGCCGGTCTGGTCGCGACCAAAGAAAAAAAAAATTCAATAAAGACAACTTTAAAAAAAGTGACAGCAGCAAGACACAAAGGTCCGAAAACGTTTTGTTGTTGTTGTTTTTTTAATTCTTATTACAATTAATTTTGTTTGAAATTCATCAAGAATATCAACAACAAAAAATACACTATACATTGTACGTATTATCATTTGCAAAACGTTAGACCGTACTTTCTGCTATGCACGAGCGGCATTGATTGCTGTGATGTCTCCTGTGTTTTGATGGCCTAATCATTTTGCTGGTCGGCATGGGCCTTTGATTTGATCCCATTTTTTTGCTCCTTCCCTCCCCCGTCTTTAAAAAAAAAAACAGTCGCGACAATTAGCTCTTTAACAATACTTAACAGAAATTAACTTTAACACATACCAACAGCCGCGAAATTGCAAACCACCCAACTTATTCACAGCTCAATATGGGTATAAAGCTCTACTTTCTGCGATTTGAAAAGAAAAAGTAAGTTTTTTTTTTGTTTATTTTCAATAACGAAAGAAATTTAATCAAGAGCTTTTCACATTAAGTAAGTGCCTCTCTAACCGTTCTTCTTTCTCTTATCTTTTAATGGAATGGGTTGCCTGAGTCAGCCAGAAAAAACAATGATTTAGCATATTTTAAGTCACAGATCAACATGCATGACTAGATTGACACATGAAATGCGTAAGACGTAACAATCTTATTTTTTGAAGAAACGTCTGTAATCTATAAGTAATACCAAAACGTTTGAAACTCATTAAGGCTGCTATTGTATTGTTTATAGTTTTCAGACTACATACATGTATAAATAGAATGCATTATGTAATCCTAGGAATGCATACATTCAATTTTCGATGCGTTATTAAGCTTTATATATTTTGTAGAGAATTAGGCTTATATCTATAATATAACACATGGGCGTAGCCGGGAGGGGAGGGTCTTCAAACCATTACTTGCCTCAGAACTCATTGTCTGAAAGGAAAACTTTACTTACTGCCCCAGTGCAGCCAAGTAAGCAAACAACTGTTTCCAAATTTCATGAGCTTAGCCAAAAGGGGTTTTGTGGTTTACCTTCCCCCTCAAATACAAAAACTAAAGCTTTTACCATTTTCTATCAGTCGCTGGACTCCATTGAATAGCAGATTTGGTTTTTGAATTTTTTTATCGGAAGAGTAGCAGGCTAATTGCACTGTAGATACCTCAGAATATCCATTTTTAAAGCTTAAAATAACGGAAATAATGTTTGGTTCCGGGGCTTCGCCCACTGGGGGGAGCTCACAGTGCTCCCCCGGACTAACTAGCTGCCCTTTGGCGGTGTGTACTGTCTTTCCACTAATTATAGGAAGAGAGTATTCTAGGGTAGAAAAAACGTTTGAAAGAATGAAAGATCAGAATGTAATGAAGATTAATTACATATACACACACACTGATATATATATATATATATATATATATTTAAATTGTGGAGTGGGGTGAAAATCCCTCCCCCACACCGAAAATATATGATTTGCCATTTGTGGGCCGGTTTATATGGTAATGGCCGGGCCGATTTTGATACCCAGTCCGCCCCTGTATGTGTGTGTGTCTACCATTATAGTGTTATAAATATCTTGAAGATTTCCCTTTTAGTTTTTAAGTCTGATTTCGGATATATGTGTCTCATCTATTCTACAACCTACTCTTGAGTGTCGCTAGTTTTCAACCCTGTCCGGGGGTGAAAATAAGGTCGTAGATTTAAGCCCAGACAGATCATAATTTCCTAGTCATGACTTATTTATAAATCAAGATCTCGTGATGACGTAATTCAAGACAGTGTGTCTCGATACGTTGCAGTGTGTAAGAGTGTTTTATCGTCTGCTCTTAAGTAGCGATTATTGTTTTATTAGTCCAAGATGAAGGCGGCACGGTCGACACCTCACTAGGTGGTCAGATTAGCTCGCAAGACGCCCGCGCCTTGCCTCTGACAAAGCAACTAGACACAAATAATTGAGGCATATATCTTGTTCCATACGCTAGGACAAACACATACATGTCACTGAAATACAGGCCACTTAAATACAGGCCTCTGAAATAAAGGCCACTGAAATACAGGACACTTAAATACAGATCACTGAAATACAGATCACTGAAATACAGATCACTGAAATACAGATCATTGAAATACAGATCACTGAAATACAGATCACTGAAATACAGATCACTGAAATACAGGCCTGTATTTAAGTGATCTGTATATCTGTATTTCATAAATCTGTATTTCAGTGACATGTACATATTCGTCCTAGTATATGGAGCGAGCAGGAAGAAAGGGCCGTCCAAAGAAAAGCTGGCTGGACAACATAAATAATGGGCCGGCCTCTCTCTTGATATCCTGGGATTAGATCAGTCGAACTGTCACAGCGGCCTTACGATGAATGTCAGGGGACAGATGAGATGAGATGACAGATGAGATGAGATGACAGATGAGATGAGATGACAGATGAGATGGTTTGACAGATGAGATGAGATGAGATGGTTTGACAGATGAGATGAGATGACAGATGAGATGAGATGGTTTGACAGATGAGATGAGATGACAGATGAGATGAGATGGGTTGACAGATGAGATGAGATGACAGATGAGATGAGATGGTTTGACAGATGAGATGAGATGAGATGACAGATGACGGATAAGATGACAGATGAGATGAGATGACAGATGAGATGAGATGACAGATGAGATGACAGATGAGATGAGATGACAGATGAGATGAGATGACAGATAAAATGAGATGACAGATGAGATGAGATGATATGACAGATGAGATGGTTTGACAGATGAGATGAGATGACAGATGAGATGAGATGGTTTGACAGATGAGATGAGATGAGATGACAGATGACGGATGAGATGACAGATGAGATGAGATGACAGATGAGATGACAGATGAGATGAGATGACAGATGAGATGAGATGACAGATAAAATGAGATGACAGATGAGATGAGATGATATGACAGATGAGATGAGATGAGATGACAGATGAGATGAGATGACAGATAAGATGAGATGACAGATGAGATGACAGATGAGATGACAGATGACGGATAAGCTGACAGATCAGATGAGATGACAGATGAGATGAGATGACAGATAAGATGAGATGACAGATGAGATGACAGATGAGATGAGATGACAGATGAGATGAGATGAGATGACAGATGAGATCAGAGAGAAACAGGTCACTTCAATACATGTGACAGACTGGAATAGGTTACCTAATTCTGCAACGAAAACCAACGACTTAGCGCAGTTAAAGCCACTAATTGAAATTCACTCATGAAATGCTTAAGGTGTAATTATCTACTCTTTTGAACTAACGTCTTGTCATTTATAAGATAAGATAAGATAAAAAGTAATGGCCGCACCAGGACTTAATCGTGTAGGCAACTTTGTTTTATATACCGTTATTCAGACCACAAGGTCTGAAATGGGAACTTTATTTTACTACTTTTATAAACATTAACAGTAGAGGATATGCTCCTTTCACAAGTGTACAAAAGAAAATGTTTTATTGGTATTTGTCTTCAGTTGAGTTGTGCTACAATTAGTACATTACACCAAACAAAACATTTTAACTCTCATGTTATTCAACAAATTAATCTTCAACATATATTTCACATTCAATTGTTTAAAAAACGCAAACAAATTTGATCGTTAAGTTTTGCGGACTAGAAGGTGTGGCTGAGAAGTAATGCGTTAGTCTTCCGAACCGAGGTCCCGGGTTCGAATCCTGGTGAATACTTGGATTTTAAATTTCTTTGGGCCCCTCTAAGTAAACCCAGCTCTGACATTAGTTGTGGAAAAGTAAAGGCGGTTGGTCGTTTTGCTGGCCACATGACACCCTCGTTAACCGTGGGCCACAGAAAGATCATCTGCATCGCAAAGTCTGATAGGGGAACTTTTACTTTCACCTAGTTTCGTGGACTAATTAACATTGGTAATTAACAATTGTCGCATATCTCAGAAATGATCGCATTTTTTAAAACCAGACTTTAAAATTCAAAGATTCATCCCCTATAACACAAATGGACAAAGACCCAGACATACATAAGCACACACTAAGAGACACATTAACACGCACACACACACACACACATAAATACATATATCCACCTAAGGCCCAAACATAGCTACCACTTGACAGTACTTGGCAGTATCTTAACACAATTTCTGGCATCTTAAGATTATGTCAGACGCCTCAGGGAGCTGGCTCAAGTGTTATCTGAATGAAAGTGGTTACTTCAGCACGGGACATAAATCACATCACTTTATAAAGAGATTGATTGCTTTGAGGAGTTGGGTGTCCCTGTCATGACACAGTCATGTCACTGTCATGGTAAGACACTAGGCTGTGGTCCACGTCTGACGAGCGATAGCGATGATGGGGTGGCATTTACTGCCTCGTGCCGCTCACGTGTCTTGTGTTTTGGTGTGTGTGTGTGGGAGGGGGGGTAATTCAGAGATAACGCCCTACATAGCGTTATAAAAATGCCTAAAAAGCGCCCAAAATGTTTTATAAACAGGTATAGTTCTGTCAAAGTAAAAACAAAAAGTTGTGCATTATCAATACATCTCTCAATATCTATGATCTCCCACTCCTCTCTCTTTCTCTCTCTCTCTCGTCTCTATGTTCTGACTCTTTTTTTCAAACTTTACCTTACGTATTGGCAGAATTAGGTTATGGTGGACTCATGATTGACCTAAAATCTCAAAAATTAAAATTTCAGTCTTTACCGATCTTAAGATTCGAACCAAAGACACATTGGTTTGGAAAAAAATCGCCTTACCACTTAGCATTCACGTCCCTTAATACTAAAATTCACTTCAATTCAAAGAACTTAGTTTTAGCTTACCCGCATAGTCTTGTCCAATCTGAAGATCAAAAACTGCCTGAGGTCATCCACTTTGTATGTGACAAACTTGGGGTCAGTTGAAGGATCAGGAGACTGACCCATGAAGCTTACAGAGTTATAGTCTATATTCAAATACAGTGAGTGGAGGGTGACATTGTCTGACTCCTCGTGACACTTGACCCAAATCTTGACATGACCCTTGAGTACAAAATGCACTTAATATTCAATCAAATTCAGAAAACAAGATTATAGACAATCTTATCTTATAATGTTTAGACGTAACTAAGGTAACTTTAAACAAAAAAAAAAAAAAAACAATTTTTTAAAAAACTTTAAAAAAAGGAAACCTTAAACGATGTGTAATTGTATCAATTAGTTTGACTGAGTCATGTCATTAAGTCTGTAATAAATCTAGACTTATATTAATAAATCTGTGGGATTAGAAATATTCTTACCAATTGTTTTGTTTAGCGCTATTTCATGGTTTTAGCTTTCTCACTACGCTATGATCCTATCACTTACCTGGACCAGTTGGGAACATGGATTGGGGGGGGGGGGATAAAAAAAAAGATGATTACGTCCTACGCGTCCTACATATTGACCATGACCTAAATTTTGCCAGGTCACTGGTCTTCCTGGCTAGCTCAGGCAACCCATTCCATGCTCTAATAGCACTAGGAAAAAAAAAACAGCATTTGCACAAATTTGTCCTAGCGTATGGAACGAGGAATGTGTCTTTATATTTGTGTTCCAGTTTCTTAATGTTTTCTTGAGTTGAGGGGTCCCTAACTGAGGATGCATAGTCTATTATTGGCCTAATGAAGGTTAAATAACATTTTAATTTTATGTTCTTATTTGATTTATAGAAATGTATTTTAATAAATCCTAATGTTTCTTTAATATTTTGATAGTTTCATCAATATGGGGATTCCATGACAGCTTTTCATTTATTATAACACGGTGGCAAGACCGCACTACAAACATCGATGCCCTTGCGAACGCAGGTATGGACAGTATAGAGAGACTTCTTATGGTCCGACAGTTACGCTGGGCTGGGCACGTATTCCGTATGGGGAACGAACGTATGCCAAAGGCAGTCTTTTTTGGTGAGCTAAAACGTGGTCGTCTGTATTATATAAGATAAGACTAAATGCATGACACGTAGGACGTAATCATCTTCTTCTTTGTATTATATAATAATAATAATAATAATAATAATAAGATAAGATAAGTAACAGAGGCGCCCCACGGAAACGCTTCAAAGACCAGTTTAGGCGCCAACTTGACTTGGCTGACATAGAAGAGAGCACCTGGTTGCATGCGGCTTCAGAACGAGACAGCTGGAGGTCACTCACAAAGGCCGCGGGATACACATTTGAGACCAATAGAAAATCCGCTGCCGAGGACAGATGCAGAGGGCGAAAAGAAAATCTAAATCGACCACCTGCGGACAATGGTTATGCTTACCCTGGATGTGGCTAAATATGTAGGTCACAGTTGGGGCTTCGCAGCCACGGGAAATACTGTAATCCTCACTGATCTTCGGACTCGAAGACAAGCCTTATTGTAACACCTATGTATTTTGCGTTTTTAGTCTGTGTTACTGGTTAACCATGAATAAGATTAGTGGAATTTATATTGTATTAGTTTTTGTTTTTTTTTAATCTTAATAACTGACATTTTTCTGGCCGGAAAGACATTCTCCCATTTGTTTCCAATGTCTATAACTCATTCAATTCTCGTTGTAAAATTTCTGTATCTTGCCTTGTTTTATTGCTATATATATTACGCAATCGTCTGCAAATAATATGACTTTTGTTTCTGAACTAATGTAATTTGGTAAATAATTTATGTAAATTAAAAATAGTAGTGAACCTAAGACTGTTCCTTGAGGCGCATCTGTTTTAACTGTTATTGGTGTTGATTTAGAGCCATTTATTATTACATTGTAATGTATACTATCTAGGATACAAATGTGCTTGTTACAACATTTAAAAAATTCGTAGGACATAAAAATAAAGACCGAAAAACGAAATGTCCGATGGTTGGCAAATGATCATTTGACCCCGAAAAGGAAAGCGACCATTTGGTTGAGAACCCCTGTTCTAACTTCAGATTAGTAAAAATACAAATTTTCTGCAGAAAGCTTATACAATTTAATTGTACTAATGTTGTTCTTTTCAAAAATGGTGAAAAGTTGTTTAATTAGCTATTTAAATTTGTTCATTTCCTTTTTCCTTTGCATGACAAACTGTTCATTATATAATCTATGTAGCCTATATATAATTCTCTTTGTGGCCCAACCATGCGTCACCACGATGATAAAGTCATAGAAAGATAACTCTTTTATTTTTGCAAGTCGGACTAGAGTTGTCCCACGTAACTTTAATAAAATACTCTGAAAGACACAAAGATAAAGGCACATTCCTCGTCCCATATGCTAGGACAAATGTGTACAAATGCTCCTTCTTCTCTAGTGCTATTAGAGCATGGAATGGGTTGCCTGATCTAGCCAGGAAAACCAGTGACTTGGCAGAATTTAAGTCATTGGTTAATATGCATGACTGAATGCATGACGCGTAGGACGTAATCATCTTTTTGAAGTAACGTCTGTATTATATAAGATAAGAAGATAAGTAACTTTCGCGGTGACAGAGAGAGAGAGAAAGAGGTTCAGGAAAAAAAGAGGGAGGATGGGGTATGCTACGCCGCGGGTCTGCTAGGTGTATGTAATCATCTTCTTTTTAAAAAAATTAGTTTGTGTATTTGATAAGATAAGATAACTTGTTAGATAAGTTAATTCAACACCATGAATGTCTATATGATTTAAGTCTACCTTGAATGTAAAATCTCGTGGATCAGTGGAGTTCATGTATGTCTGTATCTCCAAGTTATAGTGCAGGGGCGTGACGGAGGTCGGAAGTCGGACATTCAGCAAGGGCGTTGATGTAGTAGGGGTTGTAGGTGCTGAAGACGAAGAGTCGGACGAAAGAGTTGTGACCTCGGCAATATCCACCGTTGAGCCTGACGTCATCGAGGTGAGTGCAGCCACTGTGGTACTTGCTGGACATAGCTGACCTGTCGATGAGAAGGAATACCATCCGATTTGACTTTATGGTGTGTTCTCGATGTATAGAGTATGGTCAAGTAGAATGACCACAACTCTATCAACAGAATCCTGCTTCTAGCCTGTATAATGTGTTTTTCAAACTAGCCATTTTTTAAAATAGTCATGTAATTTTTTTTCTACAAGATACATATATTTTACCATCAAAGTACGAGATTCGACTTTTTTCTTTAAATGCCTAAAAATTCTAGGAGGAATAATTTATGATTTTATTTCCTACTCTGTCTAGGCAATGAATTAAATGCCTAGGCTCTCTATATAGGCCTACTATGGTAGGTAATGTATTGAATGCCTCAGTGGGATGTTTTAAAAAATGATTGATGTTTAAGCCAATAAAAACATCAAAAGATGCATTTTCTAAAGAGATCAGCTGTCCACGCAGGTTCCTGAATAGAGGTAGTATAAAAAAGAACAAAGAATATATTTACTCTATGAAAGAAAGCATTTTTTTTCACAAAATACTACTATTGCGAAATTGAATGAAAATGTAGGAATTAAATTTTTTTTTTACAATACCTAGACGTTGATCTCAAAAACGGATCTAAGGAATTTTCTTTCTAGAAACATTTGATCATATTGCTGAGAATAGAATAACTAGCTCGTTGGACACACAGAGAATACTCTTTACCGTTAAAATATTTCAATGTAAAAATTTATTTTTTTTTTAATTTTGCAATACATTGAAGTAAAAAAAACAACAACATGTTGTAGACAGCTGTAATGTCCAGTAGCTGTTTATTGAAATTGAGGCAGATGAAAGTTTAGTGATAGATTCTCTAAGCTTTACGTATAACGTAACGTCTTCATTCTAGATCTTAAAGTAGATCTATATGCTTGCTGGCCTAATTGATGGAATCGTTCTTTCAAGAAGCTGACGGTGTCAAAATTAAGATATCGATACCCTTTTTTATTTGTTTTTTTTTAATACTAGTCGACCGGTGGCGTAGCATACGCCGCTATTTTGCAGGGCCGGCTTAGGCCACTGTAACTTAAGCATCGCACTTTCAGAGGACCCGCTCTTAGGCCCAGCACTTTCAGAGGACCCGCTCTAATTGCAGGTGTATAAATTATTAAATTAAATTAAATTAAACCATTTTATAACTTATAAAAGATTTCCAGCGGCCTCCTGATTTACCAAGAGCTACTGGAAATCTCCTGAAATTGTAAAATATACAAAAGAGTCCTGTAAATCTCCGGAAATCAATAAAATCTTTGAAAACTCAAAAAAAAAAAAAAAAAAAAAAAAATCTCCGGAAATATATATAGATAAAAAATTTTCATTTTGGGGTGTCATTCAAAATGGAAAACGCTAATCCGATGAAAAAAGAAAAGCATTATGCAATACCCGTAATTGTGTAATCAATGGTGTGATGAGCGCAGCCACCATCACAAAGATGAACCCTAACTTCGGGCTGACGTGGCAGCCTTTAGGTTCTACACTAATGTTGGTCGACTCGTAAGACATGTCAGAGGATTCTAACTTGCTTGAAGGCATGGAGTCAAAAATAATTCATTATGTTTTAAATATAGATATATAAGAGTGTTCCCGGGTTATAGCGTTATTGAGTCGAATTAATCAGAACTATACAGTAATATTTAATTAGGTTATTAAACAGAAAACACTGATACAAAAGTTGTGCAGATTGTAAGTCTAAAGAAACAATTTTTTGTTATGATTGATTGTAATTGACTATCGGGTTAAGACTTGACGTCTGCCAAGAATAATTCTAACTGGTAACTTCAAAAATACGGATTTCTATAAGAAACGAAACGAAAGTTGTGCGATCTCAAGTTCTGTTTTCTAGAGTTGATTTATTACAAGAGAGCCAGTTGAGACAAAGTCTTATCTTTGGCCTGATACTGAACACGATATCTTATTGTACTCGTTGAAATAAAGATAAGGAGAGAGAAAGATAGAGAGAGAGAGAGAGAGAGAGTGCAGACTCTAAATATCATAAAAAGTTTTTTTCAAACTAAATTTTTAAATGACACATATTTTCAATAACATTGTAGATTCACAGATATATATTATATATACATATATATATATTTACATGGTGACCGGTCATTTCATCCCCGGTCAATTCATCCCCGGTAATTTCATCCCCAATTAAATATTTTTTCTTATTCATAGTTTAATTGTGCTGTTTTAAGTCCTTATTTTATCTAATATATAAACAATAAGGCTTGTTATCGAGTCCGAAGATTAGTGAGGAATGCAGTATTTCCCATTGCTGCGCAGCCCCAGCTGTGACCTACATATTTCGGCACATCCAGGTCAAGCATAATCATTGTCCACAGGTGGTCGATTTAGATTTTCTTTTCGCCGTCTGCGTCTGTACTCGGTCTCAAATGCGTATCCCGCGGCCTTCGTGAGTGACCTCCAGCTTTCTCGTTCTGAGGCCGCATGCAACCAGGTGCTCTCTTCTATGTTAGCCAAGGAAAGTTGGCGCCTAAGCTGGTCTTTAAAGCGTTTCCGAGGGGCACATCTGTTATGTCGACCACCTTTTAGCTCACCAAAAAAAGACTGCCGTTGGAATACGTTCGTCTCCCATACGGTATACGTGCCCTGCCCAGCGTAACTGTCGGACCCTAAGAAGTCCCTCTATACTGTCCATACCGGCGTACGCAAGGACATCGCTGTTTGTAGTGCGGTCTTGCCACCGTATGTCCATGATGGAGCGCAAACATCTTTGGTGAAAGCGCTCAAGAAGTCTTAGTTGTTTTCTGTACAGTGTCCATGTCTAAAAGCCATTTAAAAGGGTTGAGAGAACCACTGTCTGGTAGACATTGATTTTGTAGGCAGGCGATTTGTTCCACCAAACTCTCGCCTGAAGGCGTCCAAAAGCGTTACTGGCCCTGGCCAGACAGTTATCAACTCTGAAGGAACAACCGAAATATGTAAAACAATAAACATTCTAAACTAGACCAAAATTCTAGATCTAGAATCTACAATGATTTTAATTACAATATTAATCTAAATCTAGTTTTAAAAATCTAGCTCTAGTGTAAAAGAAAAAAAGAAAAAATCTAGCTAGTCTAAAAAATCTAGCTCTAGAGTAAACAAGGTTACAAAGACAGTTTGTGTGGAAACACAAACTCAAAATCGTCCCCCGAAGTGGTCCACCCAGGCAGGCTTCAATATTTTTAGAAAGAACATCCGAATGAAATTATATCAAATACAAATGACAGACGAGAATGGAGTAAGAAGGTTGACAGATCTTGTATAGGGCCCCAACGGTCCAGCAGATCAAAGGATAGGTGAAACTGAATGTAAAGTTAGATGTGAACCTGGCCTAACTAGTTCCCCTTTCAGACCTTGTGGTCTATAGGGCAGATGATGTAAAGTTTATCTGTTTATGTGGCCTACGCTTAACGAGGGTGTCATGTAGCCAGCACAACGACCAACCGCCTTTAACTAATGTCAGGTACCCATCAGAGCTGGGTGGTCCCGGGTTCGAATCCTGGAGAAGACTGGGATTTTCAACTTTGGAAGAATAAAGATAATAGTAGATATTTAATGATCTTTTGCTGCAAAAAGTATTGTGTTACAAAAGTATTTGTATATGTTTTTCTTCTTTTTAAGTAAATTTGCAAAAAAATGAATACAAAATGGAAAAGTTACAAGAGGAATATTGAGATAAAAATATGTTTTAACAAATTGAATAGACTCATATGCATTTTTTTTAAACTTTAATTTAATCTAAAAACATTTTAGAAATATTAAAAAGTAAAATTTAACATGAAGTAAACTAATGTATAAAAAATGTTCTAGATTTTTTTCTTTTTGCTGACAACTGATAAGTAAATTATAGGTTTCATAAAGCGCTACATGTTTATAGCATGCTTAATGCGCTATGGTCAAATGTCATTGTTAAGTAGTGGGAGACGCGAGCAAAGCTACTCTGCCTCATCGTGACGCTCGTGCGGATACGACCATTAGAGGAAGCGGTTAGGCTAAACGGGTAGCAACACAAGACTCCCGTGGAGATGCCCGCGGGTAGACGAGAGTCCACCCATTGCACGGCGCGGAGTTGTAAAAAAAAGTCCCAACAAACCTTTCACAAATCCATGCGCCGTTCCTCAAGGGACCATTGCATAAATGGCGAGTCCCCCACGGTTAGCTTGGTATAACGAAGGAAATGGCGGAGGCTCCGGTGTCCTCGGCCTTCTGCCATGTTCAGCCAAGCATGAGTCCGGGGCCAAAGGCATTGGGAACAGCAATGCTTTACATAGGCATTGACTCGGGTCTCTCTCAAAACAGAACTGTGTTCACGCAGGTTTTTTTTTTTTTTACTGTTTGGCGTCCAAACAGGTTTTTTTTTCATACTTAGAACTCGAAGAGCCTTCGGCTCAGCTCTTGGACGATCAACAAGTTGTGGGAGAAGGTTTTGCGTGCAGCTCAGTAAACACGACACAGCTAAACTTTTCCTTCATAGGTTGCCAAGCCCAATTCAAGCGTACTTAGCATCTCCACAACTCTTCCCATCTATATCATCTTCAAATATATAAACGTTTTTTTTTTTTAAAAAGACATTTTGGCAATAAAAATTGTAACCATTTTAAATTTTAAGGAAACATAATAATTTGTCACATTTTAATTGAATTTCTTTTTTTTTTTTTTTTTTTTGCTTTCTATTATTATATAAGACGGACAATTACAATCCAAAAACGCTGAAATCGTAAATCATGATATTTTGGGTGAACATAAGATACTTCGTTGAATTTTATGGCCAATCGTGTTCAGTAAACTCGATATAAGACTGATCTTTGAAAGCCCTCTTTTGCTACTAGGATGTCTAGGGTGTGTCTAGAGTTCCCACTGACCATGTTATAGTTCATAAACTTTTGAACGTCGTCATGATACACGTATGTAGATACTGGAAAGTTCGCACTCTAAGAGAATCATACAACGCATTTGTTTGTGGTTGTCTTTTTTTTTATGAAAAAAAAAACTGCTTGCATTGTTGATTTAAAAATTATTTTTTTTTTATTTCAGAAAAGGACAAAAGTAGCCGTTGCATCAAAACTTTGAAAGGTCTTAAATATGATGGATTTTCAATTTCTTTTCTAGTTTAAGTGATCTTGAAGGGATGGACGGACGGACAGACATTCCACACAAAACTAATAGCGTCTTTTCCCCTTTCGGGGGCCGCTAATAATACGTATAGGCGGAAATACCCGAAGACGTAAGAGTCCGTTCAAGAGTAATATTTTCTCGTTCTCAAGCCAAATGTTGTTGTTTTGTTTTTACTTTAAAAAATAAAATGATCAAAGCAAAGTTCTCCCAGTGTGCAGACGTTAGGTACTTGAAAGAAGTTCCAAAGAGATAAAGGGAGACAAAATAAACTAAGTCATGGGCTCAATAGTGAACGATCGCTGTTTTCAGCTTGGAATAAGGAGAAATACTTTCTGCTGCATGCTAAATAGCTTGGAAAATCGAATTGAATACATTGTACAGAACTGTTTGAGTACTTTGACGTTTTTCTAAGTACCTTGTTTTATTAAGGCCAAATAGGTAAATATTCTTAGTTATATTTGAGTATTTTAAAATATTTTTTATTTATTTATTTATTTTTGTTTTTTCCCCTAACTTAAAATGCCTATTGGACATTTTCACTATAAAATAAAACAGTGAACAAAGAATTAACACCAAAAAAAAAAATACCAAAGATACTCGGAATATCTATATATATAATTCTCTTCTTCCCTCAACAGTTTAAACGAGTAGTAAGAAGTAAAGGAAAGATCACTCTGCGGATAGTCCACGAGAAAACAAGAGGGGGGGGGGAGAGAACACGTAGTCACAACATAGCAGGGCAGGACCGTTGCAATAGCACTCTTTTTTTTTTAATTATTTCTACCTCACGTTAAAAATAAAAGGGGGGAGGGGTAATCTACTCTGCAGAAACTATCAAAGCGACAGAGCACGCTCAAGAGTTTGGACACAATGGAAAGATCACTCTTTTATTTTTGCAACTCGGACGGAGGCACTAGCGGTTCCAGAACTTTGGAGTTGGGGGGGGGGCGATATTTTTCCGAACCCTAACCCTATCGCCCAGTAAACAATAACCCTATGCATAAACGTGCGTACAGCATATATATGAGAATAAAAAAAGCAGTATTTCCTAACCCCAACCTTCGGCTAAAAAAAAAACAGAACAAAAAACAGTCATGTTGAGGCCTTTCTCTTGCAAGCTTGGGGGTCTGGGGGAGCTCTGTAAGATTATTTACCATGGTTATGCTACAGTTTTTAGATTTTTAGGCAAAAATTATTTTTTTACAAATGTATTGCTAACTTATGTACGCTCTGTCATACTAACTACTAAATTTACACACACACAAAATGTTTATTTTTATTTTTAAATAGAAACAGTCTTTGCATATAAGTGAAACAAAAGAGAAACAGTCTTTGCATATAAGTGAAACAAAAGAGAAACAGTCTTTGCATATAAGTGAAACAAAATTTAAAACACAAATTAATAAGTAGTTATACCATCGCCTGGATTTAACGGCCAACAACATTACCACTACCATTACTATTATTATTTTTGCTTTGAATAAGAGATTGACCCTTTACAGAACAATTAGATAATCATTATATGACATCAGTTAGGTCAAGTTAATATGTAGCATCACCTTCACTTTCATCTGACCCTGGGTCTGCTGGACCGTTGGGGCACCACACAAGATCTGTCAACCTTCTTTCTCAATTCTTCTCTTTCATTTGTCTTTGATAGAATTTCATTCAGATAATCTTTCTGAAAATATTGAAACCTGCCTTTTTACCTGCCTGGGTGGATCACTTCGGGGGCCGATTTTGAGTTTGTGTTTCCACACAAACTGTCTTTGTAACATTGTATTGTTATTCTTGTAAAATTTGAACTATATCCTAGGAGATTTTTAAAAAATGAATTTAAAAAATAATGATCTAGATCAAATGACTAAATGTGTTGAAGAGGTAGCACAATCTAGCAGGGAAACATTCTATTTATATTTTCTACTTCCACTTCTAAGAATTCTAATTTATTTCTAATTTTAATAATATATCAATAGCGCATTGATTTACAATTTACTTTAATAAAAAACTATTTAAAAAAAAAAGAAAATAATGCTTTTGTATTTATTGATAATTTTTTATTGATTATTATTCAAAACTATTGGTCGCAACGAAATTAAAATGTTATTTATTAATATTGATGTAAATATTTAGACCTAAACGTTAAGTACAGTTCATATTCGAATTCAAATAATTCGTATTTTTGCTTCAAGAAATTAATAATTAATCAGCCTATATAAAGGGTTATACGTGTGCCATAATAGTAAAAAAAAACATATATTTTTAAAAAGTTTTTTTTTAATTGTAACAGTCAAACCAGAGTTTTCACAGTGTAACCGATTTGATCGATATTTATCTATCAGAAATATACATAAACTGTATGTTTCTGTGAAAAATCGTTAGAACCGTTTTTAGAAAATACACTTCAAATTTCCTGCTGGTTTCCTCACCTGATGAATAATTCGAAAACAAATAGGAGGATCAGCACGCTATCAGCACTGTGACTTTAAAATCTAATATTAGACAATATTGTTAAATAAAAAACTTCAAAAAGTTGAAAATTCTTTTTTTTTTTTTAAATTCATTAACAAAATTTAAAAATTGAACATATTGAAAATACAGTAGAAATAAAATACTTAGAAGAAAAAATTTGTTTAAAAGTATTGAGTGCTTTCCATTTTTTTTTAATTCTTTACATCAAGCTTCAGGGAAAGACATTTTAATTGGTTACAATGGCTGAAAACGCTGTCCCAGAAGAGGGTAAAATTAAAAAAATTATTTAAAAAAATCAATATATATTTTTCAAAATGTCTCTCTGTCATCCTGTAAGGAGATATGTTGCCTATCAATATACTAAATTTCAGACCTGTAGCTGTAATAGTTATTTCAGAAACACATTCTTAGAAATGAGATGATTTGACCCCTCGACACCCCCTTATGATAAAAAAAAGTTGAATTTCATTAAAAAAATATTTTTTAAAGGTATATTATGTGTTCCTATGGTCAAATACATTGAAAAGCCTAAAATGTTAAAAACAAAAAAAAAGTTTTCAAGGTAGATGACCCCCTTAAGCGCTTGGCTCCCGAACTCGGGTCCCAGGTTCGAGTCCTAACGAGACTGGGATTTTCCCCTCGGGGATCTTTACGGCGCGTCTGAGGCCACCCAGCTCTAATTAGTTTCTAATGTAAGTTGGGAAAAGAAAAGGCGGTTGGTCGTTGCGCTGACCACATAACATCCACGTTAACCGTGAGCAACAGAAACAGAGGAGCTTTACATCATCTGCCCTATAGATCACAAGGTCTGAAAGATGAACTAAAAAAATGATAAATAAATTCCTAAATATTTTTTCTATAGTTGTGCACCTTATGTTGCATTAATGGAAACTTTTTACAGTTACACAGATTGAGGACCATTGGATGTTTGAATGGACAAAGCAAGTCATGCAATAGCCTAATGACACTAGTGAGTGTCAAGATTTTGTAATTGTGTGTGTCTTTTTAAAAATACTTTTTAACTTGAGTTTTAGTTACTTTGTTTGTAAATATTTATTAGGAATTTCGGCGCGAAAATTTGTTTCATAAAAAAAAGGATGAAGTTTTGACTTGCCAACAATAACGTGACAATTTAAAAAATGACTGGAATTTTGGCTGTAACGAAAGTAAACACAATACTTTTGGAAGCAATGTTGGCCTTTTGCTTGTGTTATTCGCTTATTTGAGAGTTACCTCCGTTTGGACTTATCCACAAAAGACACAAGGCGGAGGCGCCTAACATATATTTAAACATTTTGTTCATAATACACACACAGATCACACAAAACCAATATTTTTAACCTTCTTTCTTTATTCTGTACAATAGGTCAGCTCTTTTAAAAACTTAGTTCAGAAATTTGCCAGTCGCCTTGGGTCATCAAAATTGTTGTTCTATTGAATGGCAGGAGATGCTCATAACTATAACAGAAGGACTTTCCGATGTAAATCTGATAGCCCACCTCTGACACCAAAATATCTACTGTAATAGTAATTGTAAATAGAAAAGAATAGTTAGTATTTAGAATCTTTTGCACCGTGATCAACTCTACAGAATTATTGAAGGATTGTAGGTAAACATACATTTGTCTTCTGTCGTACGCAATCCATAGCACAAGAGGGCACGTTTCATAAGAATTGTCTTCACTTAACAAAAGTGATTGTTGCGTGTGGACCAGTGGATTTAAACTACCAGACAAGTGGATCTGAAAATAGACCAATGCAAGTTTCTTATTTCCTGATTAGGGTAAAATATTAAATAAATCATTTATATACTGTGTACTTGTTATGACATCAGAAGTCGCATGTCCAAAAGAATTAGCTTCTTATCAATATATGTTTTTTATCACGAGGGTAAAAACACTTTAAACATATTACTTCTAAAAAGATTTTTTTTAATTATATTAATTTTCTGAAAATATCTGCGAACAATAAAATATAGATTTCTATCATCCCCCCCCCCCAAAAAAAAAACCCCACAAAAAACAAGTAATTTAAAAAATCATGTAATGAATGTAAAAATGGTCGTAGTAGCAAATACATTAAAATGTAATTGTGGTATTCGAATATCACTAATCCTCTTTTTGTCATAATATAAGGTTATGAAAGAGTTTTCTACATTAAAAAAACAATAGGCATATATAATTCAAGACGAATTTAGTATGGCTTTTATTTTTACTGCAGAGATTTTTGGGTGAGAGGCAGGTAGCTAATATATCCAAACAAACGGCAAGTGCAGATACCATTTTGGATCAGCGGCGTCGCACACTCTGACAAGGTGCAGCAGTGAATGTTTGGACTAGGAAGTAAATTATTTCCAAAAGATTTTATTCAAGTTTTTTTAACCAAAAATAATGTAAACAGTAAAAACCTATTTTAAGATTTTGACTTTGGCCATACAGACACTCCGATAGAGCTCGAAGGATATAGACTCACGGATCTTTCCCAAATAGCTTTACTATAAATATTGAAAATATAAAATAAATTATTCATGTAAACATTAAATTAAAAATATATATACATACCACAGAACCTAAAGTTATCTCCTTTGGAAAAGCAACATAACGACTGAACGAATTTAAGCTAGAGCCTGTGTATTTCTCTTGATACTCGTGAGGCCACGATAATGTTTTAAATGTGTTAAAAGTTAGATTTACTATAAGGCCACCGGGACATATCGAGCACAAATTTACGTCACTGGAATATTTAAACACTGCATATGTATTGGACAGTGTGCAGGACAAGGCACAGGACAGTTTTGACCGGCTGGTGAATGTCCACATCGTAGTCTCATTACAGCCAACAGGTTCTAAATATTGGTCTTGGAAATCGGTCAAGCAAATATCGATACAAGTCCAGACAGTCGATGACGTTAAAATATATAGAAAAACTTTGATATGCATATCTTACAACTAAAATATAATCTCTTTAAATAATGTTCAAATATAAAGACAATTTTACGAAATACTATTCTTCAAGTTATAGATATATATGTTTATATTACTTGTCCTACGGTGCTTCACAGGTGGGTCTATGTGTTATTGGTCAGCACAATCGACTAGTCAGAACCAGTTTATTGCGGTTTAATTTTATTATTTAAACTTATGTGACGAATGGCCGGATAACACCCGCGTGCAGTAGTTAAGTCGTCAATGGTTTGGCTGATTATTTATTAAAGGTAGGAGCTTTGAATACAAAAGCATTCATTTGTCAACACTTTATCAGACATGTGAAGCCCAGACACAAATACATGCATTCGGTCCACATGTAGTGATAACTGAACAAACTTTGTAAGCCGGAAAATAAATATTGAAACACAATGTGAAACAGAATATTCTATATCTTACAGAAAAAAAAAGAAAACAGGAAAAAATTTCTCTTTGTTCTATGAAATTCTAAAAACTAAAATTCTTAACGCACATCATGAAATTTAAACATAGAGTACAAAGGTGTGTGCTTACCATGGGCGTAGCCGGGGTTCAAACCACCCCCCACCCCGAAATGAAATTTCCCCTTATTGCCACGTCACAGGTCTTTAGGATGTCGCAACAAGTTATTGGTGTCCACTGCCCACACGCTGTAAAGTAGCAGGTCAGCGTTGAAGCCTTTATATGTTCCAAGAGGGTCAGCCCCTAAACCAGCGGTTCTCAACCTTTTATGCTCGGCGACCCCTTTTACAATCTCCCACTCTGCCGCGACCCCCCCCCAAACCTCACACACACACACACACACACACACACCTATAGAAGAATGGACAAAAACAATCCATTTTTTCGATGGCCTTTGGCGACCCCTGGCAAATCGACAATCGACCCCCAAGGGGGTCGCTACCCACAGGTTGAGAACCCCTGCCCTAAACAATCATAATTATATAATAATAGTACGAATAAACTAAGTGAAAATATCAAGTGTTGGTTTCAGATATATCAAACCCTAAGAGCACTATAGCATTCTATATGCCCCAACGCTGTTGTAGTAACCTAGTTTAGTTAGAGAGTATGTTAGGTTTGTAAGCTCTTATCTTATGAATATACAAACGTTAATTTAAAAAAAAGACTATATCCTACGAGTCATGCATGTTAACCGATGACTTAAATTCTGCAAAATCATTGGTTTTCCTGGCTGGCTCAGGCAACCCATTCCATGCTCTAATAGCACTATGGAAGAAGGAGCATTTGTACAAATTTGTCCTAGCATATGGAACGAGGAATGTATTGTTTAATTTTTTTAGCGACGCTAGAAGTAGTGACGTAGTCAAACAGACGAATGACGTTGCAGAATAGAACGATATGGCGAAAGTTTATAGAATGTTGAATAGTGTTAGAGATGGATAAATAGACCAGACAAACATCACATTTGTCAATCAATGAATCATTTGAAGTACTCTGAAGTCTTGATCAAGTCTATCTTGTTAACTGTAATGTTCTTTGGCTAGTTTGGACTAGTTGATGAAATAGTATTGAATTTGAACAATACATGATGATCCTAGCCAGAACTCTGTGTCTGTACGATCATTTAAGAATGGACAATTGTTTTGTTTACTTCTATTAAATTTAACTGTTTATCATTATCTTTTTTTTTTTTTAAACTTTTTAGAACATACAATAAATACAGTTAATGCATTAAAATGAAAAGTTATTGGTCATTAATATAGAATATTTTTAAAAGCTAAGTTCAAAGATTTGCATGTAGCCTTCAACTCGTAAAAATCTGGCCACTTCTGCTGGCATGGCTCGCTCGTAGGAACAGCAGTATGTCTTATTGAGTTGAATCTCATAACTCAATTCTGTCACTAAAATGTCGATACTAATGTTGTTTAGCGAATATGTTTTCATAATGATTTTCAAATGCTTGTCTTTGAGAATATGTTTATATACATTTCGTCAAAGGCATAAATAAATTGGGTTTAAAGGGGGGTCGTTGAGGAATCTAAGTCTCTGCACATGTACATAGTCAAAAGGTATGCCGGTTAGCATTGGTATGTACGCTCTTCCGACCAGATGAATCTGAAAATAAAGTATGAAATAATGAGACACGTTTAGACCCTATAGTGTACATCAGTGATGCCCAACCTAAATCGAAATGCGGGCCATTTTAATTTTTGACACTTGTTTTGCGGGCCACATGACCGAAAACATACAAAAACGAAACAAAATGGAACTAAAACAATTTTATTTGAAACCCGTAGATCTAGTACTTACATTGACTATTGAGATGTTTGAAGTTCATCTATTTTACCCTTCGAAAAATGTCTTCATTTCCCTACTTTAAATGTGAGTAACATATCGGGCTTTAACAACGACTCATTTACTTTTCTATTTTTGGTAACTATTCAATTCTTCATTCTGTAGGAGTAGTTTTATTGGCAAGTCAAATCAAGAATGCTGTCCTATTTCATAATGCCATTATACATGTTGTTTTTTAAACAGCCACACTTTCTTTACCAATCAAAGACATTGACATACTAATTATTATCATGTTCCACTTTTCTTGATACATCTAGTCCCATTTCCTAGACACAGAATGTTATAAGTCATGGTAAAAATTCCATCCCAGAAAAAGTATAATCCCTAACGTAGGTAAAGATACCTTTATCAACCATTTTAGAGTGGAGATTTTTTTCTACCCTTTGTGTAGACGTTTCGGCGGTCCGGATGGAACCATGGAACCGAGACTAGCCCCGCGGGCCGTTTTTTGAGCATCACTGGTGTACAGTAATTAACTTTTTTTTTTGTTTGTTTTTTTTCATTAAACATCTTGTTTTTGTTTCATGAAATGAACAAACAAAATTTAAAAAAAAAAATTAAGTTTCAATTAAGTGTATCAATTAGTTTGGATCAGTCATATTATTAAATTTGTAATAAGCCTCAGAAGACTAATTTAGCTTATACCACCACTTCAATCAAGTACAATTTGTTTCCCTTGGAAAGGGGACTGATTCAGATAGTACCACCACTTCAGTCAAGTACTATTTCTTTTCATTGTTTGAGATGCCAATTTATTACCAATAGTAATTGAACTAATCATTTTTTTAAATATTATTTTGGTTTCTTGTGTTGTCAGGTAAAAGAAATAATTGTGCACAATTTCAGCCTCGTCCTAGATTGGGTGTCATTAAAATAACATGTACAAACCTTTGGCTAAGCTGACAGACACTCAGACAGACAGAGTGCATATTATTGTAACAGTCTTTTTGTTGTCGTTGTTTTATTAAAACGAGAACCAATCGTTAGTTAATAAGTAGGCCTACGTCCCTTTTGTGCGTTGTTCTGACGGCACCAGTACGTAATGTACCTTGCACTTATGAAAGTGTTCGAATCCTCGCCGGCTACCGATGTTTTGGCAAATCGGTTCTTAGACCTGGGACGTTTCCGATAAAAGTCGTGAGCTTTATAGGCAGTTGAGCAGACCAGACAGAGGCGTGGTGGCAGCTTAATCGTGCGGAGCAGGCCGTCACAGCCCAGTTCCGAGTCGGACACTGACCAACGGGTGCTTACTTCGGACGGTTTCGAGAAAACTACGTCATACGGTGCCGCCACGTAGAAACAGTAGACCACGTTCTTTACGAATGTCGCGATCTGCATGGATGACGTAGAAACAGTAGACTACGTTCTTTACGAATGTCGCGATCTGCATGAAAGGCGATCGGGACGAGGATTCGAGATCGAGAGAACTGATCTGTCTGCGGCAACTGGCCTGTCCTAGTACGGGGAGAAGGCTACCTTAAACCTCACTGCCCGCTTCTTTTCATGTGATCTAAGGTGAGTAATTTCAGCACTAATGGGGTTTCTGATACATTCCTTTTGCACGCAAACTATTTATACTGATACTTCTGTCTCGAAAGACAATGGATGGGCCCATATGAATTCCCTGGGATACGATTCTCAGGCTCAACGTGTCTCTCTGGTGTTAAGGCAGACGAATAGGCCAATTGGAAGGTGAGGCAGAACCGACATTAGGGTTCCAAATGGAAGTGAGTTCATTGCATTGGCGGGAATGGAAAAGGGCACCACACACCGTTCCTTAAAGGAACGTTTCTTGATGGTGTGGTACTAGTAAGGTGATTGAGAGAGTAATGCTGGGGAGAGAGACTCAGCCTCGTTATATCTCCACACAGACTCAATGTAGAAAACGGTTTAGGAAGAAAAATTATTGTTAGACTGAAGCTTTATCAATCATATCAAATAAGTTTTATTTTAGGTGTAAATGAGTTTCCATGGGATGAGCTTAGAGTGTGAATGTATTGTAAACTCTGATGACAATCACAAAGGTGAATTAGCTTACCTGGGACTAAACAAGTCAGAGAGAACGTCCTTTAGTCCATGCATGAGAATGTCTCTATTTTACAGCCTGTCAACTTGCGCACAAAATAAACCACAGGAAACATTTAAACTAGAATAACAGGAAAAATACTTTTTTTTAACCATACCTCTATTCAAGTTAGAACTTAATGAAACCTGGACTCGGATCTCAAAAATGACTCTAAGGCTCTACTCTCCTTTGCGCTCTTCATGGAACACAGGGTCTCAGTAAAAAAACAAGCCACTCTCCACGGTCTCTTGGTAGTGTTTTCATTGGCTTCCCAACTCTTTCCTGTCTTCTCGGCTTCATCTAGTACACTGCGTTGCCACTACTCGCCACGTTCTTTTTGGTCTTCCTCTGCATCTTATGCCCTGGGCGTTTCACTCTAAGGTCCGTCTAACTCTATTGTAGGTATGTGTTTTAAGGGTGTGACCAAAATCCATTCATCCGTTTGGCCAACGAGCTAGTAATTATTTTCTCAGCGATATACATTAACTGTTAAATTTTTAGGAAAATCGTTTGAGCCGTTTATGAGATCCGCGTTCAGGTTACACCTTCCATCCATACTCCAGTCTCCAGGTTCAAGGTTTCATGAAGTTCTAACTTGAATAGAGGCATTGTAAAAAAATAACATGCTCAAAATCGCATGAGGTAATCTACTTATTATTATACTGATTTTTCCTATTCTAAATCACATACATACATACCACGGAACCAATATTCATCCCATAAGGAATAGAGAAAAAACGACTCACTAGAGAAACAGTAGGTGCTGAGTTTATTTCTTGATAAACTTTTGTTTGTATTGAAAGTCAGATTCTGTATTAGTTCTGCGTTACGTAGAGAGCAGATGCCAGAGTCACTTGAATATATAAAAATTCAACAAGACTTGGAAGATATGCAATACAAAGCATATGATAATTTGGAACTGCTGGGGAATGTTCACATGAGTTGTCATTACATCCAACGAGTTCTAAATATTGGTTTTGAAAATTTGTTACGCAAGTAATGTTACACTTCCAGCCAGTAACAGACGACAAGACAACTAGTAACAATATTACTGGTAACATTTTTAGAAATGTGGGTGTGTCCAGTAATTACTTTATTTTTACAAATAAGTTTTTCTCTGTCGACTGTAAGCAAGCCTCTAGGCTCAAAATTTACTTAAAATTGTATCAAAGTATGACGTATTCTGAGATCACTGGAATCTCGGAAATCGGAACTGCATTTTATAAGATGATTTATGCGGACAATAATTTAGATGACATTTTTGCACTGGCATGAAAGCTTTCAAGAATTAGATGACAAAAAAAAATGTAACCTTGAACTGTTTTATGTAAGAAAATTTGAAGTTTGTTTGAGTTTCATTATGCGCGCGTGTGTTGGTCTGTGTGTGTACCTCTCTGTGTGTAAGTGTGTTTGTGTGTGAAAGAGTGTGTGTATTTGTGTTTTTTGTGCGTGTTTGTATCTGTTTGAATGTGTTTGTGTGTTTGAGTGTGTCTGTGTGTGTTTGCGTGTATGTAGCTATGAGAACCCATCTTTTTTTTAAAAGAAATCAATCATTACCTCGTTCGTGTTCACGCGTTCAATCATCATCATCAAACTCCATTAGAGTGAGGGCTTGAGAGGCTTAAATCCTCTCTTGCAAAGCCCACGACAGAAACCCTGCTGTCTTGCGTAGTGCATAAATGTCGCCATACAGGTCGAGAATTTTTGGTTTTCCCAGACCTGTCGTGACGGAGATCAGCAAGTCTGGGGCAGTCAAACAGAATATGAGGCACGGTTTCCTCTTCTTCCCTGCAGCGGGGGCACCGTGAATCAAAATTTGGCCATAACCGTGAGAAATATGAGCCAACAGAACAGTGGCCGGTCCTGCACTGTGCTATAAAGCTTGCTCAGGCCTGGACAGCCTCCACCACGGGGAAGTGTGGTCAGGGCGCCTCATGCGCTCCCAGACTCCACGGGTTTTTGGGAGTTGTCCCAGCACTCAAACCACTTTTCCATTTCTGTTTTTGAATTATAGCCAGAGCATGATGAAGACTCGCAGCCTGTTCAGTGGGTGGTGTTTGCTCTCCCTGGTGGGCCAAGGAGTCTGCAATAGTGTTGTAAGTCACTACTATGTGACTCGGTACCCACTGCATTATTACAGGGGTGCCATAGCGTTGTTTTATGTTGTGTAAAGCCATGATGACTTTGTGGATATTAGGGGGACATGGTCCAGGGCTTTGCAAAGCCTGTAGTACAGATTTTGAGTCAGTGACCACAACAATCTGTGTTGCCCTCAAATGTCCCTCGCCGAGTTGAGAGTCAATGACTTTTAAGGCTTCACAGACTGCCATGGTCTCCGCATCGAAACTGCAAAAACTACCACATGGTCCAAAGATTTTGACTGTGTGAGAGCCAAGAAAGTCGATATAGGCTCCATAGCCTGCTCTTCCAGAATCTATCGATGCGGACCCATCAGTGTATGCAAAAATAGCACTGGGCTTGAATGTATTAATGGTCTCCAATGCTAGAATTTGTAGGTCGTTAGATGAACGACTTAGCTTAGTGGCAATAGGGTCTACAAGTTTCAAACGTATGTCTGAGGTCGTTGGGCGACACCAAAGGGAAGGGGATGAAAGCGTTGAATGTTTTGTCGGTTGGTGGAGAGGTCAGCTTTATTAGATAGTCTAGTGGCATGATGCATAAAAGACTGAATCTGAATCTTCTGCATCTTCAACCATCCACTACCTTTCTAGCTGGGAGGTATTCATCCAGACTTTTATACTGCTCAAAGCAGGTCAGTACTGACCTTTCCCTCCTAAGGTTTAGTGGACCTACATTAGTCATTATTTCAGCCGCATTTACTGGGCTTGTCCCAAAGGTTCCACACACAAATCTTAGTGCTTGGGACTGTATTTTATCAAGTTGTTCAAGAGCAGTCCTAGAGCCATAAATTTGCACAGGTAGGCTGTAGTCTATCTGTGATCGGACTGCTCCTAAATACAGTGATCGGAGCATGTCTGCTCGGGCTCCCCACTTCGTGGATGCCAGCTTCGGCACAATGCAAAGATTTCCTGAGGCCTTTCTTGCAACATCCTGGATGTGCTCACACATTTTTAGTTTACGATCTAAAGTTACACCAAGGTACTTGGGTAGCTTTTCCATGCTGAGAGCCACTGCGTTAAGGGAGAGCCGGAAAGGTTGCCCGAGAATGCCAGTCCCTAGCGTGAACAGAGAATAGACCGTCTTGGAGGTGTTTAATTCTAGCCTCCATTTTGTGTGTATGAGCAGAGCGTATGGAGATCTTCTTGCAACACTTTTTGTATAGATGTTGCGCTCCTTCCGGATTTCCAAAGGACAATATCATCAGCATATAGCAGCTTTTGGCATTTTATGAAGGCCGTGAAAATGGCGCATGACAGGACGGAGCCTTGGGGGAGGCCGTGCACGAGGGTCATTTCCCCTGAGACTTCTCCGTACATCCTTGTTCTTATTGTTATTATTGTACGCTCGTGTTCAATAAAATATTGACAAGAAAAATCGATTACTCATACAGTGCCTACGTACTTATCCCATTGAACCATTTTTTTTTATTGAAACCTAGGAAATACAACTGTTGCCTATTTGAACAGTGATGTTGTAACGATGTATTTACATTAATCTTAAAATAAGAAACTATGTAATGTCTTTGTTAACCTCCAGCCGATATTATGTATCTTTAGCTAAACATTTAGTAAGGCGAGACTGAACAACAATACAGCAATGTAATTGAACCCATTCATAGTCTGCATAGAGATGTGTAGAGATGTTAAAGGGAGTTTAAGTGTAATTTTAAGTCATGGGGAGATAATCGATACAGTTTAATTTATTTAATAAAACTAATTTCTTAACAGAGTTCCACAGTTAATTAAGGTGTCAAAATAATTAGAATAGAGGGGGAAATCTTTTTTTTTAACTCAAAAGTCTTTATAGTAAATTAGATGTGATGTATGTATAAAATCAATATATAAATATTTTATTACGCAAGTTTCGAGCAGTAATAAGTGTCAGGTCTTTGTATTTTTATTATGATATTTAATACTACAAAATACAGCAGTATAAAGATATTGTAATTAATATTATCACAATGTGTGGGTATTTGTTATAATAAATTTTTTTAATTGCAAAAATTTTAGGCCCAAGTTCAGCCCGAGAGTCACACCATACACATCCAGTTGTACATAAACTAATAAACTAGGTGTATGATGATTTCAAATAAAAATATAAATTTAATATAATGAAATATTTACAATGATAATGACATCTGACTTATGAGATTATAATCAAATATAAGTGCATATAGTTTGATATGAAAATAAATCAATACTTATAATAAAATTCTAGTCACTATTTAAAACATATTCACCTTAACTCATAAAGTTTAATAAGAATGTCCATTCAATCTTCTGGTACAAAACTGGCAATACAAGTAGATCTATCTTCTAGCCAGGATACTGTTCACCGATGACCGTTAATCAAAAGTTCATAGTTCACTCTGTATCACCAGGTCTGGACATAGCAACCCTTGCAGTCTGGAATCTGGAACCTCGGACTCGTGAAAACAAACTTGAACGTCAGATAGACTAACTGATGAAAATCCTCAGTCCTGTAGCCTCAAGCTAAGATCTCAATACTGAGACCTGAGACTGGAAACTGAGACCCTATAGAAAGATAAAAGAACAGATTCTTCTAATCTTCTAATCTAATTATAAAATTTACAAATACGATCGAAACCAAATACAATGAGAAAGTAAAACTCACCCTAAACAGGGGTCAAGATAATCCAATTAGAATATCAACCAAGGAACAACGATAAGGCTGTCCCTTATCAGATCCAAGGAGACATTCAAGAGCTGACACAAAAGCGACTTGTCTCTTCAACACAAGATGGAGAGAATGAAACAGACGATTGATGACGAAAGTCATAACACGCACTCACTCTACTTCACAAGAAATAATGACGAAGCAACAAAGGGAGATCATTCCACTAGCCTACACAAGAAAATAGAAAATAACTCAGATGACGTCATCATCTAGTGATGAACGCAGCGCTATTGGAATGTAAAAATTTTATCCTGCAAAATGACGTCATCAAAATAGACGAAATCAGTGCTATTAACTATGGAGTTACTCAGATAACTGCGACAATGAGAAAAAACTTAAATTGTTTAAAAATATAGATAACATCTACCATAGTGCCATATTCGCTATTATTCGGAAAGCACAACGGTCCAATGCCTTTACTTGTCCCTAACTAATGTCAGGTACCTATTAGAGTCCTTAGAGATGGGTGGAATCAGAGACTCCCTAAGATCCAGAGATTCTCTCTTTCTCCCTCCTTGTATCTCTCTCTCTCTCTCTCTCTCAAATTTACATCAAATCGGGGTGATCCACCATATTTTTGTAAATGCTTATATAATATGTGCAGTTACCTCTAAAATCAATACTCACAGGACAAAGTTGGATATACTATGTTTTATGATTATACTAATACGGAGAGCTGTCTCAATCAATTTTACTTCGTTTGTCGTGTGGTATTTCAGAAGTGAAAAAAACTGAATGAACATACGTCTGTGGATCTCGAATTAGTTACGTAAGGAGGTTTTCAATTTATTCATATTGTTTGAACTTGTTTCGTTTGAGAAACACATTCACTCTTTAGTCTTGTCTTCAATCTCTACTCATCCATTATAATCTATATCATTAGTCTGTTGTCTTCAATCTCTAGTCTTGTCTTCAATCCCTAATATTTTCTTCAAACTGCTAGTCTACAATCTCTAGACTGGTCTTCAATCTCTAGTTTTGTCTTCAATCTCTAGTCTTGTCTTCAATCTCTTATATTTTGTTCAATCTGCTAGTCTACAATCTCTTGGCTTGTCTTCAATCTCAAGACTTGTCTTCAATCTGCTAGTCTTCAATCTCTAGTCTTGTCTTCAATCTCTTATATTTTCTTCAATCTGCTAGTCTTCAATCTCTAGTCTTGCCTTCAATCTCTTATATTTTCTTCAATCTGCTAGTCTTCAATCTCTAGTCTTGTTTTCAATCTCTTATATTTTCTTCAATCTGCTAGTCTACAAACTCTAGACTTGTCTTCAATCTCTTATTTTTTCTTCAATCTGCTAGTCTACAAACTCTAGACTTGTCTTCAATCTCTTATTTTTTCTTCAATCTGCTAGTCTACAATCTCTAGACTTGTCTTCAATCTCTTATATTTTCTTCAGTCTGCTAGTCTACAATCTCTAGTCTTTTCTTCGATCTCTAGTCTTTTCTTCAATCTCTAGACTTGTCTTTAATCTCTAGTCTTGTCTTTAATCTCTAGTGTTGTCTTCATTCACAAGTATTGTTTTTAATCATTATTCTTGTCTTGAAGGCTTCTCTACCTTATAGATGACTCCTCTTTCATTTGTCTGTCGCCTGAGTTGAAGTTATAGAAAGTTTCCAGATTTCCTAATCTTTATTGTATAAACATCGCAACTATATTCGCTACACATTTAATGTAGTAAAAAAAAAAAGAGTAAAGTTCCCCTTTCAGACCTTGAGATCTATGGGGCAGATGATGTTAAGGCAGGGGTGGGCAACCTTTGTGTATCGAGGGCCGCATTTAAATTTAATTTTGGAAATGGGGACTGTATATATATATATATATACTTACAACTTTAAAAAAATACGCTAGCCAAGTGAGTATAATGTCTTTTAATCTATTTTCATACTGTATTATTCACTTGTTCACACTCTTAATACAACAAGAGTTAGCAATTTCTGAAACCAATTTTAGATTTAAAAAATTGCAATTGTCTTTTTACATCACAGCATTTAACCACAAATGTACAGTTCGGCTTAATGTGAAATATTTAACTGTTTACACTCGTGTGTAATGTTTCCGAACTGTGGAACTAGCTTACTAGTTGTTATCATTGTGACTGCTTTCGCCATCGACATGTGATTATACACGTGTTTAGTTTCCATACAAAAAATGTTTCTTCAAAAATGCTGTGGACCCAAAATGTGAAAGTTCAGCAGCAAAGTTTTTTTTTTTTAATGTGCTAATACATCTTCTGGCAACCATTAAACTCCCGAAAGAGTACGGACTGGAACTTTTCTTTCAGGTCATAATTTGGATGGAGTTATGTTCTCTGGAGCTGAATCAGTATCTGCGCTACACGGTATTGAAAACTGGTTCTTGACGTCTTAAAATTTAGATATTGGTTAGTTCCATAATAAAGGAATCTAAATAAGTGCATTAATAGTTAATAGTTGTAAACGTGGCGTATTTTTTTATGAAAAAACTGCTTGCATAAGTGATTTCAAAAATTAGATTTTTCGCTTTTAGAAAAGAAAAAAGTAGCCTTTCCATCAGAACTTTGAAAGGACTAAAATAGTATGATGTTGGATTTTTATTATCTTTTCTAGTTTACGAGATCTAAACGGGTCGGACGGACAGATGGACAGACTAAGTCGAAGCCTAGATATAGAAATAGATCTCAGTCTCTAAGTCTAAAGTCTAGATCTAGAGTTAAATCTAGGTCTAAGACTAAGTCATTATAAGTCTAAGTAGTAAGTCGACTAAGTCTAAGTCTGTCTCTAGATTCTAGAATCTAGATCTATATATATCTAACTAGAGTTAGATCTAAGACTCTAAGTCTATTCTATATCTAAGTCTAGATCTAGAATCTTGATATAGAATCTACTAGATCTATAGGCTATCTAGACTAGAACTCGTATATAGATGATAATAGATCTATGTAGATCTGGCCTCCATTTATTCTAATTTAGATTCAGATTGTTGTCAAGTGTATAGCCTAATGAGGAAGTGTGAAAACTGCGCGGTAAAAAGTATTTTTTTTTAAATTACAATTGAAACGAAGTTCATATTAAAATTCTTTTTAAAGAATAATATTTGAATCAGTATTCTATTCAATGAGTTAGTTAATTAATGGAAAATATATTTTATAATGATCCATTGACACTTTTACCATTGTGACCTTAGATCAGTGGTTCTCAACCTTTTTAGTTCCGCGACCCCCAAATATAATTTCCCACTAGGCGGCGACCCCCAACCGTATTTTTTTTCGTTTACAGATCAATAAATGTGTGATCATAATACAATGTTTAAAAAGTGTTATTATTCAGACTTGCATTTACTTACTTTTCTATTCACAATATACATGTTGCAGCCAATGATAGTATGAAGGTTGAGCTTGTTTCTGTTCCACCAGATCAGGAATTCATTCGAAACAACAAATGTCAATATCTGTAACAAGTCTGCTTCTGAATTTGGACTTATAAACTAACAAGCTGGAAAACCTTGCTGCGCAAAGATTTGTTCTTGGAAATGGAAGAAGAAGGGGCAACACAATTTAGAACTGGATATGAAATAGTTTGAATACTAAGTACCATTCAAATCTGCTTGTTACAGCACGTAAGAATGGACACACAAAAACTTTCAATGATGAATAGACAAATAATTCAAATTTCCGGGGATTTTTAGCGACCCCTGGCAATTTTTCATTCGACCCCCAAGGGGGTCGCGATACACAGGTTGAGAACCCATGCTTTAGATGCAAATGTTTTGTACCAATGCGCGAATCTATGAATGAAGTTTAATAAGACTTACTTTCCCTGAAGGTTTTCACTGAAAAATCTGCTTGCATATATAATTTTAAAAACTAGATGGTTCACTTTTGGAAAAGAAAAAAGTAGCCGTTGCATCAGAACTTTGAATGATCTAAATTTAAGTATCATGATGTCCGATTTTCATTTTCTCTTCTAGTTTATCAGATCTAAGCGGGACGGACGGACAGTTGGACAGACAGGCCACACAAAACTAATAGCGTCTTTTCCGGCCGCTAATAAAATTGCATTCCCTATTATAAACTCGCACTATCTAAATAGGCCTATCGTTTTTATTTATATTTTAAACTAAAATTGCGATTCATTTATTTTTATTGCCAAACATTTTTTTTTTACTAAAAGGGAAACTACTCTGAAAAAGTGCGATGTAGGTCTAAATCAGTCACCGTGACCGTGCTATAGATCTAGATCTAGACTCTAGACCTAGTATTGTTCGGACTATTACAATATATATATTTAGATCTAGATCTACGTTGGATATATCTACCACAAAATTGTAACGCCAGAACTGTTGGACTTTTGACACATTGAAACAACCATTTCATTTGCGTATGGCTGATATTTTGAACGGTATAGCTGGCGGCTTGAACAGCACTTTCAACGGGTTAATTCGCATTTTACCACGTCGAAAGGAAGAGGTCCAAGAGGCTATCGTCCGAGAGATTCAAATGTTTGTCATACCTCGATCAGCTCGGCTTTTTATTCGCATAGCTGGCATTTCTGGTGCTATTGCAGTAGCAATGGGTGCCTATGGCTCACACGGTATATAGAACTAGTTCTTATGTCTTTTTTTACCTTTACCTATCCCTTAGTCTGTTGGACCGTTGGGGCACCAGGCAAGATTTGTCGACCGTCTTTCTCTGTTCCTGCCTTTTTTTGCCTTGTTCAGAACCTCTCTCAATAGCAGGCCTGTCCATTATGTCTATGTAATAATAAATTAATAAATAAGCTGTAAGTCTAGATATATAGATCTAGATTTCTAGTAAGTGAAGTCTAAACTAAAGTTAAAGATCTTAGAGTGACCTAGTCTATTCTATATTATATATGAATTATAATAGCATCTAGATCTATATAATATTATTATAAAATTATTATAATATTTAATTTACTCTCTCTACTAGCCATCAAGCTAAACTTAGAGGGCTGATTTGAGACCTATTTTTTTTTTTTTTTTTTTTTGGGGGGGGGGGGGGGGGGTTAAATGACCTTGATGTTGACAGTGACCAGTCCAGTGTGATGAAAAAAAAGAAAAAAAGTGTATTAAAAACCTAGTATAGAGTAGAGTAAAGTCAGCATAGAATTATAGATCTAGTCTAGTAAATATCTAGACTTAATGTTAAAAGAAAAATAATGATTTCGAACCAAATTTAACTATTTTGTAGTATATATACATAATACAATATAAATAAAAAGTCTAAATTTATAAGTAGACTAGATGGTAATTCTGTATATATCATATATCAGCAACTAGACTAAAGACTACTTAGTAGACTTAAATTGTAGGTCTAGTCTAGATTAGAAATATGATGATATTAAAAGATCAGATCATGTACTGATGTAGGTCTATTAAGACTCTATTTTCTCATTTCAGAAAGGAAGCCACAGTATTTACAATGTTTTTTTTTTAAACTTTTTGAAGGTTGTTGTTTTTTTTTACCCGGGAGGATATTTTTGAAATTAATATAATAAGGTAACAAAGAACTTGATAAGTGTCAAAAATTTGACAAAATTGAGGGCATCACTGTTACTTTATTACTTACTTAATTTAAATTTTAAAATGATATAGATATAGCTGGGAAGATGTAAAAAAAAAGTATATCAAATATGCATTATCAATTAAGCATTTCGGCATATTATATATATATACTATAATTTTTATAAGAATGCTATTCAAAAGCTGCCTGCTTGTGCGGTCACATGTACGCTGACTAACGTTCTGTTTTCTCGATGGTCCCTGGTTCATAACAGGCCTACTGCCACCCCCCTCGGTCCTGCAGAAATAAACAGAGCAAGCTTCTTTTAAAAACAGTAAACTGAAAAAAAAATTTTTTACTTTTAAATTTACATAGATTATACTTTTAAGTTGATATATATAATATATAGAAACACAAGTGAAATGATAATTTAAGCAATATATTTTATAACTCACTTTAAATACACACAAATCTTGTTGTGTGTCTCACCGCTCTTACTAGTCTTCCTCTTCTTTAACTTTCACAACAATATTTATTGAATTGATCACCTCATGTCTTCATCAGAAATTCTTCAGCCTACACAACTAAAAGATCCACCCTACTTTCCTCATAAATTACACCAGAAACATGCACACATATAATTGTCAAAAATATAAAAAAATAAATCCAGAGCCATTTGAATTCGTTAGTATATATATATATATACACGTTAAAGATATGATTCCACTTTTGTTGAAACATTTTTTATTTTAAATACAAAACGGAGACTTTTTAATTTTATTGTCAGACACAAAATTACATATATATAATCTATATAGTTTTTGAGATAAAATGATACCATTTCCATATCACACTGGACGATGTCCAATGGCCTACTTCAAGTATAACCAGAGATGTAGCTAGGGTCAGGGAGTGAGGAAGAGAATTTGAAAATCCCCTCAGGCCTCCACTTGAGAGGGGGCCCCCAAATGATGCAAATTCCTAGCTACGCTACTGTATAAAACTGTAGTCTAGATTTATAAGCAGTCTACTAAATTAATAGTTAAATTTCAAGATTTTTATAAATATATATTTTATACATTTATTAAAGTTTAGAAACTAGTTTCTAAGTTATTCTCAAGTCTATGACTTCAAGTTTCAGACTTTCCTTCAAATATGACATGTATTAAATGCTAACCTGAACCTCCTGTAGGAGGACTGGATTCCTTGACAATTGGTTTAAAGACATTTTATTCATTACAATTGGTTCACCTGACAAATGGATCACATCAATGATGGCTCATTGACATTTGGTTGACCAACAATTAATTTATAGGATAGTAACATATTGTTAATATTCTCTTCATATTTTAAATTTGTTTACTTTGAAATTTCCTCTTTCTATAGGGAACTAGCAATTGATTTACTAAACATTTACTTTTTTTTTTTCTCGGCTTTTCTTGCTTATCTGGTTATACTCTTATTGGTGAGCCTATTAGATTGTAATTACCAAGGACAGGATAATAATTACCTTCCCTTTTATATAACCACATTCAAGAATGATTTGAGTTCTTATTACTTCTAGAGATGCCACTCTTTCTAGCGCTCATTAGGTGTTGAGTATTCAGCTGAATGCTAGATAAAGGAAAGGGAGGATAGGTAGACAAAGGTCCTAAAGAGGAGGACACATGATGGAATAAGTATATACATGTTAATAACGGCTGAATTACATTACCACATAGACATAGGGGTGGGACGAATATGGTTGTTTGATTTTTTAAGTATATAAAGTAAAAAAAAAATGGTATGTATAATTAAATCAGGGTTCATTTATTTTATTCAGTTGGCTAATTGTATATTGTATTATCACAAGTTTTGTTGTTTTTTTAGTTTTCATATTATAATTTTTTTTCTTTTCCAGTTTTTCGACAAAAAGAAATAGATCAAAGATTAAAAGAGGCAAGTGGTTTTATTTACAAAGATTTTTAATTTATGTAAAAATGTTTTTTAAATTTATGACTACTTAAGTAATGGCTACTTTTAGCAGGGTTTGTTTTACATATGATTCCTAAGCTTAAACTTCAATGTTTATCTATGTACTGTTTGAGGTACCATAGTGGAGGATAGTGGGTATGTTTTAACAGCCTTTATGTGATGACATACTGATTTAAAAAAAAACTAACGTAATTGTACCTTTGAGCTATATAATATTTATCAGTTGTCAAACTAGACAGGAAGAATTAAAGCAATTCAATGTATTAGTGAAATGCAAATACACTTTTCTATCATTATATATTATGTTATGACATGATTAGGATTTAGTTATTTGTTTCGGGGAATAAGTGGAAAAGTTTTACTTAGTGACAAGTGACGTGACAGAAAGTTAAAAAAACAAGAACTCTATAGGCGACGCTTTAGAATCAAGACCCTTTCTTATTTACAGTAAGAATAAGAAGAATTATATAGACAGCTAGTAATAGAGGTACCCGTATTAAGTATTAAAAGTGTTTGTTGTTTCAACACCAGCGTCGACTCTATTTATCGACTGTTGGCCTTTCATCGGTGTTATCTGTTCCAGTATTGAGTTCAGTGTTACCTCCAGTTGGACTTAGTTACATTTTCAAGTACTAGACAACGCGGAAGAGCATAACAACTAGTAATACAAAAAATATAGAAAATCAACAATAAAAGAACTGAATAATAATTGTTGATTTTACCTAATAGTTAATTCAAATATTTACTGCTAGAACATAGACTAAAAAGTTTCAAATAGAACAATATCAAAACATTTAAAATATGTGTGTCTTTAAGTTGATGCATATTTATTTATTAATATATCAAGTTATATTATTGTGTAACAATTTTTCCAGACTTTTGAGATTGCAAGTAAATATCACTTTATCCACACTCTGGCTTTGTTAGCAGTTCCTTTTGCCAGGAAGCCAGTTCTGGTAAGTATTGTTTGATCTAAATGTTATGAACTTGGTTATTTGGTACTCTTGTTTATTAAAATGTTTTTTTTTTCACAGGTCATAGAGCTCTGATTTCAGTTGTATTAGTGCTTTATCTTTTATAGAGCTAAACTTAACATTAGTGTTCAATATTAATCTAATGTTATGAAGATTGGCTGTGAGACTTGATTAAATGTTATTAATGAGTTATTGACTTTTATAAAACAAAAATAAACTTTAGAATTAGTGTCAATAGCAAGAACAAGGAATTAATCTACTACTGAAATTTGGACCTTATTATAATAGTCATCACCTTCACCTATCTCTTAGTTTGTTGGACCATTGGGGCACCACAAAAGATCTAATGACCGTCTTTCACCATTCCTCTCTCTCTGTTGCCTTGGACTTGTCTTCCCATCGCTTTCTCCTTCTGCTTCTTCTTTTTCCTGGTATTGATCCCTAAATGAAGGTCTTTGTGAGCACTTAGGCCCTTGTGACATGGCCATAGTCATCGTGTGGTCTAATCACAGTATTAATCCTGCTTCTAATCTCTTTGTTTGTGATGGGGTCTTTGTATGTGAAATCTAGGATCTTTCCAAAGCATCTCAATTCCATTACTAGGATCCTCCTCTCTACTTTTGCAGTCAGCATCTGAAATTTGCAAGCATATAAGATTGGCCAAGACCAGGGAGCTCATCAGTCTGATTTTAGTGTCGTGGGCTATGCCTTTGACTTTCCAGATTGTTTTGAGTTTTGCAAGTGCTGCTGTGGACTGTGCAATTCTGGCCAGTTTTTGGTTCTCAATAATATATAGATGTTAAAAAAGTGCTTGTAGCTTCATTGCCAGCGGAATGAATTAGTGTAGATGAAAGTGAACAGATTGCCTGATAACGTGGTATGCACTTTGGAGGGTCATCTAGATGGTCCCTAGTTTGAATCCTGCCTACTACCATCCTAGTCAGTATGTCAGTAATATATTTTTAAAAATCAAATAGGTTCCATCTTAATTACTAGAAGCTATTAAAATAGTTAAGGAATATATCACTTTTGATTCTGGTGCCATTTCTCTTTATTTATAAATTTGATAGGAATTATTTTTTTTTTGCTTTCTTATTCATTTATGAGTTTCATTTGTGAGTTAAGGGTACACATCAAGTAAGACACATTGTATGCATTTTCTTTAATTTGGAATTACCTTAAATGTATCCTTCTATCTGGAAGATATAGCCAATGGTTTGTTAGGCATGATGGTTTGTTCAAGCTTAGTGCTGCATCAATTTCTCTACATTAATCCAACATTGAATTGTCTCTTGACCTGTAGCTTGAAGAGCTAAGCATGTAACAAGTATAAAACTTCAGTTCATGGTCTTACTCTGACTGCCGAGCAAAAAGTTTTAGCAATAGAGTCTGCTACCTTTTAAGTTTCAGCTTAAAGATGATTGAGAGTTTAAAAAGAAATGACAAAACTTTTGTAATCTTTAATATATAAAGAATGTAGTCTTTGATATTTTAGTTTATTTGTATATATCAAGTAGTTTTTAGTTATAAATTAGAAGTCTCTATAATCCACTATCCAGTATCCACATTATCTATTTTTCTTCTTCTGTAAACTTTTTTTATCTTGTACAAGTCTCAGAAAAATGTATTTAAAAAAAGCTCCATTAATTAATAGATTTCTATCTATGAAGTAAAAGTAAATGCCTAGGTAAAGTAAATGTCAAATGTTAATGTTAAAGGTCGCACATGCTTGATCCTTTGTTTTCAGTTTTTATATTAATATTTAGCATAAAAGACTGCTTTAGGCATATTTTCGACCCCCATATGGGATATGTGCCCTGTCAAACCAAAAGAATCCCTCTATACTGTCAATACCGGCATTTGCAATGACATCACTGTTTGTAGTGCGGTCTTACCACCGTATGTCCATGATGGAACACAAGCATCTTTGGTGAAAGGGTTCCAGAAGTCTTAGTTGCTTTCTGTATAGTACCATGTCTCAGATCCATATAAAAGGCTTGAGAGAACCACTACTTGGTAGACACTGATATTTGTAGACAGGTGGAGCGAGCTATTCCACCAAAATGTCACGTGTCCTGACTTTCCCTTGAAAGTTGATGCATAATTTGATACTATGCTTCCTAGATATGTGGTCTGTCACGTTATGGGGTTGTCCATTTGCGGTAATCTTTGGGGCTGAGTAGATCATATTGGGTGACTTCTGGAACATGACTTCTGTTTTTCCGGGGTTTATAGAGAAACCAAAAGAGGCGGCAGATTCGTTGACTATGAGCTGGAGATCATGTTCATTGTGAGCTAGGGTACAATCATTAGCATAGAGGAGCTCTGTTATGACCATTTCCTATGTTTTTGTATAACTTAGTATATTCTTTTTTTCTATATTATTGAAGCTAGTCAAATAAAAAGTGAACTAAACAAGTTTGTATTTATTACCCTCATTGGTGGAAAACTTTGAATGCTTTTCTTTTCTTCCACTCGACAGACTGGATCTCTAATGACTGCTGGTATTGTGCTCTTCTGTGGTAGCTGCTACTATCATGCAATGACTAACAATATGGCCATCCGAAAAGTAACACCCTACGGAGGCTTTCTTTTAATTTTCGCCTGGGTTTCTTTTGCACTTTAAATGCTCCTATTGTCAGATTTGGCATTTTTTAAAAAATTAGAAACATTCTTAGATGGATGAAAGTTTTCAAGAAATTGTTTATTTTTGTAAATTGGAGCAATGTTGCTAGTGTAAACAAATATCCTTCGAACATAATTTGAAACGATGTAAATCTTAAACAATGTATGTAGCTTTTCCTTGAAATGTTGAAAGGGAAGTAACTGTATATATACCGTTAGCTTGAAGTCAGTAAACGTTGTGCTTTTTATTTTGTTTTTCAGAAGTTTGATCATTTTATGGCAATTTTCATTAGAACAAACATTTGTTTCGATATTTGAAATATAATTTTTTTTTAAAATTTGAAATATAATGGTAACTAATTAGTTTTATGCTGACAAGTTAATGAGAATGTTATTTTGTTATAATGGATGAATAAGTATTATATTTACACTTTTGATGAAGTGTTTGAAATGTACACTCTATTGTACACATCCATAAATCTCAATTAATTTTAGCCTCTTCTAAATTAAGGATTTGCCAAAGCACTCCTTTCATCTAGTCAAAAAAAACAACAACTTCGTGCAGTTTGAAATAAAAGTTATTATACCTTTGTTGCGCAAAGTGGCATCTATTAAAAAAAACTTAGTTTGTGAAATAATATCACAGCTTATCCTTAGACTAGTTTAGCTTATAGAAGTGATGCATTTTCTACACAGCTAATTTTTTTAAAATTATTATTTATTCTTGTTTGACTTGTATTTTTAAAAAAAATGTGAATAAAATGATTTTACCAATCTCTGATTTATTGTAGTGATTATATTTATAATGTGAACACAAAATAAACTGTTTATAAAATTGTAAAACGTTCTAACACTTTTTTGACTGAAATGTTCAAAATTTAAAAAAGTATTCAAGAGATAAAAAATGTCTTTACAGATTGACTGGCTACTCCATGAAGTTGGTGAACTGATCACTCTGTAGGTCACTCAGTCCTGGGTTGCACTAGTTGTGCCCAAAACATCGAGTTTGCAGGTCTTTGTAGTACACAAATCTAAGGTTTGGAACTCGCTTCCTACAAGGTTCTCTTCTTTCTAGAAGAACATTTAGAATACTTTTCAGAATCAAGTTAAATTATTTTGCCATTTTAACTCTTCTTCCCTTAAGTCTGTTATGGTATATAGTGCCTTGAGCCTACATTATTTTTGTAATTGCACTATATACTGGGCTATGTGGCTGACTGAGAGGGTTAAACCACTTGATTACCTATCAAGGGAGTTTAAGTTCAAAAGCCAAACTGTGTTGCGTTGTGTTTGCTGAGCACCTAATGGCAGCAGGGAAAACCTTCACCCAGATACCTCTCCTTCCACTGGTCCACAGAAGAGATAGAGCGCACTGTGCTTGAAATATGCACTATACAAAAACACTTAGTGTAAACTACTGAATCAGTTATGTAAACCCTGACCGCCCCACACTGGACATGTAATGGACCATCACTTAGTGTAAACTACTGAGTCAGTTATGTAAACCCTGACTGCCCCACACTGGACATGTAATGGACCATCACTTAGTGTAAACTACTAAACCCTGACCGCCCCACACTGGACATGTAATGGACCATCACTTAGTGTAAACTACTGAGTCAGTTATGTAAACCCTGACTGCCCCACACTGGACATGTAATGGACCATCACTTAGTGTAAACTACTGAGTCAGTTATGTAAACCCTGACTGCACCACACTGGACATGTAATGGACCATCTCTTAGTGTAAACTACTGAGTCAGTTATGTAAACCCTGGCTGCCCCACACTGGACATGTAATGGACCATCACTTAGTGTAAACTACTGAGTCAGTTATGTAAACCCTGACTGCCCCACACTGGACATGGAATGGAACATCACTTAGTGTAAACAACTGAGTCAGTTATGTAAACCCTGACTGCCCCACACTGGACATGTAATGGACCATCACTTAGTGTAAACTACTGAGTCAGTTATGGAAACCCTGACAACACCACACTGGACATGTAATGGACCATCACTTAGTGTAAACTACTGAATCAGTTATGTAAACCCTGACAACACCACACTGGACATGTAATGGAACATCACTTAGTGTAAACTACTGAATCAGTTATGTAAACCCTAACTGCCCCACACTGGACATGTAATGGAACATCACTTAGTGTAAACTACTGAATCAGTTATGTAAACCCTGACTGCCCCACACTGGACATGTAATGGACCATCACTTAGTGTTGAAGAAAAAACTTTGAAACAGTGACATTGATTTTATTAAATAATAAATAGATCAAGCCATATCATGATATAAATAAATAGATACATTATTCAAGCCTTCATCATAGAACATACATGTAACAATATGAAATGAGTGAGATGGGTCTAATCCGATTTTAATGTACAATGTTTCAATACAAGAAGACTTTATAGATATTATCATCACAATATAGGATCACCAGTATGAGTTCATTATAAACAGATATAAAAACAAGAGAGGGTCTCTAAACTGTTAACACATTATTCTTTCTCTCACACTCTCTGTGTGTGTGTGTCTCTTAATGAGATGGAAATCATAGGACAGAACAAATTAAGAATAATTTGCATGTTTAATTGAAACAGATCGCAGAGATTTGCATGCATATTTTGCAAAGCTTTGTATTCTCAAGAGTATTTGAGTGAGAAGCTTATTTGAAAATGAAATTATCTCCCTTCTCTACTCTCTTTCTATTCGTAAATCTTTTTTTTTTCTAATTCGTATTATTTGGAGTAACGATTTTCTTTCTGATGTATTTTTTGTTTAATAAGACCTTATTTCGATCGCCTTCCTTGCCACTTTGCTTTTACTTCTACGCATATTCCCATATATAATATTTTCCTGTCTTTAACTTATTAAAAAAAAAATTTAATACATACAGAATGGTGGACCAATATCTGCATAAAAGAGTTTAGGACCACGAGGCTTTCATACAAGTCTTTTTTATCCCCTGGCATCAGTATATGTTCACAAGCATAGACAAATAACATTTTCCCCTCTAGGACCATGCGCCTAGAGAGTACCGTAGATAATATAAAGATTATCTGTTTCTGTGGCCGACGGTCAGTGAAAGTGTCATGTGGCCAGCACATCGACCAACCGCCTTTCAAGTACCTATTAGAGTTGGGTGGACTCAGGGGAGCCCTGAAAATCCCAGTCTTTAACGAGATTCGAACCGAATACACCTCGGTTCGGAAGCCAAACGCTTTAACATATAGCCACCATGCAAACATAGACAAAATGAAAATTCATTTCTTTTCACTTAGACTCTCTACCACGTTCTCTCTCTCTCTCTTTCTCTCTCTCTCTCTCTCCATGTCTTTCTCTCTGTCCACTCCCCCTCCCTCATGTAGTCACTAGCCCAGCACTCTCCACAGCGTATTTAACGGGAGGAGTTATCTGACCTCAGATATATATAGCCTTAACCCTTATCTAAGTTAAAGTTGAATAACTTTTTCAGACCTTAACGATCTATGGAGCAGATGATGTAAAGGTCATCTGTTTCTGTGGCCGACGGTTGACGAAGGTGTCATGTGGCCAGCACAACGACCAACCGCCTTTACTTTTTCCCAACTAACATATCCATTAAAGCGAGTTGGACTCGGGGGCGTCCTGAAAATCCCAAAAATTCAAAATCTCAGTCTTCAAAGAGATTTAAACCCGAGAGCCATCTGATTGGAAGCCAAACGCTTTACCGCTTAGCCACCAAGCCCCCCAAAACCCACCTTACCTCCCTCTAGAAACTCATTGACTAAATTTTTTTTTTCTTTTGGGGAGGATGAAAAGATACAAAAAGGTTTCCTTACAGACTGCTAAGCTTAGACTCGCCACATCCATACAACAGTTATTAGGATAAGAGGGGCCCTTTGGCTAAACAAAATATACAGTTAGTAACTTAACTAGATTTGTAAATCTTTTGGACCTTGTAAGGATTTAAGGATTAAATAGTTAGTTATTTCTTAAACTGTTTTGATAGTCCACCATTGACATTATGGTAGATATTAATTTGTATATATGCAATCTCCTAAGTACCAAGTATAAAACAAAAAGTTTAGCAGTTCGATTCTTCAATCATTGTTGCAGTTGGAGTTGTGGAGGGTACGTTAATGCTGACAGGGGTGGCGCCAAATGTGTTGCAGCCCATCATGCCGTTTCTTAGACCCGGTAGGTTGCTGGTACGCCTGGCTCGATGCAGCAGCCGGTACCTGCAGCACAGCAGTTTGATGAAAGTTATGCGGAAGATGTTGTTGAAGATGGTGTAGATGATGGGGTTTAGGGTAGAGGAGACGTATCCTAGCCACACGAAGGCCGTCACCAACGTTGACTCGAAGTTGCAGCTCGTGCATAGCGGTGTCAGGATGTTGACTGTGAAAAATGGCGCCCAGCAGATAACAAAGATCATAAAGACTACTCCCAAAACTTTTGAAGCCTTCTGCTCTGTCCGAACTGAGTTATCCCTCCTGACACTAGCGTACGTACTGGAAGAGGGGGGCGTTAGAGATGGCATAGGAATCACAGGCTGGTCTTCACGCTTCATTAATAAAATGTTCGCGGCCTTGACCGCCACGTGGTGCTTGCGGACTAGTTCCCGGAGTCGCTTGGGCTCCCGGCTCGAGGAAGAAGGCGAGGATGAAGAAGATGACGAGGAAAGAATGGAGGAGCAGCAGTTTCTCGAGTCGGAGATCATTTCTGAAGGCAAATCCTCTTCGTGTCCGTTACAGTAAGGATAGTCTGGGGGAGACCCGCGCGGTGCGTACGCTGAACCACTCCTCCCGTTCTGGGCAGCATACCTCCCGCGTCTGATATTCAGCGCGTTGTTAAGGACGACATTATTGCTCTCAGGGGCGCAACCACCTCCGCTGTTGGAGTTGTTGTTTCCGCTGCGCCCCCTGTGTAAGTTATTGATGCTGTTGTTACTCCCCAGCAAATTAGCGTTCCCCGACGCCGCCGACGCAGGGTCCAGCCTGTTCTCGTAATGACGGTGACTGTGATGGGCGTGGTGGTGACAGAGGGGAACCGTGTTGTTCCGGCTGCCATTCACCGTGCCGAACCGTTGGTGAATAACCGGACAGGTCAAGCCGTTCCCACACTCGTAATCCTCGCTTCGGCTAGATGTGTACGCGGCCGAAACGCTCAGAAGCTCTCTCCCGTAAAACTTACGCCGCGTCTGCCAATTTCTTCGACTGGTCGATCTACGGATCATAGGCTGACCCTCTCCGTCCTCCGCCCCGCGTCTTAATCCCAGCCTGGCCTGGTTGTTCAGCATATTGACCGTCAAACCGTACATCAACACCATGATGGCCAGAGGGATGAAGAAAGCGAATATCGAACCGTAAATCAGAAAAGGCTCATTGGTCAAGTTGCATCTGCCCTCTTGAAGGATATTCTCAGACTTAACCACACCCAGAACAGTTATGGGGCTCGTAATGGCCAGTGCTATTGTCCATACCATCACAATTTTCAACAGAACAATTCGCTTTGACTTATTCTTAGTCCAAAGTGGGTATCTAATTCCAATATATCTCTCCAGTGATATAGTGCACAAGTGTAAAATACTGGACGTACACATCAACACATCGGAAGTCACGAAGAAATCACAGAGCAAAAGTCCAAACATCCAATGACCTGGAAAAGAAGAGACCAATAAATACATGAATAAAGTTATACTATGAATACTCTATTTATCTATCCAACTATCCTATCTATCTATCTATCTATCTATCTATCTATCTATCTATCTTTCCAAGGTTTTCTATGTAAGTTGTCTTTCTATATAAACTGGGGTGGACTGGGTGTCAAAATCGGCCCGGCATTTCTATTTCTTCCGGCCCATATTCTGTATATTATATGATGGGCATCCAATTCTAGGTCTACCTGTCCTCAAACTCATTTTGTTAAGTTTGATAATGTCTCGATAGCTGTACAACATGCATACAATGAATATAAGTACGTCGCTCAGAAGGCCACTTTTGTTAGAGAATACAATAAAACCTTTAACAATTTGATACGTGCCTTAATGACATCCATGCGGCCCTTATCTTATAAAATGCAGACGTGATTTCAAAGAAGAAGATGATTACTGTGGTCCTATCGACCCATTTAAGTACCTGCCCACCGGGCATTTGCCCATATAGCCAGTCCGCCCCTGTATATATATATATATATATATAAATGTATATATATATATATATATATATATTCAGGCCATATATATATATATATATATATATATATATATATATATAGAGAGAGAGAGAGAGAGAGAGAGAGAGAAATTGATATATATAAGACAATGAGGAATGATTCTTAAGCCACCATTAAAAACAAAAAACGCCCAGATCTAGCAGCTCTAGAAATAAAAAGAATCAAAGACTATAACATTTAAGAGCATTCCTGAAATGAGCCTCACACCTCCATCCAGTCCAATACTCTCGAGTAAAACACTCCTATCAAGTGTATGAAGTGGCTAAGGAAATGGAAGATCTAGAGTTATGATAGCCTTGATGGAATGGCATAAATAAGGCTGATGAAGATTTACGACCAAACTGAAATGAGGGGTCTTGGGAAAGGCAGGAGTAGAGCCGGGAGGGCTTCAAGGAGTGTTTTGCGTGTACTCAATTTCCATTAATACGAATTAAGGGGAGGCAATGCGCCGATACTTCTGCTAAATTATCAGGTAAATTGAAGTTGAATCTATGGATATAAAAAACAACTAAGGTTACATATAATGACTGAGTGTCTCATTGATCTCTTTTGATAGCGAGAAATATAAACAAATAGGCTTTAAAAAGAAACGAAATTTTGTTCGCAGGAAGGACAACTTCTGTAAAATTGTTCATTCTTTTGAAATACTTTGTTATCTCCCTTTATTAGATATTATCTTTATACGAATAGAGCTTATGCGAGAATGAGTGTGGGAGAAATGACAATAAGACAATTTTCATATACGTTTTGTAATAACGTTGTCTGGATCTTCAAATCAAAGTGTAAACTAAGAGCAGGTAACTTTCAGTACGAAAAGGCTCAATACTCTTTGTGGTTAATTATGGAGTTATTTCTCTTGTCACTTGTATGAGGGACTCTCATTTAATATTTCAATCAAACTGTAGCTGGGCGATTAAATAAAGCATGGAAACCTTCTTCCAGATACCCTCCTCTCACAGATACCCTTCTCTCCCAGTTATCCTCCTCACCCAGATACCCTCCTCTTCCAGGTACTCTCCTCTCCCAAATACCCTCCTCTTCCAGATACCCTCCTCTCCCAGATATCCTCCTCTCCCAGATATCCTCCTCTTCCAGATACCCTCCTCTCCCAGATATCCTCCTCTCCCAGATACCCTCCTCTCCCAGATATCCTCCTCTCCCAGATACCCTCCTCTCCCAGATATCCTCCTCTCCCAGATACCCTCCTCTCCCAAATATCCTCCTCTTCCAGATACCATCCTCTCCCAGATATCCTCCTCTTCCAGATACCCTCCTCACCCAGATATTCTCCTCTCCCAGATACTCTCCTCTCCAAGTTATCCTCCACTCCCACATACCTTTCTCTCCCAGTTATCCTCCTCTCCCAGATATCCTCCTCTCCCAGATACCCTCCTCTTCCAGATATCCTCCTCTCCCAGATATCCTCCTCTCCCAGATACTCTACTATCCCAGTTATCCTCCTCTCCCACATAACCTCTTTTCCCAGATATCCTCCTCTCCCAGATATCCTCCTCTCCCAAATACCCTCCTCTCCCATATACCCTCCTCTCCCAGATATCATCCTCTCCCAGATAATCTCCTCTCCCAGATACTCTACTCTCCCAGTTATCCTCCTCTCCCACATAACCTCTTTTCCCAGATATCCTCCTCTCTCAGATAATCTCCTCCCCTAGTTATCCTCCTTTCCAACATACACTCCTCTCCCAGATATCCTCCTCTCCCACATACACTCCTCTCCCAGATATCCTCCTCTCCCAGATACTCTCCTCTCCCAGATATCCTCCTCTCCCAGATACCCTCCTCTCCCAGATATCCTCCTCTCCCACATACACTCCTCTCCCAGGTATCCTCCTCTCCCACATACCCTCCTCTTCCAGATACCCTCCTCTCCCAGATACTCTCCTCTCCCAGATATCTGCCTCTCCCAGATACTCTCCTCTCCCAGTTATCCTTCTCTCCCACATACCTTTCTCTCCCAGATAGCCTCATCTCCCAGATACCCTCCTCTCCCAGATATCCTCCTCTCCCAGATATCCCCCTCTCCCAGATACTCTACTCTCCCAGTTATCCTCCTCTCCCACATACCCTCCTTTCCCAGATATCCTCCTCTCCCAGATAATCTCCTCCCCTAGTTATCCTTCTCTCCCAGATACCCTCCTCTCCCAGATATCCTCCTCTCTCACAAGGGAGACCACAGCGAACTAAACATGTTGACGTACTATGTAAAAAACGTTACATAAAAGAATCACAACACTTAAACCAAAGGTGCCAACTCAATACTGTAGGACACACTCCCCATGGATAGATTATATATATATTATATATATAGCTCCTCCCTCCTTCGTTATCGAAGATGAGCACATTTACATTTCCTATGGACTCGAAGTTGACTGTAAAGTCCAATCCTCGTTTTAAAAAGCCATGGATATACACTGTAGGACATTGTTACCCAAACTTTTCCCCTAACGGAAGTATTTAACCGAAAACTGCTTTTTTTCTTTTTAGAAATTTTGATTGATGTGGTGGTCTACTAGTTAATTATTCCAAGTCTTCGTAGAACACCTATTCAGGGCTAATTGAGGTTTCGTGGGACGCCTATTCAGGGCTAATTGAGGTTTCGTGGGACACCTATTCAGGGCTAATTGAGGTTTCGTGGGCCGCCTATTCAGGGCTAATTGAGGTTTCGTCGGACACCTATTCAGAGCTAATTGAGGTTTCGTGGGACACCTATTCAGGGCTAATTGAAGTTTCGTAGGACACCTATGCAGGGCTAATTGAGGTTTCCTGGGACACCTATGCAGGGCTAATTGAGGTTTCGTGGGACACCTATTCAGGGCTAATTGAGGTTTCGTGGGCCGCCTATTCAGGGCTAATTGAGGTTTCGTAGGACACATATTCAGAGCTAATTGAGGTTTCGTGGGACACCTATTCAGTCCTACTTGAAGTTTCGTAGGACACCTATTCAGGGCTAATTGAGGTTTCGTGGGACGCCTATTCAGGGCTAATTGAAGTTTCGTAGGACACCTATTCAGGGCTAATTGAGGTTTCGTGGGACGCCTATTCAGGGCTAATTGAGGTTTCGTGGGACACCTATTCAGGGCTAATTTAGGTTTCGTAGGACACCTATTCAGGGCTAATTGAGGTTTCGTTAGACACCTATTCAGAGCTAATTGAGGTTTCGTGGGACGCCTATTCAGGGCTAATTGAGGTTTCGTGGGAAACCTATTCAGGGCTAATTGAGGTTTCGTGGGACACCTGTTCAGGGCTACCTGAGGTTTCGTAGGACATAGTTTGTAGGATAATTACTGCATTCTCTCTTTCTTTCTCTCTCTGTTTCTTTCTCCATCCCCTTTCTCTCTCTCTCTGTTTCTTTCTCCATCCCCTTTCTCTCTCTTTCTTACCCTCTCCCTCCCTTTCCTCTTTGTTTACATCTTCTCCTACTCTCTCTTTCCATTTCTTTTCTCTCTCTCTCTCTTTCCCTCTCTCTCTTCTTCTATTAATGTAGTATTCCCTCTTTTATTTTTATTTACCTTTTCAATCTCTCCCTCAAACAATCAATTTTTCTCTCTTTATCTCAGTCCTCCCCTACTCTATCGCTCTCTCTTTCAAACAACCTCCCCATCTCTAGTTCTTGTTCCCATCTCTCTCTCTCTCTCTCTCTCTCTCTCTCTCGCCGACTTCCAAAACGTGCGATTAAACAAATAAATTCTCCCGGCCAGTGCACTGCGTTCGGATGACGTCTATAAAATAAGCACATCACGTCTCTAGCAGACGAAGATAAGAGAAATCTTTTTGTTTTGTTTTGGTCTGTTTTCAATAGATTTTGTTTTCATGTTTATTCTCATTTAAAATCTACAAATGTTTCAACGTCGGTCTGTTATTTCCATCTCATGTTTAAACCAAGAAAACGGCCAGAGGTTTGAAACAGCGCCTCACTCACGCACGTAAACCGATTTAATACTTTAGTTAGCAGTAAAATTGATTGTAGCTGAGTGGTCTAGCGCGTGGCTTCTGAGGGCGAAAAGTTCGAACCTCGGGTAAGAATTTCAGAATGTTCCTGAGTCCTTTGATACCAATGAGTAAAAGTGGTTAGTCGTTGTGCTGGCCACATGACGCCACCTTTAAAAGTTGGTAATTGATACAGGGTAGCTTTAATTACGATACATCACAACTGAAGTTGGATCAAATCTAATGGCAGATCATAGCTAAAGATGGATCATATATTACGACTTTTTTTAACGCGTTACGGCTAAAAAAAAAACATCCTTCAACGAAAGTTGCTTGAAAAATACGCTTACAAGAATATCATAGCTCTTATGTTGTTGACACATGTTTATTATTAATGCTTTTACAAACAGTACGACATTGACATATAGTCGGATGAAAATAAAAAAGTGATATTGCATGTTTATCAAAACTTGATTCCTGCCTCTAACAGAAGAAGTGGAACTGAATAAAACACTCTTCATCCGAGTGCGTGCCGTATGGAGTTTACAAAGCAAGCGCTTATCTCCCCCTAGCACACTCTTTGCTTGTTGGAAACGACTTTTTTTTCTTTATCAATGAATATTTTCAAAGCGTCGAAAGTATTTCAAAGATCAAAACCATCCCCACCACCTTCTTTACAATATATCTATATATTTAGATCTAAGATTTGTATTTTTCTGTTTTGCGTGTTCCAGCTAATCAAATCTTAACCAAACTAGTTGTTGCCTCATTTCTTTATTTCTGCATCCTCCATCTTTTTCTCAACGTGTAGCAACAAGTTCGCGCACGCGCAATCAATTAAAGCAACAAACAAGTTTTGTAACTCTTTCTTTTAGTCCACACAGAAAAGAAATGGAGTTACTGCCCTTGTTATAGATATACGTATTTTTTTCTTTTGAATGCACAGACAGCCAAGGCAAGACAAGTGTGGTGGAACTGAACAAAGAACTGACAGAGAAAGAAAATGGAAGAGAAAGAACATCCAGTGCCCTCCCCTCCTGTAGTCGGGTGATAGAATTGTAGAACACTTGAAGTCTAAAGAGAATTACTTACAATATAGATTAAATAACTTTATTAGTTTATCGTAACAAACGAAATTTTAATGCCATTTGTTTAAAACTTCAAAAGTCATTTTCTTCCCTCCTAGATCAGATAAATATGATGTATTGAGGATGTATTTTGACAGACGCGGCATCTTTATGGGTAACAAAGCCTTCACAAATAATGTATATGTCCATAGCGAGTTCAGACCTAGATTTATCCCTTAGATATAGAATAAAGATCATCAGACCTAGATTCATTTTTGGGATACAGTTCAGATAATCAGACTTAGATTCATTTTTGGGATACAGTTCAAATCATCAGACCTAGATTCATGTTTGAGACAGAGACTTTGAAATAGAGTACAGATCATCAGACCTAGATTCATCTTTGAGACGGAGACTTTGAAATAGAGTACAGATCATCAGAACTAGATTCATCTTTGAGACAGAGACTTTGAAATAGAGTACAGATCATCAGAACTAGATTCATCTTTGAGATAGAGTACAGATCATCAAACCTATCTGTGGGACAGAGTAAAGATCATCAGACCTAGATACATCTGTGGGATAAAGACCATCAGACCTAGATACATCTGTGGGATAAAGACCATCAGACCTAGATATATCTGTGGGAGGGAGTAAAGACCATCAGACTTAGATACAACTGTGGAAGAGAGTAAAGACCAACAGACCTAGATACATCTGTGGGATAAAGACCATCAGACCTAGATACATCTGTGGGATAAAGACCATCAGACCAAGCTACATCTGTGGGATAAAGACCATCAGACCTAGATACTTCTATGGGATAGAGTAAAGACCATCAGACCAAGATATATCTGTGGGATAAAGACCATCAGACCTAGATACTTCTATGGAATAGAGTAAAGACCATCAGACCTAGATACCTATGCAATAGAGTAAAGACCATCAGACCTAGATACTTCTTTGGGATAGAGTAAAGACCATCAGACCTAGATACTTCTATGGGATAGAGTAAAGACCATCAGACCTAGATACTTCTATGGGAGAGAGTAAAGACCATCAGACCTAGATACAACTGTGGAAGAGAGTAAAGACCATCAGACCTAGATACATCTGTGGGATAAAGACCATCAGACCTAGATACATCTATGGGATAGAGTAAAGACCATCAGACCAAGCTACATCTGTGGGATAAAGACCATCAGACCTAGATACTTCTATGGGATAGAGTAAAGACCATCAGACCAAGATATATCTGTGGGATAAAGACCATCAGACCTAGATACTTCTATGGAATAGAGTAAAGACCATCAGACCTAGATACTTCTATGGGATAGAGTAAAGACCATCAGACCTAGATACTTCTATGGGATAGAGTACTTCTATGCAATAGAGTAAAGACCATCAGACCTAGATACTTCTTTGGGATAGAGTAAAGACCATCAGACCTAGATACTTCTATGGGATAGAGTAAAGACCATCAGACCTAGATACTTCTATGGGAGAGAGTAAAGACCATCAGACCTAGATACTTCTATGGGAGAGAGTAAAGACCATCAGACCTAGATACTTCTATGGGAGAGAGTAAAGACCATCAGACCTAGATACATCTGTTGGATATACAATGAGAATTGCTCTTGACTTAATCTATAACATTTCTTTCCCTCCGCTCTCCAAACAGGACTTGACCTCATCACAATCAGTTTAGAACTTGAAGAGCATGAAAAAGCATATGTCCAGAGGGGAGATGAACCTAGCGCACGGGGACTTGGGACCTAGTGCCTGATGCAGCTTTTGACGATAAGGCAACAGTTCCAGTTTTCATGCCTGAAATGGGCCCCAAGATATAAATATGCCACTGACAGCCATGAATAAAAATTTAGGAGCCCAGCATATGACATTCGCTCCATGTACTACTGAGACCACTTCTGAAGCTGCTAAAATGTGTATACATAATAACAGAACTGTCTCGCCAGTTTTCAAATGTCTCCGTAATTCTGGCTTGCATTAAAAAAAAAAAAAAAACTCCCCCACCGAACCACCACATTCTCTTTCATTTCATTTTCTAAATATAAACAGGCTTTTTCATCAAGCAGAAAGAAAACAAAAGCTGCCCATATTTTGATCAAACGTCTTTGCGCTTATTGTCAGAGTTGTAGACATAAATGTGTCACATTCTGGTCACATTCTAGTGTTAGTATATTTTCTTAGAACAAAAATGTTTCTTTAAATGGATTCTACAGCAAAAGATCTAGCTTTATGTCAGTACCTGTATGTCAATCTACAGAAACAGATCTATCTTTATGTCAGTACCTGTATGTCAATCTACAGCAACAGATCTAGCTTTATGTCAGTACCTGTATGTCAATCTACAGAAACAGATCTATCTTTATGTCAGTACCTGTATGTCAATCTACAGAAACAGATCTAGCTTTATGTCAGTACCTGTATGTCAATCTACAGAAACAGATCTAGCTTTATGTCAGTACCTGTATGTCAATCTACAGAAACAGATCTAGCTTTATGTCAGTATGTCAATCTACAGAAACAGATCTAGCTTTATGTCAGTACCTGTATGTCAATCTACAGCAACAGATCTAGCTTTATGTCAGTACCTGTATGTCAATCTACAGAAACAGATCCAGCTTTATGTCAGTATGTCAATCTACAGAAACAGATCTAGCTTTATGTCAGTATGTCAATCTACAGAAACAGATCTAGCTTTATGTCAGTACCTGTATGTCAATCTATAGCAACAGATCTAGCTTTATGTCAGTACCTCTATGTCAATCTACAGAAACAGATCTAGCTTTATGTCAGTACCGGTATGTCAATCTATAGCAACAGATCTAGCTTTATGTCAGTACCTGTATGTCAATCTACAGAAACAGATCTAGCTTTATGTCAGTACCTGTATGTCAATCTACAGAAACAGATCTAGCTTTATGTCAGTACCGGTATGTCAATCTATAGCAACAGATCTAGCTTTATGTCAGTACCTGTATGTCAATCTACAGAAACAGATCTAGCTTTATGTCAGTACCGGTATGTCAATCTATAGCAACAGATCTAGCTTATGTCAGTACCTGTATGTGAATCTATAGCAACAGATCTAGCTTTATGTCAGTACCGGTATTTCAATCTATAGCAACAGATCTAGCTTTATGTCAGTATGTCAATCTACAGAAACAGATCTAGCTTATGTCAATACCTGTATGTCAATCTACAGCAACAGATCTAGCTTTATGTCAGTACCGGTATGTCAATCTATAGCAACAGATCTAGCTTTATGTCAGTACCGGTATGTCAATCTATAGCAACAGATCTAGCTTTATGTCAGTATGTCAATCTACAGCAACAGATTTAACTTTATGTCAGTACCGGTATGTCAATCTATAGCAACAGATCTAGCTTTATGTCAGTATGTCAATCTACAGCAACAGATCTAGCTTTATGTCAGTACCGGTATGTCAATCTATAGCAACAGATCTAGCTTTATGTCAGTACCTGTATGTGAATCTATAGCAACAGATCTAGCTTTATGTCAGTACCGGTATTTCAATCTATAGCAACAGATCTAGCTTTATGTCAGTATGTCAATCTACAGAAACAGATCTAGCTTTATGTCAGTACCGGTATGTCAATCTATAGCAACAGATCTAGCTTTATGTCAGTACCGGTATGTCAATCTATAGCAACAGATCTAGCTTTATGTCAGTATGTCAATCTACAGCAACAGATTTAACTTTATGTCAGTACCGGCATGTCAATCTATAGCAACAGATCTAGCTTTATGTCAGTACCGGTATGTCAATCTATAGCAACAGATCTAGCTTTATGTCAGTACCGGTATGTCAATCTATAGCAACAGATCTAGCTTTATGTCAGTACCGGTATGTCAATCTATAGCAACAGATCTAGCTTTATGTCAGTATGTCAATCTACAGAAACAGATCTAGCTTTATGTCAGTACCGGTATGTCAATCTATAGCAACAGATCTAGCTTTATGTCAGTACCGGTATGTCAATCTATAGCAACAGATCTAGCTTTATGTCAGTACCGGTATGTCAATCTATAGCAACAGATCTAGCTTTATGTCAGTATGTCAATCTACAGAAACAGATCTAGCTTTATGTCAGTACCGGTATGTCAATCTATAGCAACAGATCTAGCTTTATGTCAGTACCGGTATGTCATTCTATAGCAACAGATCTAGCTTTATGTCAGTACCGGTATGTCAATCTACAGCAACAGATCTAGCTTTATGTCAGTATGTAAATCTACAGCAACAGATCTAGTTTTATGTCTATACCGGTATGTCAATCTACAGAAACAGATCTAGCTTTATGTCTATACCGGTATGTCAATCTACAGCAACAGATCTAGCGTTATGTCAGTATGTCAATCTACAGCAACAGATCTAGCGTTATGTCAGTATGTCAATCTAGAGCAACAGATCTAGCTTTATGTCAGTGTGTCAATCTACAGCAACATATCTAGCTTTATGTCAGTATGTCAATCTACAGCAACAGATCTAGCGTTATGTCAGTATGTCAATCTAGAGCAACAGATCTAGCGTTATGTCAGTATGTCAATCTAGAGCAGTGGTTCCCAAACTTTTTTGTCTCGTAGACCCCTTGCCATGTTTTTAAGTTTTCGGTAGACCCCCCAGCATTTTTTTGAAAATTCATTAACTTCAGATGTGCTTTTCTCACTGATTACTATGCGATATATATTTATTGATGACATTCAAAGCAAAATAAAGCAAAATAAAATTTAATATGCATTACAAGAAGTAACTAAACAACAACAAAAAAAAAACGCCTATTGGTGGGCAGCTTTGATAATAAAATGTCAATGTTGGGCTTCAATTTAGTTCGGGTTGACATTCTATCTTCTCGATTAGATGATGTCTGACTGATTTAAATTTGGAAAGTAAGAAAATTTATCATTGCCATTGTATGCTTCATTAATTTAATCATCACATGAAACATTGAGATTATGCCTTCGTGTTGATCAAATTTAGGTTATCACATTGTAGCTGCAAGAACCTCATTCAATTTATGAAACAAGTTTGTGAAATAGACTATGTCCGATTCCCGTTTAATTTCTGTGTTTTAAAATAGGATCTTAGAACTCAGAAAAAATAGTGTCAAAGATAAGCCTTTCGAAAACTATCATACTTCAGTGTGAAAGAGCAATTGATCAAAATTTCAGGCAAAAAGCAATTCTTTATGAATTTCTTGATTCATAACAAAAATATAATAATACCACTACATTATCAGGCAAGGTTAACTAGTCCAGCTTTTAAAAAAAGTAAATTGTAATAACACTATAACTATTTATTGTCCAAAACTCATTTCACCATTACACCTTTGAGCTGTATTGTTGCTTAAAGGAATTTTTAATGATATCAGATATAGGATTGTGTAAAACAGATTGTAAAACCTCTTCAATGGTTGGCAAAGTCAATATTTTGCTTATAGTGTGCAGTTTTTTAGAGTTTGATATAAGCCTAAGTAATTATATTGTAAGACGCTCACAAACCTATTCTCTGTTATGATGTTTAATCAACATTTTTCTACTGTGGCTTAATTCTGAATTTAAAAGTTTTCAAAAGTATTTCAAATCTTAAACTATTTTATTTCATGTTGACTTTTCTCGATGTTCCAGCTTCGATGGTTTCAAACTTCATAGCTTCAAACTTTGTTACATAAAAATAAAGAACAAATGCAATAGTTGTTCAACAAAGAAAGACTGAAGCCAAATTTTTAATAACCAACAATTTACAGTCAACATTTTATTTTATAGACTCGGAAATGTAAATTATTACTTTTATGTAGACACAATTAGTATCTAAAATAATACGTTAAAATTTTTAAATAAAAAAAAAATCATTCACTAACAGGGTTGAAATTCAAAGGATTAACTAAGGTACAAATCGTGTGTGAACGAGTCAATTTCATGAATGGTCATGCTTCAATGAGATCCGCCTTCGTAGACCCCCATTAACAGGCCATAGACCCCCAATTTATTTTTTCACTTCCGTAGACCCCTTGAAAGTCCTCTTAGACCCCTGGGGGTCTATATAGACCACTTTCGGAATCACTGATCTAGAGCAACAGATCTAGCTTTATGTCAGTACCGGTATGTCAATCTACAGCAACAGATCTAGTTTTATGTCAGTATGTAAATCTACAGCAACTTATCTAGTTTTATGTCAGTTTGTAAATCTACAGCAACATATCTAGCTTTATGTCAGTATGTAAATCTACAGCAACAGATCTAGCTTTATGTTAGTATGTAAATCTACAGCAACAGAGCTATCTTTATGTCAGTACCTGTATGTCAATCTACAGAAACAGATCTAGCGTTATGTCAGTATGTCAATCTAGAGCAAGAGATCTAGCTTTATGTCAGTATGTCAATCTACAGCAACAGATTTAACTTTATGTCTGTATGTAAATCTACAGCAACAGATCTAGCTTTATTTCTGTATGTAAATCTACAGCAACAGATCTAGCTTTATGTCTGTACCTGTATGTCAATCTACAGCAACAGATCTAGCTTTATGTCTGTATTAGGTGAACACATACCACCCTCGTTGACAGTTGCCCACAGTAACGTGTGAAGATTATTCTGACTGCTGTATGCGCCATAATCTTGTCATAAATTAATACCTTTTTATCGCATAAGATTTAGTTCAAGATTAAAAGAATTATATTTAACACTTTTATGTGTACTCGTGAATTCGAGCTGCAGACAAAGTTTGCTTTTGGTTTAAAGACTTGACATTTTCAGCAGATATTACATTTAAAAAAAAATAATGTGTGTTCTTACGACTAGTATTACATGATCATGCCGTAAATACCTTGACTTTGTTCATCTTTTTTTCAAAACTTATATTAACTCTATCTGCCTGTCTAGTAAAAAAGTATTTACACCTTATTTCTCCTGTCACACTGTCACAGATATGTGTGTATGTGTGGCCAACCACTAGAAATTGTTAATCACTTTTGCTATTTTGCTCCATCATATCCAACAATGCTCTACTGGATAACGAGAATAACGACTATAACAATAGGATAGCAAAAGCAATGAGCACCATGTCACGGTTGCAGAAAAGAGTGTGGGACAACATATTGCTGACTAACAGTACTAAAGCCTTAGTCTACCGGACCTGTGTGATGAGCACTTTGCTATACGGAAGTGAAACATGGTCAACCTACTCATGGCCGGAAAAAAGCTGAATGCATTCTACCTCCGATGCCTAAGGCGGATCTTTAAAATAAGGTGGCAAGATAAGATAACCAATGAGGAAGTGCTACATAGAGCAGGGTGCCAGGACATCAGCTCTATTATCAGCAGCAGACGCCTTGGCTGGCTTGGCCACGTTCGTAGAATGCCAGTAGGTCGACTTCCACAAGACATTCTGTATGGTGATCTAATAGAAGGCAGGAGAGCCGCTGGTCGCCCACTTTTACAGTATACGAATGTATGCAAACGCGACATGAAGCTCTTCAAAATCGAAACCAGCAACTGGGAAAAAGTAGCACTGAATAGATCCACATGGAGAGAGAGCATAAAGGAAGGGTCTCGGATGCAGAAGCAGAAAGAAGGGTGAAAATGCAACGGCCCCTGATGATTACATATGTCCAACCTGCGACGCAGTTGTGTATCAAGGATAGTCTCTTTAGTCACACAAGAAGTTGCAAAGGGAGAAGATTATTCATCGAGACGTAAAATGCCACAGAATGAGCAAGAATAGACTCGACAGAGTATAGACAAAGGGTAGGATTAGTGTGACATTTATATCTATACCTTGTATGGGGACTCGATAACCGTAGGTCGGGGCAGACACAGAAGGTTTAGTAGCGTTAGTTTAGGCGTGGGTTAGGGTCTCAGCCTATGTAGAGTAGTTTGGGGTAGTTGAGACACAGCGCCATGTAGTGGTTAATTTAATACACATTTAAAGTACTCTAATAGTTATGCAGACAAAGTAATTTCACGCACCAACTGTCAGAATCATCACTAGACAAAAAGAGCCAAGATAATACTGGTACATATATTGATATACATTAAAATGAAGTACAATGAGGTCGTGACAACTGGGGGGCGAGGAGGTTTAACACTCCCACACCCAAGGTCGAATCAAGTTGAAAATTTGCACAATTATTTCTTGTACCTGACAAAACAAATCAATTTTTTTAAAAAGTATTAACGAATTAGTTAATTAATTAATTATTTTGTCTGAACAAGGAAAAGAAATGGAACTAGACAGATGATGGACAGATCATGGACAGATGAAATTGCGTTAAACTAAAACAATTGGTAAAAATATGTCTAATAGCAAAGCTGTGTTATTTTTTTCAGACTAGATCTATTAATAAATTTAATTACGTGACTGATCTAAACTAATTGATGCAATCATATTTAATATAAGCTTTGTATTTTTTTTTTTGTTTTTCTGATCACAATAATAATATTCTAACAGACGATAAGCAGGGCCTCGTGTATGAGAGTCGGTCGCATGCAATTATCTTATCTCTGTATACTTTGTATAGAGGATATCAGGATTGTGGTTAGTGACTCTTTCTTAGTATTGTTTCAATTTCACAGTTTCTGATCTCCAAACATAAAACTTTCTTAGGTGTCAAAGGTAGTGTATCTCATGGGCGTAGCCACTGAACCCCCCCCCCCCCGAAATGAAATCCACCCCCGCAGGGGGGGGTGTCGGAGTTTAGTGACTGACCTTTTGATTTAATTTTGTTTATTTTAGGTGAAATTTAAATACTAAACCATTACTTGCCCTAGCACAGCCAAAGGGATTTTGAGTTTAAAAACCCTTACCAGGGGGTTTTGAGTTGGAAACCCCCTATCAGGGGTTTTAGAGGGGTTTTGAGTTTGAAACTCCATACCAGGGGGTTTTGAGTTTAAAACCTCCTACCAGGGGTTCGGATGTTGATTTGAGAAGTTTCTTTCTTTTTAATAGCTTGAAGATTCTGTATGGGAGAATATTGACATACAAGGGGGTTTTGCATTTAAATCCCCCTCTTCAATAAAACAAAAAAAAATGCAAACGACAATCCCAAAACTCCAAGAGCACATCTAAGAAAGATTTTGATTTTAAACCCCTCTCCAAAATTTACGATAAACTCCTCTTCAACATACAAAAGCAAATTACACACTCAAAATAGTATGAGCGTAGCCAAAGGGGTTTTTGAGTTTAAACCCCTCTTCAGCTGGGTTTGAAGCTAAAAATACATCTTCAATATAAAAAAAGCAAATTACGCACTCAAAATGCTATGAGCATAGCCAAAGGGGTTTTTAGTTTAAACCCCCCGCCAGCAGGGTTTGAAGCTAAAAAAATAAATCTTCAAAATAAAAAAAAATCAAATTTCGCAATCAAAATGCTTTGAGCGTAGCCAAGCCTATTGGGTGTTTTGAGTTTAAATTTCCCTTCAGAGGGTTTGATGCTAAATAATACCTCTTCAATATAAAAAAAAGTAAATTACACACTAAAATTCTTTGATCGTAGCCAAGCCGATGGGGGGTTTTGAGTTTCAACCCCTCTCCTCCAGATGGCTTTTTTAAAAGTTTAAAACCCCTCAAGATAGTTTTGAGTTTAAAATCCCCCTACAGAGCGTTTTAAGGTTGAAAGCCTCTCTCATCAATATTATTTGTAAAGCAAACTATAGTCACCAAATTCTATGACCATAGCTAAATGTGGTTTTGAATTTTTTAAAAATCAACTCCAGATATATTTTAGTTTCAAACCCCCCAACAGATGATTTTGACGATAAAACTTCCCTTTTCGATATAACATCTAAAGCTAAATAGTCACCTAATTCCAAAATCGTAGTCAAGAGAAGTTACACATGTCTACCAGTGGATGGGCTCCATTAATAAAGTGCAATGAAATTGTTAAACACTAAATATTGCTCTACAAAGATGGCTAAGACAGATTTTAGGAGTCAGTTATAGAGAGCGGGTCTAAATCAAGGAAATCCTATGCCGAAGTAGGAGTCGACCCCTTAGTAAGGTTGTGACAGAGCGTCGCATGAGGTTTGCGGGACATGTTCTCCGACAAAATTAATTACGCATAATAAGAGTTGTGATGATATCCTAGTACAACTTGGAGCCCCACTTTCATGAAGGTCCTCAGAGCAGGTGGGAAGAGGCTTCGGACATTGCCAGTGACAGATTTTTGTGGAAACAGCTTGCCAGCAAATGCGCCGCACGGTCGCACGGTGCGGGAGGGTCTAAGTCAGAGAATAGCTCTCAGCGCTCCCCCAGACCCCTTGCCGAGGAGTCTACAATTTTTTCACTAACTCTAGGAAGAAACTATTCTTGGTAACAATAAACGTCTTCCAAAAGAATGAAGTGTCAGAATGTAATAGAGGTTAATTATGTACACACACACACACACACACATAGATCCATACAAACATATATATATATAATTTTTCGGGCTGGGGGGGGGCTGGGGGGGGGGCAGAGAAAATTACCCCCCAACCCAACCCCCCCCCCCCCCCCCCCCGAATAAGAAATCCTGGCTATGCCTATGGTGTATCTGTAGTTCATTTAGGAAGCGCGGTCGAGAGGCTAAGTACAGTGTACTTGGTTTGGTTTGGTTACCTATGAAGGGGGCTCGAGGTTCGACACCCGACTCGAGCAGAGTTATGTTTACTGAGCGCCTAAAAGCGGAACGAAAAACCTTCTTCCAGATACCCCCTCCCACACTGGTCCACACTGAAGCAGGACGTTTTGGCGCCGCCGTTCTGGCGCCGCCGTTTCGGCCCCGTCGTTTTGGCGTGAAGGTAGTTTTGGCGCGAGCCGTTTTGGCGACGGGACGCGAAATACATTATGTACGTTTATTGTATTATTTCTTTTAAAAGAATTATTCATATCTATGTTTTGCATGAGTGTTTGTGTTAAGACATATTTTTCACGTATTAAATGTAAATGTGTGTTTGTGTTTCACATCATTTTCTTTAATAAACATTTTGGCTTGTGTATGTGTGTTTATTAAGAGGCACACTTTTATTTCAAAAATTTTTTTAAATATATTACTTTAAAGTTAAAAACAAAAATAAAAAAAAATGAAACGATGATAGACTAAAAATTCATGCAATTATCTGTTTACATTAACATTGGTTTATTTAATGACTGTATGGTATCTCCAGCTATACATACCAAACACTTGCTAATAAAAACAATTCGCTGAACGGTGTTAGAATTCATACTATACATACAATATTATGGTAGAGTGAAATAAACATTGTTATAAAAGCTACGTGATTATTAAATTATCGTCAAATGATATCTCGCGCCAAAACGTCCCGTCGCCAAAACGGCTCGCGCAAAAACATCCCGTCGCTAAAACGGCGGTGCCAAAACGGCGGCGCCAAAAACGGCGGCGCCAAAACGTCCCGTACCGGGTCCACACATAAAGATTGGACAATAGAGCTCTGAGCATGCTATAGGCATGAAAGTAGCGCTATATAAAAGTTTTAATTATTATTTATTGTTATCATATCACAAATGCTTAATGCCACAAAGACAAGGACACATCCGCTTTCACTTTACCCAACAAAGGTTAGCTACTATTACAACTGGATAGTCATTTTTGTTTTTAAAAAAAAAACTTAATTATTAGAAGAAAACAAAATAAAAATTACATTTGTGTGAAAACATAAGCTCGTAGGAGGCTGTTGTTTAGTAAACAAATATAAAAGTAAATAAATATATATAGAAACACAGACACCTAACTGTATCGCTAAATCTACTCAGCTATTTTTAGCTATTAAATCCAAATGATAAGGAAGAAAGAACACGTTTTCAAACCTAAAAAGGGGTCACCGCCCTGAAGCAGCATATTGCCAAACAATTGGAAGGTTGAGGGGACCTTTTCAGCGCACACACGTGGGCGTTCCCAGTTCAAATCAGAAGCGCTCAATCCCCGCGTTCAATCACAATCAATTACACAATTTACATCAAAAACAGCCAAAGAGAAGTCTCTTTTTTTTCTCTCTCTTTCTCCGTGATCTGCCTTCACCTGGACCTGCTCTACCACGTGCCGGACACGATGTGGGTTACCATCATCACCCCTCCTCCCCCCCCATCCCCATTTTTTAAAATTCACTCTGTTCTTTTCAACTCCTCCGCCTCATTACACTATTAGTCACTCTTTAGTTCCACTGTGCTTTCCAACTTTCTGACTAGACCAACTAATTCAACCTTTTAATTCCTCTCATTATTTTCTTGCATACAGTCTCTCTATTTCTCTAGTTCTCCATTTATTGCCGTATGTAACTTCACCAATATTCATACTGTTGATCACCTTCTTTAATTCATATTTAAAACTTCTCCGTACTACCAAAATTCACGCTTCTTCTTATGATTCAATAGGATACATGTAATATGTGTCCATACATTCTGCATTATATCTATCCTTTTAAGTTTTAATCCCAATACTCTTTTTTTATTCCTTCCTCTCTCTTCTTCTTCTCTCTTTCTCTCTCTCTTTCTCTTTCTAGTGCTTGCCCACTCTCTCATCTGTGCTACATCACGATATGTGCCTTTCGTGTTTTCTCCCCCTTTCGGTTTGTAGTCAGGTCAGGAGGTCAGAAGTTCAAAGGTCCCACCGTTAATTAAAGGCTGCTACCCAGCATGCAGTTCAAAGTAATTCGCTGCCTGTGCAGGTGACACATGCTTCTATCGTAGATGATGCAAATGGTCGAAATGATATAGATGTTACAAAACACAAATTATTCAAATGATATACTAAATGATACTCTGACAGACTTAAAAGAAGTCTGCATCCAACTGATACTACCATCAAACCATGTCACAACGACCTTGTTCAGGCTTTTGATTCTCTTTTCTTTTCTTTTTTTTTCTTTTTTTTTTTCTAACAGAAAGACTGAAAATGAAACATTTGTTTTTATTTCGTCTATACATTGAAATTCATGTCTTCAAACCTTGCTGAAGTTACTGGCACAATCAAAATGGCTGATATCGGTAGTAAGAATAATCTCTACTTGTACTTTCAATATTAGTTTTACCCCCCCTCCCCCCCCCCCCCCCTCCCGTACATTCAAAGTAGAAGATTTTCTTAAAAACGAAATGTATTAATCTCTATGACTACATCAAAACAAATTACTCAATTTACAGCGGAGAATATATTACTGAATGAACAAAAAAACGAATCCAATAAAGTTTCTCTATTCACTTATTTCAATGACGTCACGTTTGTATTTATCGAAATAACACAAACATTGAACAAGGCTTCAACGTAATGCCTATGTGAACTTTCACCCCCCCCCACACCAAAATCAGGTATAATTAGAGCATTCAAATATATTGACGTTTTACTCTGTTATCATACAATTATCTCTAGACGTCATGAAGTGAAGTTGTTTTATTTATTTAATTTTTGGCTGTGTTTTGTTTTGTTTGTATGCACTGGGAAAGGAGGATGCGTTAGAAATACCTTATGTATCTTCAGCAAACACGGGGAAGAAAATAAAAGATAATTCCAAATAATAAATACAGGCCATCTTTGTGAACTCGACGTAAACAGACACTGTTGTATTCCTACGCGAATAAAGAAGTTCTCATCATCTGTGTTGTTTCTCTCTCTTTCTCTCTCTCTCTCTCTCTCTCTCTCTCTGTCTCTCTCTCTCTCTCTCTTCTCCTTGATGACTCCCTTCCTCTCATCTTTCTATTTTAGTTTTGTGCCCTTGATGTAGCGTCTCTGTCTCTGTCTTTGTCTCTGTCTTTGTCTCTGTCTCTCTCTCTCTCTATCTATCTATCTATCTATCTATCTATCTATCTATCTATCTATCTATCTATCTATCTATCTGTCTGTCTATCTATCTATCTATCTATCTATCTATCTATCTATCTATCTATATATATATATATATATATATATATATATATATATATATATATATATATATATATATATATATATATATATATATATATATATATATATAAATCCATCTATCAGTCTGTCTGTCTATCAGTCTGTCTACCTATCTATCTATCTATCTATCTATCTATCTATCTATCTATCTATCTATCTATCTATCTATCTATCTATCTATCTATCTATCTATCTATCTGTCTGTCTGTCTATCTTTCTATCTATCTATCTATCTATCTATCTATTTATGTATCTATCCATCCAACCATCCATCTAGCTATCTATCCAACAAAATAAATCACACACAATTCCTCAGAATCTTACACACACACACAAAGTGGCGATTGTATTTTTGTTTGTTTGTTCGCTGTCTGCCCAGGGTGTTAGGCACCACACCAACAGACTTTCACGCCTACTATTTAAATTAGCAATGCGTCTGTTTCAGTTAGAGATTTGTTTTTTATTCACCCCATACTTTAAACTTTAAACACATCGCCTTGTGGCGTTTCGTTATTGGTACTCTACTTGCAGGGTCAAACACATATATCAAATATCAAGCAGAGGGTGTCACGTGACAGCGAGGAAGTGAGATGTAGCTGTTCTAAGCCAGCGTTTCTCAAATTGTGCTGTGCTCTCACCCACGAAAATGGTCTTTACTTTTTGTTTTATAATTGACACAAAAACTATTCTAAGTGCATTGCAGTTATAAATCTGTTTTCAAATATTAATCAGATAAAGAAAACGTGAATCGTAGCAGTTATTTCACTAATTAAAATATACACAAAATGTTGTCGCGAATGGCTCTACAACGATATCGGTTTAAAACGTTTTTTCAAAGAGTGATTTATTGTTGTTGGTCTAGATCAGTGGTCTTCAGCGGGGGGGGGGGGAGGCGATGGGGGCGTTTTCAAGATTTTGGGGGGCGCTGGTAACCAAAGGGGTGGTAGAGGGGCGCTGGGCACAAAAGGGGGCGCTGGGCATAAAGGCGGTATGAAGAAACTAAAATAAAAGTGCACTAAAACAAAGAGTACACATTAACACGTCTTCTTTGTTTCCTATGTAAGAAATGGCCAAACTTCTTCCAAACGAGGTACAATCTTTCTTTGAACGTCTTTGTGTAGACAAACCAGGTCTGATACACGCAGTCTTGCTGAACACGAAGACAATCAAGTCCATTACGTATCAGTTCCATTGCCTTGATTTAACTCTCACACTTCTGTACCGACCCGTCACGTATCAGTCCCATTGCCTTGATTTAACTCTCACACTTCTGTACCGACCCGTTCCACGACACTGTCTACTCTGATGTCAACTTATTTTAACCTGATGAAACAGGGAATGAATTTCTCAAGTTTAAAACACAGGAAAACTCTTCCTGACGGTCTCCGTTCGAGACTCCGTCTTGGGGGGGAGGGGGGAGCATACAAAAGCACTCGCTGGCTAAAAAAAGGGGCCGTGATCCAGTTTGGTTAATATTGATAATAATGCAAATATTGTGACTCTAATAAAAGGAAAATCTGACAAAATACAGAAACAAAAATTAAAGAGTTTAGAAATTTGTATTTTAAAAATTGTACCCCCCCCCCGTGTAAATTGTGTTGTGGAACTAAATCAAAGGCGTAGGGACACAAGCGTGAATAGCCTTGACTATACTAAGGGTAGCGTAGGACAAAATAACGCGGAACTATTTTTGACGCTATGAGTTTTAAATGCACTTTTAGAAAAAAATTAACGCCTGTGTGTGTGCATGTGTATGTGTGTGTGGAGAGAAAAGAAAATGACATGGTCGCTAACTCGTGACGTCAGCGTCTTGTTTGAATGACGTCATAGGCATGATTTATTTCGGTTCTATCCTGATTAGGCTGGCTGTGAGAGAAGACAAATCAGCATGCAGACCCAAGAAACAGAAAGGTATTAACGTCTCTTTGACCTGGACACCTTCCTGGAGCCACACTGACCTCCCACGTGACACATAAGGGAGAGAGGGAGAAGTCAACATAGATTATTGGAATACTGGGACTGTCTTAGTCTCTTCGCGTTACTTGGATGCTTCGTTTTAGGTCAACCATTTTCTACTTGCATTGGTATGGTCAATCATTGCAAAGCTTATTATCAGCTCACTCTGTCTGTCTGTCTGTCTGGTAAAAAGTTTTTACACGTTATTTCTCCCACACCCAACCTCGGATCAAACTGAAATTTGGCACAATTATTTTTTTACCTGACAACACAAGAATCAATAAACAAAATTAACCAATTAATTATTTTATTATAGGTAATTAATTATTTTTGTTTGGTATCTCGAACAAGGGAAAGAAACTGTCCTTCAGTGAATTGGTGGTATAAGCCCTTTATAGGTCGTGGTCTGAGGCAGACGGCTTTAGCCCACGAGTTCGAATAAATATCGTTGATTTTTTTTTTTGTTAAAAAAAATATTAATCCAGATACCCCAGTTCTTTCTCCCCCACCCCTTATCATCTGGTCCAGATAAGTGATAGGATCATAGCGTAGTGAGAAAGCATAAAATAGCACTAAGCAAAAACAATTGCTAAAAATATTTCTAGTCTCACTGATTTATTTTTGTTGGTCTAGTCTAGATGTATTAAAAATTTAATTAAATGACAGATCCAAACTAATTAATACAATTAAACTTCGTAAAAAAATTTTTTTTCAATATTATTGTTTTTTTTTGTTTTTTTTGGGCCCGTGGGGGGGGGGTTGTTTCAATATATATCTTGGTAATATCAGAGTACACATCTACAGGAAAAAAAACACTCTTTTTTAATATAGTTGCATGGTTGATATTAGAAACACAAGTGCTGCACAGTGCCCTAGGCTTCTTTGTTTTATCGTCACATTCTGAACAGTCTTGAAGTCCTATATTACTGTAAGTAAACGTACTTTAGAAATAGTTCAAACTAGATAGAGGGTCAAGGTAGTCGCTGAATGAACTCTTTATAGTGTGTCTGTTCTATGTGTATGTTTCTGTTCTGTTGTCTTGATATGAGAAAAGAGTCCTTGTAATCACAACCAATTTCCATAAGGATCAATAAAGCAGTCTTAGTCTTAGTCTTAGAATTTTTTAAAACTTAAAGAAAATACCAACAATGACATAAACAGTCTTTGAAGGGACGTAGAACTATTGGGGTCTTTATTTCAAGTCATGGTTCAGTGTTCTGTGTTGGATAGTTTTCATGGGCGTAGCCAGGATTTTTTTTCGAGGGGGGGGTTTTGGGGGGGGATTTTTTTCTCCCCCCCCCCCCCCGCGACCCTTCCCCCCGCGCGAAATTTTCTTTTTATATGTATTTATGTGTGTGTGTGTGTGTACATAATCTTTATTGCATTTGACTCTTCATTCTTTCGGAAGACGTTTATTGTGTCCTAGAATAGGTTCTTCCATGAGTTAGTGGAAAAATTGTAGATTCCCCGCAAATACTAGTAAGGGGGTCTGGGGGAGCGCTAGGAGCTCCCCCAGCGCGGGGCGAAGCCCCGCCGCCAAGCCAAGCCAAGCACTATTTCTGATATTGAAAGCCAACAAAATGCATATTCTGAGGTATTTACAGTGCATTTTCCTGCTATTTAAAAGTTTTATTTCAAAAACCTAATGTGCTATTCTTACTGACTTAGACCCTCCCGCGCCGTTTGGCGCATTTGCTGTCAAGCTGTTTCCATAAAATTGTAGATTCCCTGCCATTACTAGCAATGGGGTCTGGGGAGCGCTAGCGCGGGGCGAAGCCCCGCCGCCAAGCACTATTTCTGGTATTGAAAGCCAACAAAATGCATATTCTGAGGTATCTACAGTGCATTTTCCTGCTATTAAAAAGTTTTATTTCAAAAACCTAATGTGCTATTCTTACTGACTTAGACCCTACCGCGCCGTTCGGAGCATTTGACGTCAAGCTGTTTCCATAAAAATCTGTCACTGGTAATGTCTGAAGCCTCTTCCCACCTCAATGAATGAGTGGAGTCAAGTTGTACTAGGATATCATTGCAACTCTTCTTATGTGTAATCCATTTTGTCGGAGAACATGTCCCGCAAACCTCATGCGTCGCTCCCTCACAATCTTACTAAAGGGTCGACTCCCAGTTCGGCATAGGATTTCCTTGATTTAAACCCGATCTCTATAACGGACTTCTAAAATCTGTCTTAGCCATCTTTGTTGAGCCACTGTACATTTAGTATTATTCAATTTCGGCAGATGACTATTCACTGCAGTTTATTAAGGAAGCCCTGCCACTGATAAAAATGTGTAACCACTCTTGAATACGCTCTTGGAATTAAGTGACTAGTTTGCTTTAGATTTTATATCCAAAAGAGAAGTTTTATCGTCAAAATCATCTGTTGGGGGTTTTCCACCTCAAAATGCTCTGTAGGAGGATCTTAAACTCAAAACCATCTGGAGGGGTTTTAAACTTTAAACAAAGGCCATCTGTAGAAGAAGGGTTTAAACTCAAAACCCCCGATTGGATTGGCTACGCTCAAATAATTTTAGTGTGTAATTGGCTTTTTTTTTTATTTTGAAGAGGTATTCTTAGCATTAAACCCCTCTGAATGGGGGTTTAAACTCAAAACCCCTTTTGGCAACGCTCATAGCATTTTGAGTGCGTAATTTGCTTTTTTTCATACACTGAAGATGTATTTTTTAGCCTCAAACTCCTCTGGCGAGGGGTTTAAACTCAAAACACCTTTGGCTGCGTTCATAGATTTTAGTGTGAGTAATTTGCTTTTATTTATATTAAAGAGGTACTTTTTAGCTTCGAACTTCACTGGAGGGGAGTTTAATCTCAAAACCCCTTTGACTACACACAAAACATTTTGAGTGTATAATTTGCTTTATTTTTATTATTAAAGAGGTATTTTTTACCTTCAAACCCCGCTGAAGTGGGGTTTAAACTAAAAACTAAGTCAAAACCCATTTAGCTACGCTCATAACATTTTGAGTGCGTAATTAACTTTTTTTTTATATTGAAGAGGGGGTTTATCGTAAATTTTGGAGGGGGTTTTAAAATCAAAATCTCCCTTAACTGTGCTCTTGGAATTAGGGGATTTTCGTTTGCATTTTTGTTTTGTTTTGTTTTATAGAAGAGGGGGGGGGGTTAACTGCAAAAACCCCAAGTAGGGGGTTTAAAACTCAAAACCCCTAGTAGGGGGTTTTAAACTCAAAACCCCTGTTAGGGGTTTTTAAACTCGAACCCCCCTGGTAGGGTGTTTTAAACTCAAAACCCCTAGTAGGGGGTTTTAAACTCAAAACCCCTGGTAGGGGTTTTTAAACTCGAACACCCTGGTAGGGGGTTTTAAACTCAAAATCCCATGATACGGGGTGTTTAATTCAAAACCCCATTGGTTGTGCTGGGGCAATTGATGGTTTAGTATTAAAATCTCACCTAAAATAAACAAAATCAACCCAAAAAATTATTCACTAAATTCCGATCCCCCCCAAGGGGGGATTTTATTTCGGGGGGGGGGAGTTTGAACCCCAACCCCCCCCCCCTGGCTACGCCCATGATAGTTTTACATTATAAGTATCTTCACTGTGCGTCATTGATTCAACGATAATACTAGATGTCAGTCAAGTGATTCTTTGAATTGTTTCATTTTAATATTGATTGTTTGTTCATCTCTGGACTGACTTTGAAAGCATTCAACTCAAGGAAAACCTATTTAGCACAGTGTTTCTGTACTCTTCTCAAATCGAGTCATAGAGACACCTACGGATGTCTTATAATTTGGGGAGACACTACCACTCTCAAAATACATAGACGAGACACATATATTACAGGTTTGCTTTTTTTACCTTTACATATCCCTTAGAGTCTGTTGGACCGTTGGGGCACCATGCAAGATTTGTCGACTGTCTTTCTTCATTCCTCTGTGATTTTTGCCTTAGATAGAACCTCTTTTAATGGCTGGCCCGTCCATTTTTTATGTTGTCTTCCCATCGCTTTCTCTGTCTGCATCTTCTTCTTTTTCCTGGTACTGTTCCCTGAAGGAAGGTCTTCGCGAGCCCCGAAAATATTGTAATATGGCCATAGATTTTTAGTTTGCGTTTTTTACGATACTTAGCAGGTCATCGTGGGGTTACAGTATTATATTAAGGGAATTATATGTATATATCTCAGTCTTAGATCGTACATCTCAAACTCATCAAATAGGGACCCGCTTGTTAATAGCTTATACAAAAGGTACATAGTAGAGGTTTAGCGTTTTCCTTCTTCTTGGTGAGTTACATTCTCAAGGTTGTCGAGAGCCGTCAGCACGAAACAAACTGGGATTAAGGCTTCAGTGAAACACAGTTCATCCTTTCTCAAGTTTTCAAGAAAAAAATCCTCCGGGTTTATGCCAGTCGATGGGTGAGACTGTCAGAGAGTTGAAAGAGATTGAAAAGTTGGAGATGATCTTCACATTCAGCATCGGCAGTGACAGTCCTTGGAGCTCAAATTGAGTTAAAATCATTGTCTTTCCAAATGTCTATGATGCTAAAAAAAATTATCAAGCTACGCAAAGTTATTCAGTATTTAAAAAACATAAAAACAAACGATTTCTTTTATTAAAATATCTGATTTTTCAAACTCTGTTCAGTTTAGGAAACCGAAATCACCATTTAAAGAAAATAATTATTATTAAAAAAAAAAAAAGATAATAACATCTTTAAAATGTGAAAGATAGACTTCAGCCTCACAAATATAGGATTACATTGGCAAAATAAAACGATTGAGTTATTTGTATTTAAATTTGTGTTTGATTCTAATTCTTACTTTTTTTAAAAACAGAAGCTTTGTTTCGAATCTCGGATACTGTATTCAATATTTTATAACTTTTAACATTTGAATTACTTTCTTCTTTTACCGCTAAAGTTTAAAACTAAAGAAATTGTTGACTTTTTTTTAATACACTTAGGATTTCAAATGGACTTTTTTTTTAGTTGTAAATATGAGATTTGGATTAATTTCATTTCTTCTTGTTGTTGCTGATTACAGAATATTAAAAACGCTGCAATGGATGGCTGCCTGGTCGTGCGGTTTGCGCTCTGAACTGTCGTTTGGACTTATTGATGGTCCCGGGTTCAAACCTCACCCGCTCCCATCTTCCTGCGGGAGGTTTGGATTTGGAATAAATTATCTTGAACTCTAAAGGAATATCCGAAACATGTAAAACATTTAATTAACATTTTGCAATGACCGAAGTCTACCTCATAGAAATAATTAGGTCACTCAAATTTAATTTGCCGCCAATTATTGGAAGTAACCTCTTTTAGAGAAGCACAATTTCAGGGTAACAAATATTTTTTAAATGGATTTTTTAAATCTAAAAAAAAACAAATATATATGCCGAAGTTGTCAACAAAATGCAGTTAGTGAGTTTTATGTAAGTATTGTCTTTTTATGGGAGATTTTCATAATGAAAGTGAAACTATTAAAAAAGTAAACATTTTCCAGTTTCCGGTGTACAGAATAGCAGACGTGTTGCAGTCTTCAAATGTACGTCATCATTGTTTGTACTCTAAGCACTTTTAAGATTAAGGAAGCATTAGAGCTTACATTTGTTTTGATTAGCTAGCAGGCAGCAGGGCCACACAACGTCCTTGACATTGGGTTTTGAATTACATTCTCCATCCCTCGTCCTCAGTTTTACTTTTTTGTCTTTAAGCTCCATATCGCTCCCACTTTTGAACATAATCCTTTTACTTGTTCAGTCTTACTCAGTTACTGAAAGTCTGTTACTTCAAACCCCCTTTCAAGGTCAATCAGACTTCAAGAGACCAAATGTTAACGAGCAGACGACAGTTTTACCACACCACAAGACACTTTTACCACTCCACAAGACACTTTTACCTTTTTACAAGACACTTTTACCACTCCACAAGACACTTTTACCTTTTTACAAGACACTTTTACCACTCCACAAGACACTTTTACCACTTCACAAGACACTTTTACCACTCCACAAGACACTTTTACCTTTTTTACAAGACACTTTTACCACTCCACAAGACAGTTTTACCACTCCACAAGACACTTTTACCACTCCACAAGACACTTTTACCACTCCACAAGACACTTTTACCACTCCACAAGACAGTTTTACCACTCCACAAGACAGTTTTACCACTCCACAAGACACTTTTACCACTTCACAAGACACTTTTACCACTTCACAAGACACTTTTACCACTCCACAAGACAGTTTTACCACTCCACAAGACAGTTTTACCACTCCACAAGACAGTTTTACAACTCCACAAGACACTTTTACCACTCCACAAGACAGTTTTACCACTCCACAAGACAGTTTTACCACTCCACAAGACAGTTTTACCACTCCACAAGACAGTTTTACAACTCCACAAGACACTTTTACCACTCCACAAGACAGTTTTACCACTCCACAAGACAGTTTTACCACTCCACAAGACAGTTTTACCACTCCACTCCACAAGACAGTTTTACCACTCCACAAGACAGTTTTACCACTCCACAAGACACTTTTACCATTCCACAAGACACTTTTACCACTCCACAAGACAGTTTTACCACTCCACAAGACACTTTTACCACTCCACAAGACAGTTTTACCACTCCACAAGACAGTTTTACAACTCCACAAGACACTTTTACCACTCCACAAGACAGTTTTACCACTCCACAGACAGTTTTACCACTCCACAAGACAGTTTTACCACTCCACAAGGCAGTTTTACCACTCCACAAGACAGTTTTACCACTACACAAGACACTTTTAGCACTCCACAAGACACTTTTACCACTCCTCAAGACAGTTTTACCACTCCACAAGACACTTTTACCACTCCATAAGACAGTTTTACAACTCCACAAGACAGTCTTACAACTCCACAAGACACTTTTACCACTCCACAAGACAGTTTTACCACTCCACAAGGCAGTTTTACCACTCCACAAGACAGTTTTACCACTCCACAAGACACTTTTAGCACTCCACAAGACACTTTTACCACTCCTCAAGACAGTTTTACCACTCCACAAGACAGTTTTACCACTCCACAAGACAGTTTTAGCACTCCACAAGACAGTTTTACCACTACACAAGACACTTTTAGCACTCCACAAGACACTTTTACCACTACACAAGACACTTTTAGCACTCCACAAGACACTTTTACCACTACACAAGACACTTTTAGCACTCCACAAGACACTTTTACCACTACACAAGACACTTTTAGCACTCCACAAGACACTTTTACCACTACACAAGACACTTTTAGCACTCCACAAGACACTTTTACCACTACACAAGACACTTTTAGCACTCCACAAGACACTTTTACCACTCCACAAGACACTTTTACCACTACACAAGACACTTTTACCACTACACAAGACACTTTTACCACTACACAAGACACTTTTACCACTCCACAAGACACTTTTACCACTCTACAAGACACTTTTAGCACTCCACAAGACACTTTTACGACTCCACAAGACAGTTTTACCACGCCACAAGACAGTTTTACCACTCCACAAGACAGTTTTACCACTCCACAAGACAGTTTTACCACTACACAAGACACTTGACCAACTTCTCTTAGCTGTCCACACAACAGTACAAGCAGTATTTCATTCTGCAACATCGTTCGCTTCATATTTGTGTGGTTTTGCGCTCTGGACTGTTGACTCGACTGTACCTGGTTCGGACCATGACCGCCATCCCGAACGAACGAAACATGCCTAACAAACGACTTCTGTTATCAGAATGTCAGATGTTGAGGTCGCTTCACTAAAATTAGGCTACTATCAATGGCATGCTACTTCCACAAAGTGGAAGGGGTTAAATTATGTATCTAGCCTACTATTAATTCAACAAATTGGGACATCTACTAACATAGCATATTGTTACAAAGTGTATGTGTGTACAGTGTGTACAGTGTAAGTGTGTACAGTGTAAAGAGGATGAGTGGCCGAGGGGGCATACACAGCTTGGCTACTTATCAAGGGGGCTTGAGTTTGAATCCCGACTCGAGCTAAGCTGTATTTAGTTAGCACTCAAAGATGGCACAGAAACCTAGGTACCCCCCTTCCTTCCAAAAGGTCAACAAAATAGGTCTCACTAATAAAACATGAAAATTGCGCTATCTAAAATTAATTTTAAACATAAAATAAAGCACTATTAAATAAGTTCTATGCATGCTTTCATAAATATTTTGTAAAGTCTTATTAAACTGAACGTCTTATATAAACGGCCCCGGATATTAAAACAAATTTTCAAAGTAGCCCCCGATGCAAACGTTTGCCTACCCACGTCCAACAATGTACTTTTGAGATTATCTTGCAGACAAGGTCGCCAGAAAAAAAAAACACACCATTGTCTGGTGAACGGAACGGACTGACCTGTCTTTCACACACTAATGCGGAAGTCTTTAGACCAGGAGATGTCAAGAACTTAAGTTGCCCGCATCCTGTCAGCACAGCCACGACGCCAAGTCCTACAGTTGATGACGGGTAATACCAAGAGAAAGACGCCGCTGATAAAAACACACACACCACTTAAAAGTGAAGTTGCTCGCTACGCAACGAATCTATTTTTAAACTCATGACGTCACCACATGTGACAACCGAAGATTAAATACAGCTGTATCAACGGATTATGTCAAGATGAACTATTACTGTAAAAACTAAGGGGAAATAAATCTTATCGTGTACAGAATTATTTTATTTCCAAAAGTTTTTGTGAAATTATGAAATCAATGGAAAAGTTGTTAGTTAAATGTCACCATTTAGCAAGTCTAGTAATATTCAACATTATCAAACATTATTTAACAGTTTAGAAGATTATCAAACATCATTCAACATCATAACAATATCACAAGATCTATGAAGCATCATTAAACACATCAAACATTAACCAATACAAAAAAAAACAACAGCAACCGACACCACAACATCATGTAACAGCATCCACCATCTTTTAGCTTCATCTCATATTATCAAACATCCTTACATATGACCAAACTTCATCAAACATTACTTAACACCAGCTTACATCTTCATACATCAACGCACTTTATGTATTACAAAAGAACCTCTCCAAAAGTCATCACACATCATTCAACGTAATCATCATTCAATGTAATTCTCCAATCTTCTTGCACAACTCACTGTGCAGATACAAATGTGAAACTTTGGGCAGTTATGAACGGGGGGGGGGGGTTACGCGACGTTTTGGCGCGAAACATTTTTTTATCTTATCTACAGCAGTGATGGGCAAACTACGGCCAGCGGGCCAAGTCCGGACCGTAGAGAAGATTCATCCGGCCCGCCACATGTTTTGCAATAATTATTAAAAATAGTATCTCAAACATAAAAAAAAATCAAGTTTTCACTATGAGTTGAAACATTGTAAAGTAATATTGCGATAATCAAACTTTTCTCATTTGTAATGAAACCATGTCGTTCCTAAACACTATATCACAATACTTCACTTCTAACATAACAGCATTATACATCCACAGACCGATCAGGAAAGATAACAAAGAATCCAAAAATTTGGGAAAAGAATTAATAATAATAAAAAACAAGGTTACAAAGACAGTTTGTATAGAAACACAAACTCAAAATCGAAGTGGTCCACCCAGGCAGGTATCAGTATTTTCAGAAAGAACATCAGAATTAAATTCTATCAAAGACAAATGGCAGAGAATAATGGAGAAAGAAGGTTAACAGTTATTGTGCGGTGCCCCAGCAATCCAGCAAACCAAAGGATAGGTGAAAGTGAATGTGAAGTTAAATGTGAACCTGGTCTAACTGATGTCTTCTAATGAATATCTATTTGATCTAATTGCTTTGTAAATGGTCAAATTCAAATTCCTCAATAAAAAAAACATTTCCTTTAGTTAAGTGTTCTATATTAGTTTGTGCGAATTGGAGTTCACGTGATAATCTGAAAAATTACTTATTAATTGATGTTTTAAACTTTGTCCAACTTAAAAAATAGTAAACATTTTTTTCGTGTAAATGTAATGGTTAGCATGACAGAACTTATTTAACTAAGCTATAAAGAAAAGAAAAAAAATTTTTTGACAAAAAAACAGTTTGCATAAACGTGTTATAAATATGGCAAATGGTAATGTACCCTACTAACGAGCCTCCAGTGTTTGTTACTATTAATAGTGCATAGTTGTAAAAGTGGTGTATTTTTATGAAAAAAAAATGCTTGCATAAGTGTTTTAGGGTCCTGGGTTCAAATCTAGGTGAAGACTGGGATCTTGAATTTCGTGGTTTTTAGGGTGTCTCTGAGTCCACCTTACACTAAAGGTACTTGACTTGGTTGGTCGTTGTGCTGGCCATATGACACCCTGGTCGTCAACAGATGGCCAAAGAAACAAATGACCTTATCATCATCTGCGCTGTGGATCGCAAGGTCTGAAAGGGGAACTTTATTTTTTATTTCCTAATTAACTAATTGGTTAATTGGTTTTTATTGATTCTTGTGTTGTCAGGTAAAAGAAATAATTGTGCAAAATTTCAGCTCGATCCAAGATTGAATGTCTGAGAAATCACACGTACACACTTTTTACTAAACAGACAGACATACAGACAGAGTGAGTTGATAAAAATCTCTGTAAAATAAACTATTTTTCCCAAATTTAAAATACGCCAGAACATAAACACATGCAAGCATAAATATGTATCAATCTTTTTAAAGCCATAATAATACGGACATATATAATGTGGCATACGCATTTAGCACCGAAATGTCCCGCGTCAAAACGGCTGCGCCAAAACGCTCTGCTTTGGATGGGAAATCGCCTTGTTCTCAGACATGTCAAGAAATGTTTACATCATCATCTGCGAGACGTGACGAGAACTTGTCAGGCTGCAAAACGGAGCATGAAAAGAAATCGGAAATAGACACGTGGCTGGTCAGAAAGGGTGACGGGAAGGCGACAGGTAGCCGACGTGAGATCAGATCTCGTCAGGGACAGCTGCGGGATGCTCTGAGATGTTCAGATTTATGAGGGAAAAGCTGGCCGAAAGAAGCTAGGTGCAGAAAGGTCTTGGTGTCAATGTTTACCTTAGCAGTACAAGTGTCTAAAGTCATGAGTATGTGTGTAAAGTCATGTGTATGTGTGTAAAGTTATGTGTATGTGCGTAACGTCGTGTGTGTGAAAAGATAAATTTAAATTCTCGATATGTTGCATAAAGGCCAGTCGTTCAATGCAATATTAAAGTAGCTATTTCCGACTTGAGGGTAATATTGCAAAACGGAGACTATGGAGATACCGGTAGGTTTTTATACCCGCTGTAGTTTGTCTGCTCTGAGTGTGGCAAAATATGTAGGTCACAGCTGGGGCTTCGTAGCATTGCATTCCTCATTAATCTTCGGACTTGAAGACAAAGTCTTAATAATTTGCAGTGTGGTTGTGAAATGTGCATGGTAAAGCTTTATGCACATTTCATTACAAACCTCAAGAAAAGAAAGAGTACCGATATGGCAGAGAATCTTTTATAGTCCAGAAATCTATTGTCACAAGTTAGTGAGCAACAGAACTAATTGGGCGATACCGGAAATGTCGGTATGCATGCGGTACATCCTCAATCAATCGTCAGTCTCACTAATGTCACTGTCTTCACTAGAGTTAGTGAAGCCATCGAAACTTGCCTCATACTTACAATCTTCTTCCAATAAGCGAAGATGTTGGTAGCAGCAATTGGGCCTTAAATCGACTCATGTGCCGGGTATATAAGGGTACGGATTGTACGATTTTGTTTTTACTTATTTTGTAGCTTGTGCGGGGTATAAACGTGTGAGGGTTATACGCGTATATGTGAAAATACTGCCGCCTTACAAAAAAGCTTTTCAACATTTCCATCATTCTGTACACCAGATATACCAAAGAGTTGTGGTGATGTCCAGCACGGGTGACCATCTCTAATATCACCAGTTTGTGAAGATTAGCAAACAGATACATGAAGACCAGAGTTACTTGACGACAGATTCAATAAGGAACAGAATAGTTCTTCCAAGTAGGAACACTCTAAGAAAGCAGCTTGTCAACAAAAGACAACTGACACTTATTTGACGTGAGGGCTTTATATTGTATCTTGATGTCACGAGTTCTTGTTGATGTAGGTTCTAGAATGTGCTCTTGTTGAAGAGTGCTGAGAAGTGCTAAAGTTGTAGACTCTTTCTTGAGATGTCGGATGTTACAAGAAGTTACTGTGACATGCCGGGGATTCTATGTAGATGTATATCTCTAGATCTAAACACTATCTTAGAGATTGAATAAGTGAAGATCCTTTAAAATCTAATACAGAACTTTAATTCAAAACTAGGAACCACTGCAATGTGCAGTATTTACAATAGTAAACTGTATCTAAATAAAATATTCTAATTTACTACTAGATTTAATACAAATACAAGACTGATCTCTACTAATTAAACTCAAAACTAATGGACATCTTATCTTTACCAGATTTACATTCCAGACTGACTTTATTCTCGCTCCCGCGTGTTTCCTTTGACCTTTAGAATGACACTTTGGCTTAACCAATGAAATCACTTCCTACAACCAATCAAATAATTTTCTATGTCAAGCTTGTCATTGAGTTGGGGCAGGTGTCTGCTTACGTCATATGAAATTCCGAGGTTGACCTCAACCTAGACTTGGGTTTATTTTAAATTATTTAATATTTTAAATTAATACGTGACTATTTCAAATTGATACGTGACACTTGATATGGATTAAGATTAACAGGAGTGAGTCTTGTGGGTGTGCCAGCCTAGAAATCATAGATTGACTACACATCGTCAGTTAGCGGAGGTTTGTGAGTTGGCTACGGAGGCGCGAACATGGGTGAGGGATACCAGGAGAACAATGTGAGGACTTTTGTAGTGCATTATTTTAGTGTATTTGGGAAGACATGACAGAGAACGAAAATTACTGTTAGTGTTTGGTTTACAATGTTATTTAACTTGTTAGGATCATTACTTAGTGATTTCTTTTGAAAGTTGTAGCTTATATATATATACATATATAGCTCCTCCTTTGTGGTCGAAGATGAGCACATTTCTCATTTCCTATGGACACGATAATGGCTGTAAAGTCCAATCCTCGCTTTGAAAAGCCGACTGCATGCATTGCATGAGTGGGTTAGATCAGTTGCAGATGGGCCTGCTTCTTTTCTCAGCTTTTTGTTGGTTCGGCGCTCTTTCACCCTGGCCACTCTTCTTGCTTCAAATCTTGAGACTTACAGCTTCACGCCATGAGGAGCGATCGAGAGCTAGTGCTTCCCAGCCGTGGATGTCGATATTGCACTCCTTGAAGGAGCTCTTGAGAGTGTCTTTGTAAATTCGTAGCTTAAGTAAGCTGTAGCGATTATTACAAAACTTATATCAATTCACTCTGTCTGTTTAGGATAAATTTTGAACATGATATTTCTCCCACTTCCCGTTATTGGATCAAGTTAAACATTTTCAAAATTATTCATTGTCGATAACATTTAAATCAATCGAGAAATCAACCAATTTTTAAATTAATTAGTGGTATTTTATTAATTGTGTTCTATATAGAAAAGGAAAATAAATCTTGCTGTATTGAGTGATAGTAATATGCGATTTTTTCAATTATGTAAGCTTTGTTTCAATTTTTTTAAAAATATTTTCTTGTTTATAAAGAGTGATAGTTTACGTGTCAGGTCAGCGTGTGGTCATGTCAATGTGTGGTCATGTCAATGTGTGGTCATATCAATGTGTGGTCATGTCAATGTGTGGTCATGTCAATGTGTGGTCATGTCAATGTGTGGTCATATCAATGTGTGGTCATATCAATGTATGGTCATGTCAATGTGTGGTCATATCAATGTGTGGTCATATCAATGTGTGGTCATGTCAATGTGTGGTCATATCAATGTGTGGTCATGTCAATGTGTGGTCATATCAATGTGTGGTTATGTCAATGTGTGGTCATATCAATGTGTAGTCATATCAATGTGTGGTCATATCAATGTGTAGTCATGTCAATGTGTAGTCATGTCAGTGTGTGGTCAATCAATGTGTGGTCATATCAATGTGTGGTCATATCAATGTGTAGTCATGTCAGTGTGTAGTCAAGTCAAAGTGTGGTCAGGTCAAAATCTTGTCTGGTCAACATGTGGTCAAGTTAAGGTGTGGTCAGTTCAACGTCTGGTCAGGTCAACGTGTCATCAGGCAAACGTTTCGTCACCTTGTAGTCAGGTCAAAGCGGGCCCATCTCAAAGTGTGGTCAGGCCAATGTTTGGCCATTTCAAAGTGTGGTCAGGTCAACATGTGCCCATGTCACGTCTGGTCAGGTTAAACTTTTCTATAATGTATATTTTTTTTAAACTATATTTTTATTTTCGTTTTTAATTTTTAAAGCCTATTTTTATTTTCATTTTAAATAAATTTTCATATTAAGTTTGTTTGTTATTCAATTACATATAAACCTGTATACGCTAAGCCAAGATCCTTCCCTCGACTACTAAGTGGAACAGGATGAGTTCCAACATGATATTTAGTGATACAGATTTTGACTCTTGTAAAAACAAACTTTAAAAAAAAGGGAGACAATCTAAATATTACCTTTTCGTCTTTGTTTTCAGAATTTTTTCATATTTTTTTTAAAGAGAAGAACACAGTCAATTTATCTTAAGTTTATTTCACCTAGATCTAGTTAGTTTGATGGATGGTAATAGATGAACTCTTAAAAAGTATACACTGTTGAAATGAACTCGGTCTTTGTTCAATTATAGCACACACACACACACACGCTCTCTTGTTATGTTATTTAGTTATAGCACAAAACACACACCTATTTACACACATACACACACATACAAAACGATGTTAAACCAAAATTGTTATAAGATGTTCTCAAAATCTGGGTTCTTAAACTGTTCTATCCTTTTACCCAGATTTATGAGCAACAAATGCTGTAGTCTTTTGACTTGTCATTCAGAAAGTTCATTAAAACAAGAGAGGAAGAGGCAACAGAAGCTTGCCGTACGTTGTCAATTATCCATCATCTATTTCTAAACAAGCTGGCTTTTATCCACTCTAGTTTTTGGTATTCCCGTCCTGATTTATCACTAGCTTTTGTTTCCCATTGTTGCCGATATCTGTATGCGCACCACCAAGAATATAATTTTTCACCCTCCCACACACAATAATTTTGACATTAGATGTTTTGTTTTGTTTTGTTTTACCATTGAAATAAATGCAACCCAAAAATTAAGAGATTCAAGACTTTACGTCTGCATATAAAAATTAGCTGGAGTTAGCTTTAGCTGTTTTTTTTTTTTTACATTTGAAGTTTCAAGTTTTGTTTCGTCTGCCAGGACGCAGGACTCAACGCGTCTGCAATTTATTCGAGGTGATTACTTCCCCCTTTCCAATTTCTTAAGCGGTCTCCTTTACGTCACCTCCGGTGTAATGGCTGACCTCGCCTGATGCTAAAACTCGTCCCGGGACTAGCGCGGAAGACTAACCTGTTTTTTTTTCCTTTTCCCCGAGCAGGCCAAAGCTCCGTGAAAGAGAGGTGGGGGAGGGGGGATTACGACACTCAAGGGGAGAAAACAAGAATAACGCTGGTCATCAATCTCTGACATCTCCTATCTGCATTCCTGTACAAGAGATCTTCTGCAAATGTTAAGGGCCTTGCATCCCATTTCTTTCGCTATTTCCAGAATTGGCAAAAAAGAAATGGGGGAAAATGGAGATACAAAACAGTGAGGGGAGGGGGAGGAATGGCTGGGCATGAAACTACACAACTCGTTACGACATGGACGCCACGTCATCAGCAATACGAGTTGAACTATCCAATTGATCTGGGTTGGTGCCAATTGCAAGAGCAGACAACTTCTAAATAAAATAAAAAAGTTATTGTTGTCAATGATGTATATGGTACTTATAACAACAGCAGTTTGGCCTATCTATAGATGTTCGGAGAGAAAAAGAAAGTCTAAGAGTAGGAAAAAACAACAGATAGATAGATAGATAGATAAATAGATAGATAGATAGATAGATAGATAGATAGTATTTGCTATTGACCTAAACATCAAAGATTTGTCTAGGCCAGTGCTAGTAGTTCTTAGAGGTTAGGAAAAAACAACAACAGATAGATAGATAGATAGATAGATAGATAGATAGATAGATAGATAGATAGATAGATAGATAGATAGATAGATAGATAAATAGATAGATAGATAGATAGATAAATAGATAGATAGATAGATAGATAGATAGATAGATAGTATTTGCTAATTGATCTAAACATCAAAAATTTGTCTAGGCCAGTGCTAGTAGTTCTTAGAGGTTAGGAAAAAACAACAACAGATAGATTTGTGTAGGTCAGTGGTAGTGGTCCTTAAAAAGCCCACACATCATTTTGTCTTAACTTTTTTTTACGTATGAGACCATAAAAAAATGTTTTCAACGTTTCTGATGTCCCTTCAGATTCTGAAAATATTTACATCGTTATCCAAATCTCCCGCAGGACGAAGGGGGATGGCCGCCGGCAGGGTTAGATCCTGACCAACGAACGACAGTCCAGAGCGCATACCACACGACCAGGCTGCCATCCCTAGTTACGACGCGTATAATTTTTCTGTTTACTAAATAATTTTCATTTCAGAACTTCATCTTAAAGTGTTGTTTTTTTTTAAATACCTTTCCGCCACCCACTGACTTCTAACTGGATTGCACTTTGCATTAAGACCAGACGTAACCGTCAACAGGACAACATTCCAATTCAAATAGCACCGGATCTTGTGTGAGTATAAATGCTGTCAGTAACAATTGTAAATCATTGTTAAGTCATCACGTTGCCCTTTCAATCTCGCGCCAATTTTAAGCTAAATGACAAGGTGATCATGTGACATCTAATTTTAGGTAATTAACCAGCGTCAAATCTGAACGGTCGCCCTCTCAGCTGGTTAGGCGACCAGATATCAATCCGCTTGGCCAATACAATCCTTAATACTTGAGAATGGGATAGTCTCATTGATAATGTCTCCCGTGTATCCGGTTAACAGAAGATGGATAAGCCAAGTAGTTTAGCATGCAAAATATAAAGATACTTTTAAAAAGTTTACCTGATGGGAAGAACTCCACTTTACAACTATACTAATAATGTATAATATATTTCCCTTTTATATAGCAAACAAAATAATTAATTCTCAATAAGTAATTGACTATTTGGTTGACATTTTAATTGATTCGTGTGCTATAAAGTTCAAAGTTAATTGTGCAAAAGTTTTAACTGCATCTGAGAATGGGCGTGAGAGAAATAACGTGTACAAACTTTGTACCAGACAGACAAACAGACGGAGTGAGTTGATACAAGCTTTGTAAAAAGATTAAACTATTTTGTTGTATTACTAAGTTTTTCGTCTTGGGTCACAAAGCAATTTATTGTTGTATTTTTTTTTTTTGCGATGATCTATTAGTCTAGGGTCCTTGACATTGTTTATGTTGTCTGTTTAAATCAGGATAACTCTGGGTTTTTTTTTATCTAGGTCCCATTATATCGCTTTCAATTATTTTCTTTTAGCCATTATTTTTTTTTTTTTATTATTGGATACAAATACACAAACCAGTTATTCAAATGGAAAGAAACGAAAAAAAACAATACAAGAACAGTTTATTGTGATTGACTTCAGTTTGAAAATTCCCCACAGAGACACAGTCGTCTTGAAGTAAGTGTTAATTGGTTAGTTTTAGTCAGTTCCCCTTTCAGACATTGTGATCTATGGGGCAGATGATGATGTCGTCTGTTTCTGTAGCCAACGGTTACCGAGATTCGAACCCAGGACCCCAAGCGCGTAACCAATCAGCGACCGCGCCCGAAGTGTAAAGTAAGTGTTAATTGTAAAGTAAGTGTTAATTGTAAAGTAAGTGTTAATTGTAAAGTAAGTGTTAATTGTAAGTAAGTGTTAATTGTAAAGTAAGTGTTACTTGAAAGTAAGTGCTAATTGTAAAGTAAGTAAGTGGTAATTGTAAAGTATTATGGTTCATTCGGGAATCCTTATGTATGCATGTCATCACCGTAGAAATAAATTAATTGGCAGGGAAGTTAAACCGCGATTGTATGTGACCAACGATATTCTTGGAGCATAAATTCATTTGTTAATCTTGTAAGAGGCTTTTCATCTTCAACTCAACAGGACACGCCTCTGAACGCCCGCATCTTTAGAGATTGGTGAAGGAAAGGAAATTACAAACATATATTTCGCTAGTCGTTTGGGAATACAATCTTTAGTTCACAGACTGTGTGTTTCGTTTAGTTTGAGTCAACACTTGGGATGTAGACAAGTTCCTGGTCTAATTGAATTTGTTTCCTATCCAGTTGAGAGCAGCGCCTGTAGAGTTGACCATGTCTCACCGCTGAAACCTTTCCGAATCCAGTTTTGTGACAGCAGGTAGCGGCAACGTACTGATTAAAAAACAAGGATGCATCTGCTGGAAGTCTTAGCTGGAGGTGTGGAGGAATAGATAGGACGGAGATGGAGGAGGAGGGTAGTTCATGACATGACCTTGACATTGTAAGTACATGTTATTGTTGATGTGAAACTGCAACAACTTACTAGATTCAACTTTATGGGTGCACTGCAGGGATCCACTAAAAAGTTGCAGCTAGTGTCCATTGAAGGGGCTCAACTAATAGGTTCCAAGTTTCATGAACAATTTTTCTCACTGACTCTATAAACTGGATGGGATTCACTAACGGAAGGATATTTTAATGAAGACTTTTACTCATGCAGTTCATTGTAAAGGTTTTTTAAAGGGTTCCACTGAAGGATTCTACAGAAGAAATCAAATAATATATTGTAGCCACCATAATAAGGATGTGATTTCCTTCTTTGCCACTGTCTGTACAAACTGCTCGACCCTTGTCTTTGGAAACCCCTCCTCCCCTTTCTGCAGATACTGCTCCACCCTGGCTGCCTGGTCGTGCGGTTTGCGCGCTGGACTGTCGTTCGGATTTATCGATGGTCCCGGGTTCAAACCCTGCCCTCTCCCATCCCCCGTCGTCCTGCGGGAGGTTTGGACTAGGAAGTAAACTATCTTCAACTTTGAAGGAACATCCGAAACATGTAAAACATTTTACAAACAAACACCCCTGTCTCAGACACTACTCCGCTCATTTCTGAAGAAACTGTTCCGCCTTTGTCTGCAGAAACTGCTTCGACCCTTTATGCAGATACTGCTCCACCACTGTCTTCAGAAACTACTCCGCCCATTTCAGCAGAAATTGCTGCTGCCCTATATGCAGAAATTGCTCGACCTTGTCTCCAGAGGCTACTCCGCCCCTGTCTTCATAAACTGCTTTGGCCGTGTGTGCAGAAATTTCTCTGCCCCTGTCTTCAGAAACTGCTTTGGGCGTGTGCGCAGAAACTTCTACCCCCCCCTGTCTTCAGATACTGCTTTGGCCGTGTGCGCAGAAACTTCTACACCCCCCCCCCCTGTCTTCAGATACTGCTTTGGCCGTGTGTGCAGAAACTGCTCCGCCCCTGTCTTCAAATACTGCTTTGGCCGTGTGCGCAGAAACTGCTCCGCCCCTGCTTTCAGATACTGCTTTAGCCCTGTCTGCAGAAACTTCTCCCCCTCTATCTGTGGAAACTGCTCGAGCTAATGGCTAGCAGGGGATTGAACATACGGCGTTCGCGTTATTAGAGTGACTTTCAACTGAGCCACACTATTTGTATGAAATTTTTAGCTTCAAATAAATATTTCAATTTTGTAGTTGAGTGTCCGACCAACTTCTAACGTTGGAATTCCATCCACAAAGTGTAAGCTACTGGTAGCCATTGAAAAACTTTTAAGTGCGTGAGCACATATTTACACTATATAATACAATATTCAGACGAACACAAAGATAAAGACACATTTCTTGTTCCATATGCTAGGACAAATTTTTACACTGCTCCTTCTTCTCAAGTACCGTTAGTGATTAGAGCATGGAATGGGTTGCCTGAATCAGCCAGATAAATTAAGAACAGACTTAAAGTCTCTAATAAAGGTACACGGCTAGATTAACAGGTGGAAATGTACAGGTCTTAATTGTCTTCTGCTAACAAGAAACGATTGTAATTTATAAGATAAGATCATTAAGATGTATAAGCTTTTCTGAACTTAGTTACTCGCCTTCTTGATCAAGACTACAATCTTCGCTTAAATATTTGAGACTATTTGCTAGAACACTAACTACTTTACCGAGTGACCTGAGTTCGAATTCTAACAGCCAATTTAATCGCCTTGGTATAAAACTCTACACGGTACTGAGATTATACCTCAGGAATGGAAGGATACTGAGATTATTAATTAGGAATAGAAGGATACTGAGATTATTTATTAGGAATAGAAGGATACTGAGATTATTTATTAGGGATAGAAGGATACTGAGATTATTTATTAGGGATAGAAGGATACTGAGATTATTTATTAGGGATAGAAGGATACTGAGATTATTTATTAGGGATAGAAGGATACTGAGATTATTTATTAGGGATAGAAGGATACTGAGATTATTTATTAGGGATAGAAGGATACTGAGATTATTTATTAGGGATAGAAGGATACTGAGATTATTTATTAGGGATAGAAGAGTGGAGTAAGCAAATGTTTTTATCTGCATTAGAAGAAAGCATTCTGATATGAAGTTGAAAGACTAGTAGCTCAGTGTGGTGGCTGAATGTATTCCTTGCAAACAGGATGATACTGTTGCTAGTGTACTTGTACTGCCTTGTTAGAAAAACTTAGAAATAACCCAAACTTAAGACCAGGCATCATTTCATTAAAACAATTATTTTAACAACAAAACGTCCATAAATGTAAAAAGGTCTCAGTCATTTTAAAACAAACACTTGAATTCAACTTGGGTTCGGGTGGCAGGTATATAGATCTCTTATTTGAAGTCGCTTTATTCATTTTGAAGTCAAGTTCATTCATGCCAGAACATGACACCACTGGAATTTAAAAGTTAAACTGAAATACATTCAATTCAAACAAATATATACTAGTTCCCTCATATAATAGTATGTACATAATCTAGTTTATATAACACACCTAAGTTTTTTTTGATGCAATACAGTGGACATAGGCTCTTTTTGAGGCGATATAGTGACCATAGGCTCACTTTGAGGCAATAGAGTGAACAAAGTCTCACTCTGAGGCAATAGAGTGAACAAAGTCTCACTCTGAGGCAATGGAGTGGATAAAGACTCACTTTGAGGTTATAGAGTGAACAAAGGCTCACTTTGAGGTTATAGAGTGAACAAAGACTCACTTTGAGGTTATAGAGTGACCATAGGCTCACTTTGAGGTTATAGAGTTAACAAAGTCTCACTCTGAGGCAATGGAGTGGATAAAGTCTCACTCTGAGGCAATGGAGTGAATAAAGTCTCACTCTGAGGCAATGGAGTGAATAAAGTCTCACTCTGAGGCAATGGAGTGAATAAAGTCTCACTCTGAGGCAATGGAGTGGATAAAGACTCACTTTGAGGTTATAGAGTGAACAAAGGCTCACTTTGAGGTTATAGAGTGAACAAAGGCTCACTTTGAGGTTATAGAGTGAACAAAGGCTCACTTTGAGGCAATGGAGTGGATAAAGCCTCACTTTGAGGAAATAGGGTGGTCATAGGTTCGCTTTAATGCTTTGGGTCACTAAGGTGCAACTATTTCTGTAGTGCGCATAAGTTCTATCTGATGCCCTAGTGTGCACATAGTTTCACTCAAATGCTGTAAAGTGCACATAGTCTTCCTTTGTATCCTGTTCACTATCAATTAGATTATTTCTGAACTTTTTCTTTATCAATGATAATAAAAAAAAAACCTTTAAAATCATTTCCCATTTGTCAAAACTGAACCATTCTTTAAACAAAAAAAATCACCTGTCTGAAAATAAATATATGCCGTGGAGTCTTCAAATATTTACACGCAACTTGTATTCATGATGGATTTCAAATATCGCTAAGATGGGACTATGTCCTGCATAAAAACACAAAAATGCATTCTACCTTTTACACAGAAATATGAAAAGAGAAATAAAATGAAATGCAAGTGTTTTCACCATTTCTTGTAGTTTTGGTTTTTTTTTTATTATTTCGCTGGTTCAGTTTTTTTTTTTTCATTTTTTTGTTTTATTTGATTTTTTGGTCTCTTCGTTTCTCGCACTCTCTCTGTAGTTATGAATTCTCACCCTCCCCGCCCCGCCCCCCCAGTTTGTTGCTGTTCTGATGGCGGGAATGGGGGGGGCGGTAGGGTGCGCAAGAGGAGAGGAAGTGTAAAGTCTTCAGATATGATGGAATGTGGCGCCTTTCGGTTATTATTTACCTGCCGGGCGCCGTCCATTGGAGAAGTAGGGAGAGAGGTGAGTCTGAATACACGAGAGAGAAAGGTTTGATTCTGGTTATTGAATGAAATAGATTTGGGAGATAAGGACTAGAAATGAAAGGGGAGAGAAGTGTCAGCTATCAAGAGAGAACAAAAAAAGAATACACAGAAAGTGAGAGAGAAGTCTTAGGTGGGTGGACATTGTACTCACTCAAATCAGTGGTGACCTATCTCGACCTGATGACCAGATCAGTTTCAGATAGGTGTCAAGGTCACATTACCAAAACAAAACAAATTGTAAGACCTTTGAACTCAGTTCTCTCCTGATTGGTTTTGCTCAGAGGGTTGAAGTGGGGCCGTCACTTTGTTACCCCCGCACAGTGGACACTAGGGTCAACAGTTTAGGACTAGGTCAATAATGAACTGAAAGTTAACTCTTTTTCTCCTAATTAACGTTACCATCGTTGGTTTGAACTCATGAAATCAAATTAATGTTGGATTTTATAAACTGTACTTTGTGTTTTATAGAAAGAGCATGCATTCCCTTTAATTCTATTCTAAATAAAACATTTCCTGATAACAAACAAGAAAGCTATTGAAGCTTAATCATGTCAGGGTAGTGTAATACTACTTTAAAAAAAAAAAAAAAAAAAGAATCCCGTCTAAACGAGGAAAATAATTACGGAGAGAAAGAGTTAACTTTTAATGTCATGTCATGCGTAACTGATGGCGTTGGACAGCGTCCTTCAGCGTTCCTTGATGGTGAAAAATGTACTTAAGGCCTTTCACTCTGAACACAAAATAAATGTGAATAAAAAGAATATTGCTTTGTTTTGGCGTTGAAAAAAAAATTCCGTGCAGACGTGAATTCTGGTATTTGTTTCGTCGGGTCGGAGCGCCGTTTTATAATGTCTTTTTCACACTCATACATTTTACTCGTGAATTCTAGTATCACTTTTGTCTGTTAAGAAACTCTGAAAGACAATAAATCAGCGGTTCTCAACCTTTTAAGCTCGGCGACCCCTTTTTACAATCACCGACTCTGTCGCGACCCCCACCACACACACACATACAACAATAGAAGAATAGACAATAACAATCTATAGTTTCGATGGTCTTAGGCGACCCCTGGCAAATGGTCAATCGACCCCCAAGGGGGTCGCGACCCACAGGTTGAGAACCCCTGCAATATATATTATGTAAGATTGTAAGTCCTATCGACACATTTAGAAAGACTTATTCCACTAACAGACTGTGCCCACGTACATACATTTGATAAAACAATCTCTCTCTCTCTCTCTCTCTCTTTTTATACATCTGACTCTGACTGATTCACTGACAAATCACTTGCTGCGGACGAAAAATAAAAAAAAAATTTCATCAGTTTCTACTTTCCATGTGCCTATAACAACTAAGCAACGCTCACGACACCGCAGCGGTTAAATGTACAGAAAATGATTTTTTAATCAAGATTTCGACTCAACGTTTTTTTAAAAGTAAATCCGACTTTTGAAAATAACAATATAATAAATTCCGTTTAGTTTTTGTGCGTAATTTCCATCCAATATAATATTACACGGTCAGCCCAACCTGAAGAGTATCAGCCTCTAGATCAGAAGGTCAGACAATCATTTATTATTACTTTTTTTGTATTTTAATGTACCTATATATATTTAATATATATATATAAATCTATTTAATATATATGTATATATTTGTTGATGCGTGGTCGAGAGGCTAAGTACGCTTGAACATGGCTGGGCTTGGCAACCTATGAAGGGGTCTCGAACAGAGTTGTGTTTACTGGGTGCTTAAAGGCAGCACGGAACACCTTCTCCCAGATATCCCCCAGTGGGGGACTGGTCCACAACTGAGATTGGACCAAAGCGCTCTGAGCATGCTATAAGCATAAAAGTAGCGCTATATAAAAGCTATATTTTAATTTGGACGATGTTTGAAAGCGTTAAAAAGTCTTTCAAATAGTTCTGAGACTGGGAAAACTCATCTCTCCTCTGTAAGACTTTTTTCTAAGGAATTGTGTTTGGGGGTGTGTGTGGGGGAATACGTGATATTGGTATTCTAATTCACTCACAAAAAAATGTGTTTAGGAGGAGTAGCGTCATAAAGCGGACCGTGCAATTAGGTGTAGCATATACCAGTTACTAAAATTCAAATGTTTTGAGTGGAGGGCCTGGGGGGAGGAGGGGAGAGAAGTGTGTTATATGGAGGTCACACACCAGAAGTGAGTGTGTTTGGGAGGGCCATTTAAAGCGGGCCGTTCCAATTAAACGTAACACATACAAGAATACACTGACCAAACAGGAGTTGTTGAAATGCGGGCAGTTTTATTGAGAGTGCACAAACACAAAAAGAGTGGGTGGTATTTATGTGAGCGTTTTACAGGATGTAACAAGAAAGTAAACAAATCAACGGACTCAACACATACACACATTGTGTTACAGCTTAATACAATAATTATGTTAATTACAACAACATGTTAAGCCAAATCTTTTTTTTTTTTTTAACGTAATCAGTTTTTCAAAGAATCAACATACATTCAGGTATCCTGTTTATCGTGGTATCACCAGCTGTTTGCTCTACACTCCACCGTGCCGTGCGTCTGGGCTCAGGAGAGAAGAGCTTGTGGCCTTTACTAAGCACTGACAGGGATGCTGTTGCCAACTATCCTAAGTTCTCTTCTTGGTTTTAGACTCATGAGCGCTATCATGAGTCAGAGCCTACTTACTCATCACTTTGTCACCATATGGACATTTGTGTGGATATTGTCTTCCATATTTGTAATAAAAAAAATAGCTTTTATTTAGCGCTATTTTCATGCTTAGAGCATGTTCAGAGCGCTTTGGTCCGATCTCAGTTGTGGACCAGTGGGTGAAGGAGGAGGAGGGTATCTGGAGAAGGTTTTCTGTGCTGCCTTTAGGCGCTCAGTAAACACAACTCTGCTCGAGTCGGGTGTCAAACCTCCATCTCCCTTCATAGGTAGCCAAGCCAGGCCAGGTTCAAGCGACCACGCTATTTACCGTTTTATACCCATGAGATTTTCAAAGACAGCCACCCCCTCGCTCTTCTTTACAAAAAAAAAAAAAATAATAATTCAGACGTGTCTCCAACGTCTGCAGCATTTGTTTAGAGAGTTTTTAATGCTGACGCGGATTAATCTCATCATTCAGCAGGATCCGGAATCCTTATTCCCCGCCGACTCACACATCTATGTGCTCTTGAGGATATCACTCAGCTGTCAGCCCAAAATGCTCGTGTATTGGGTAGAGGCTTTGCAGAGGCTTCAGCAGACGTCAGAGGAAATTAAGGGTCAAGGCCGCACTGAAATCTACTCCCTCTTTTTATGCCCTGTTAAAGACATTTTGTGCTTGTGTGTTTGGAGAACTGTAAGTTAAAACAAGGGGGGGGGGGCGAAAAGGCGTATTTATTTTTACAATTACAAGTTGTGCTCTGTCCTTTTCAAGTGCGCTCTGAGCTGCCAGTGATTTGAAGGTTTCTGTTTAATGTCAATGTGTTCAGACAAGTTTTTTTTTTTTTTAAATACTTTTGTTTCTCGAGCAGCACTCAATAAGGATATATTTTTACAAAGATTATTTGCACTCACTCTGTCTGTATGTCTGTCTGTCAAGGTAAAAAGCTTGTACGTGTTATTTCTTCCACACCCATTCTCGGATTACGTTGAAACTTTGCAAAATTATTCATTGGCAAGACATAAATCAATAAAAAAAAATTAAACAATTAGTCAATTAACTACTAGTAATTAATTATTCTGTTTGATACCGACAAGGGAAATTAATTCTTCGGTATTCACAGATATAACTAAATATGTAGGGTTTGGTCCTCCAACATTATTGTTCACTATATTTCTCCCACAGCCATTCTCGGAACAAGTTGAAATTTTAAACAGTTATGTATTGTAACTAACCAAACAGGAATCAACAAAAAACATTAACCGATTAGTCAATCAATTATTTTTTATATCTGTCACGCGCCGATGGGAAAGGGCCCCATTGTCAATGTGGCTCTGGGATGTGTGTTTAATTCTAAACAATAAATTATTGAAACTAATTTTGTTCTGGAGACGTCAGGTCTAGGGGTTTCTAACGCCACCATAGACCAGCGTGTGTTACAGATCGGAAACAGAACACACAGGTAGCATACAATTGATAAAAGAATCCCTTTTAGTCAAGAAGATAAAATAGTTGAATGTAATTAAAATGAAAGGGGGGAGGGATTACAAAAAGTGAGGAGTATAATCTTACAACCTGAAGTAATATACAAAGTAAGTAAAGATATATGAGATGGTTGACTCATCATAATGACTGCTGACTTTATAAATGTGTGAATGCCCTATTGACTTAGCTCTTAGGTTCCTTGGTTCGGTCGTGGTCTCAGAAGCTTATCCCTCTGGCTTGGTGCTGTAGACTGTTTTAGTCTGCTAGCATGAGTATCAGCTTGGGAGATGCCAGCTACAGCTGGAATACTGCAGTTAGATTGAGTAGCCCGGGCGCTGTTCGGTGTCCTCGAAGTGGGAGTGACACGGCGGGGTGGGGCAAAATCAATTATGATCAGACAGGATGCGGGTGTTGAGAATTGACTTCAGATGTGGAGCTTAGTTCTCAGTGTTCACTGATGCACGGTTCCTTCCTCCAGCCACGGAGTTAAGGGTGGGTTCCACAAGAACAGGAGTTCTGGAAGATCAAGGATTCTGATTAAGTAGCAAGCTGTAATTCCAAAGAAGTGTGTGGATTCTACGACAGGCAGGAATTTCACGTGACAGAAAGTGTGTGGATTCTATGACAGGCAGGAATTCCACGTAATAAGAAGTGTGTGGATTCTACGACTGGCATAAATTCCACGTAACAGGAAGTGTGTGGATTCTGCGGCAAGCAGGAATTGCACGTAGCGGGAAGTGTGTGGATTCTACGACAGGCAGGAATTCCACGTGACAGGAAGTGTGTGGATTCTATGACAGGCAGGAATTCCACGTAATAAGAAGTGTGTGGATTCTGCGGGAGGAAGGAATTCCAAATAACATGAAGTGTGTGGATTCTACGACTGGAATGAATTCCACGTAACAGGAAGTGTGTGGATTCTGCGGCAAGCAGGAATTGCACGTAGCGGGAAGTGTGTGGATTATACGACAGGCAGGAATTGCAAGTAGCGGGAAGTGTGTGGATTCTACGACAGGCAGGAACTGCTCGTAGCGGGAAGTGTGTGAATTCTACGATAGGCAGGAATTCCACGTAACAGGAAGTGTGTGGATTCTGCGGCAAGCAGGAATTGCACGTAGCGGGAAGTGTGTGGATTCTGCGGCATGCAGGAATTCCACGTAACAGGAAGTGTGTGGATTCTGCGGCAAGCAGGAATTGCACGTAGCGGGAACAAGTCGGTGTGTCCAGTCGCTATCAGGCTGAAATAAAACACCGAGCTAAATATATTCAATACGTAAAAGGGCATCGTGTTTTCCTCGGGTATTAGCCGTCAATCAGAGAATCACATAAGGTCAATTAACACTTACAAACAATGCAGGTCAATGAGATCAAATCAATACATGGGGAATGACTAGAAGGAGGGGTAAACATAAACGAGTACAATGGATAGTGGTCAGCGATCATGACGCCATTGTTTACATTCGGCCGTCGGCCACTGGCAATGGAGTGTGGAGAGTGCCTGTTCAAGGGACACAACTCTTGACTAGCAAAATGGACCAGGGGAGGTAATTTACTAATGCGTAAGAAAAATCATTATGATGATTAGCCGAGAGAAATGAAATAAAACAAGATGTACATATATATATATATATATATATATATACAAGGTCATTGTTTCGACAATGATCAATTGGCGCAATGTAGAGATAATAATGTTGTAACCTTATTGGCGACGCGATAGGGTTAACTGTGTGTGATCAGCCGACTTATGTGACACAGGCCAGTAATACAGCTTAGTGTGCTACGTCGAATGGCAAGGGACAGAACTGGTATGAACGTTGCACGTGAATGTGACCCGTATTATGGTCATCTGATCATAAGCCTGCGTGGACCAGAGCCAGAGTGGGTAAGGCAGTGCAGTTCAAGACAGGACAGCGAGTAGACCGGGACTGTGAGTCTGCCATGAAGTCGGTCCTGGTGGAGCCCTGAAGTAAATGCACAAGTCCAGGAAGAGATAGAGACAGTAGAGTTTAGTACGGTGATGTACAGTGTAGCATTTTTCGTTGTTGATGTGAGCCAATTGTCTAGTATTGGCTGTTATCTATTTGACCATTATTAAAGTACCAGATTATTTAGATCTCTTGTTGTCAAGTTCTTGATGTGTTGTGTATTTAGCAGTGTGTACAGAAGGCCTGATTTGGAGAGATCGTTACATCAACACACGGTAGACATACGTTAATGTAATTAAATATCTACACATGAAATAATTTTTTTCTTACTTGAGATAGTGAGAACTACACAAAATGAAAATACTCAATACAAATGAAATAAGTTAAATCCACAATATTAGAGTCCAGTAGGTAAACATAATCTGACCCCAAGGTCCTAGTGAAAAGAACAAAAGTAAGGTAGCACAAGGAATGAAGTCTGTAAGTAAACATCCCTTTACCTATCCCTTAGTCTGTTGGACCGTTGGGGCACCAGGCAAGACTTGTCGACAGTCTTTCTCCATTCCTCCCTTTTTTTTCGCCTTGTTTAGAACCTCTCTCAATGGCAGGCCCGTCCATTCTTTAATGTTGTCCTCCTATCGCTTTCTCTGTCTGCCTCTTCTCCTTTTCCTGGCACTGTTCCTTGAAGGGAGTTCTTTGCGAGCCCCGTAGATCTTGTAATGTGGCCATAGGTTTTAAGCTTTCGTCTTTTTACAATAGTAAGCAGGTCGTCATAGGCTCCGATCGCTGCAGTACCCCTGTCTCTGATTTCTTGGTTTGTGGTTTGTGATGCGGTCTTTGAATGTGATGCCTAGGCTCCTTCTGTCAGTCCCACAACGTTATTCATAAAATGTGGCGACTGCTCTGCGAGTGGAGAAGTTTGAGCCTTTTATGTCGCTTGGCCGGAAACAGGGATTCGGATGGGCAGCATGTGATAGATGCGGAGGAGGGGGGTATCAGGATAGGCAAACTGGTGAGTAGCAATGTGGTTTGACATTCGTACTAAGAGAAGGGGAGATAAGCCCAGGAACATGACAACTTGGTCGCCAATGTGGTAGACTCAGTCTATCGAGAAGAGGAAAAGATGGGGTTTGGTGGTAAAATCGGGCCTAAGATTAAGAAATCATTGGGATGAAATAAATAAATAATACTAAATGCTGTGATAAAATTGAGTGATTCTGTCAGCTAGCTTTTGAGCTGTGACAATATCAAATAAAGGAACTACCTTCTACATTAATGAAAGATATAGTTGTAAGTGCGGAGTTCTTTCCCTTAGTTAATCTTTTTTAAGGATTTTTTTATTTTTCTTGTTAGAAATGCTTTTGCTTCCAGAGCAGAAAAAAAATTAAAGCATTTGTTTACCAGTAGAACATAGTAATGGTAATTTTTTAAAGCTCAAGTTTCTTGAACAGTACAAAGTAATGAAACTAAGTGGGTTCCATTGACCTCTAGACATAAGACACTTAAAACTAAGAATTAAGCAAGAATAAAGGGCAAATGACCTGTAGGTCTAGTCAATCTAGACAGAAAGATATATATCTACATCATCAAGATGATGAAACAGACAGTGAAGCAGACAATGAAATAGACAATGAAACAAAAATAAGAAACAAAGACTGAAACAGACAATGAAACAAAGGATGAAACAGACAGTGAAAACAAAGGATGAAACAGACAATGAAACAAAGAATGAAACAGAATAAGAAACAAAGACTGAAACAAAGGATGAAACAGACAGTGAAACAAAGAATGAAACAAAGAATGAGACAGACAATGAAACTGAGAATGAAACAGGCAACGAGGTTTCCAGGAATTGAAATTTATTTCAACATGTCAACTAATTACATCACACAATTACACACTAGTGCACACACTAGTGCACACACACTGTTTTGTTAAAGAGCAATAAGCCAAGACATACTATAGACTCCATTTCAGACCATAAACTGGAAAACCACCTTAAACCACCCTCCCCCTAAAAGAAAAATAAAAATTTTCATGATATTTTGCAATCCTTTCTTTTGTTCTCCAATGCTTTACAGATTATTGTCTTATCCATTTTTTTTTAATGTTTTAATTAACAGGATTGAAGAGATTATAATGCCCTTCATGTCTTAACATTTTAAATTAATTCTTTTATGTTTTTTAGAGATGTAATCTCCACTAAGTAATTAATTTCCCAGGCTGGGTTAGTTAATACGTTCAATTATTGAAACCATTGGGAACGAAACTAATTTCTATATGAGTTTTCATCTCAAGATAAAACAACCAATGTGTTTTCTTTCTTTGTACTCTAATAACTTTGTCAAAGTATTAATTTCCAACTTGTAAACAAAGTACTCAGGTACAAAAAAAATATATAAAGTACAAAAAGTATCCCCTTTCAGACCTTGCGATCTATGGTCATCTGTTTCTATGGCCAACGATTAACGAGCAGGGTGTCACGTGGCCATCACAACGACCAACCGCACTTATTTTCCCAAACTTAAGTCAAGTACCCATTAGAGTTAGTTAGACTAAAAATCCAGTCTTCACCGAGATTCGAACACAGGACCCCAGATTCGGCAGCTGAGCGCTTAACCACTCAGCGACCGAGACCCGACAAAAAAAAATAGATCTACTTATATACTTAAACATATTTTACTTAAAGAATTAAGGGAACGCGACGTTTAGGCGCAGCCGATTTATCTGTAGATGGTGTTGATAGTGACAGTGTTGGTAGAAGCTCTTCTTTCCCCGCCAATGGTCCTTAGGCACCCTTTAACGACTGTTTTAAATTTAAGGCTAAGAAGCGTTACCCGGGCCTAGCAATACCCGTGACGCCGATGGTCCTAAAATGTATAGGTTAGTGTGACGTAGTGTCATTTCTATGGACCAAACAAAAAGGAAGGGGAAACTACTTTGTGGGTGACAACGTTTCCAACCAAATCCAAGGTCCAGGCTATCACTTCATCCTCCAGGAGATGAGCCAAGGTCCAGGCTCTAACTTCATTCTCCAGGAGATGAGCCAAGGTCCAGGCTATCACTTCATTCTCCAGGAGATGAGCCAAGGTCCAGGCTATCACTTCATTCTCCAGGAGATGAGCCAAGGTCCAGGCTATCACTTCATTCTCCAGGACATGAGCCAAGGTCCAGGCTATCACTTCATTCTCCAGGAGATGAGCCAAGGTCCAGGCTATCACTTCATTCTCCGGGAGTTGAGCCAAGGTCCAGGCTATCACTTCATTCTCCAGGAGATGAGCCAAGGTCCTGGCTATCACTTCATTCTCCAGGAGATGAGCCAAGGTCCAGGCTATCACTTCATTCTCCAGGAGATGAGCCAAGGTCCAGGCTATCACTTCATCCTCCAGGAGATGAGCCAAGGTCCAGGCTATCACTTCATCCTCCAGGATATGAGCCAAGGACCAGGCTATCACTTCATTCTCCAGGAGATGAGCCAAGGTCCAGGCTATCACTTCATTCTCCAGGAGATGAGCCAAGGTCCAGGCTATCACTTCATCCTCCAGGAGATGAGCCAAGGTCCAGGCTATCACTTCATTCCCCAGGAGATGAGCCAAGGTCCAGGCTGTCACTTCATCCTCCAGGAGATGAGCCAAGGTCCAGGCTATCACTTCATCATCCAGGAGATGAGCCAAGGTCCAGGCTATCACTTCATTCTCCAGGAGATGAGCCAAGGTCCAGGCTATCACTTCATCCTCCAGGAGATGAGCCAAGGTTCACTTACGATTGAAGGAGGCCATTGCGTTCCCATTAACAAAATCTAAAGTAGAGGCATATGAGAATGATGGAACATATATTTGATTTATGTTATCGGTGTTCTCACCTATAAAAACTGCAATTGACTTTAATCTCGCCAATCCATGATAAGTTTTGTACATTATAAGATGTTTGAAGATCACACAATCTACAGCAGCGGTGAAATATGTCCACGCGAATCTAGAATCTAGTCTGGACGTCCACTCGAGAGGTTTCATTCCTGATATTTATTCGAATAGAAAGCTGGTACAGAAGTGCTTTACCCTTTTATATAGTTCTTCCCCATTTCGCAATAGCAATTAACTCCTAACATCGTCCGGATAAAGCATTCCCGCAAAGTTATCGCGAAAACTCTTTTAGGCAAGACTATCTGTAGTGTTAGATAGCGGAATGGAGAGAAAATGAACTACAAAATGTGCATCAATCTGATGGCTGGCTGACATTGGCTTAATAAAATGTGGAGAAGAAAATGAGAATGAATGTCATTACATAAACACTTGCACATCTTCAACTCAAGAAATGCTGGACATTTATCGGCGGGGACATTTCTTTTTAGCTAAGAACTTATTTAATAAGAGGAATAGAGTGGCCGGGTGATAAACCGCTGGAAGACTAGAATTCTGAACTTCGAGATTTTTTTTAGAACGACCCGAAATTGGAAACAATATGCCATTAATTTTGGGAAATTTGTTGTTGTGCTGACCATATATAAGTAGAAACAGATTACATTTACATCATCTGATTCATAGAATGTTAAGGTCTGAAAGAGAATTGACCATTTGAAATTTACGGTTTTCTGAAAGACTTTAGTATAACTCCATATGAATTATTCTTTTGAGAATTCCCTCCAACAGGATTGGAACCACTGAAAGATTTTTGTAAAATATTACATCTTCTGCTAAATGTACCAACTCTCTAGCCGCTCAGCTCGATGTTGTTGTTTTTTCTCGAAGCATCACTGAAATTTTTTCTTTTTTTTTCCACATCCCAAAACATCCCGACTCCCTTGAGATTCCAATAGAACCCCGCCCCACCCCCCCAAACCACTTTCTTCTGATCGTGCCAGTTAATGTCTGGCTATCGTTTCCCTATTTCTACTTTTTTAAGTTGGGCTAAATTCTTTTTACTAAAATAGTATGATATCAAATAAAGAGAAAATGGCTAAACTTTAGGTGTAGTCCGATGAATTAAGTACATAACAAGAAAAAAAGGTTTATAATAAGTGTAGTTTTTTTCAAATAGTTTGGATCGGTCATGTAATTCAATTTGAAATAGGTATACACTAACTATAATACATCTGTGAGATTAAAAATATTTTTACCAATCATTTTTGTTTTGCCCAATTTCATGCTTTTTAGCTTTCTCGATACGCCATCATCCTATCACTTGTCTGGACCAGTTGATGAGGTGTGTGTGTGTGGGGGGGGGGAAACCGTTGCCTTATAGAGATGAGTAACCTACATCACTAAATACTATATCGATTACTCGCCTTTTTTTTTTAAAATCGAAATATTCAAAAAGTAGGCGAAACGAATACGATTACTTGTTCCTCGTCTAATTGACAGTGACAAAAAGCTCATTGTCAATGCAAAGAATGTATGGAGTTTCATGACACAGTTTTCAAGGGGGATGCATGGAAAGAAAAACTCTACAAGTAGCGTCACAAATGTGTCTTGGAGGACTAGGTGTCTTTCTTTATCATTCAAATGTTACATACAAATTTAACAAAATATTGTTAGCATTAATAATAATAATACTTTTATTTATAAAGCGCTGTTAACAAACAAAATGTAGGCACAAGGCGCTGGGATTTCCTTACAAACACAAACCCGAGAGCTGAAAAGACAAACTAATCCAAAAAAGTTTTAAACAGGTAGGTCTTAATGTTCTTCTTCAAAGAAGTGTACCTTGTTTGTCTGTCTGACAAAAAGGGTTAACAATTATTTAAGGGGACTAAACCCAACAAATTAAGCCATATCTGTGAATACTGAAGTATTAGTTTCCCTTGTTGGTATCTAACAAAAAATTTATAACCGATAATTAATTGCCTAATGGGTTACTTTTTTTTTATTGATTCATGTCATGTCTTGTCTATGCCAATAAATAATTATACGAAGTTTCAACTTGATCCGACACAATAAGTTGATATAAGCTTTGTTAAAAAGAACTTTGAACTTCTTGGTCATTATCTTTAAATCAAATTATATTCATTATCAAATTTCATTTCTATACAAATTTAGTTCTAATCCAATTTATTTCTTATCAACTGGATTCATAACACGTATTATCTGAATCCTCATCCATCGAAGTTATCGGTTTAAAACATGTGCATAATGCAAGCTATCAACCACCCTGCTGGTACTATCAAGTGATATTTGAAATCCAAAAAAACAAAATGCCTGGAAAACATATTCACTGGTATGGATTACGTCTGTTCACTCCGGTGTCTTAGATCAGACACACAGGTACAATACATGCCAGGACCACAGGGTTCAGCTAGTCCAAGATTCAGCTCACGACCCAAGAACCTCTTCGCTCAACTAGGGGGAATCGTGTTTGTTTGAAGACCATATCCCACTCATTGTCAAGTGTCGGTTGCAGGTGAACCTATGTGGCATGTTTTTGTTGCTAGGGTATGACGCTGTCGAATTACATTGGCCAGGAAGTTCTTCCCACCTAGTTTTTAAATTTAGCAGCTTTGGCCTTTTTTAAACTGCAAAAACAAAAAACGTGTCTAAGTTTAATAGGATTATATTCTATATACATCTGTGTTTCTCAACTAGTCTACCGGTCCTTTTATCTACACGACCACCTATCTACGTATTGACCTGCTATCTACCTATTGACCTGCTATCTACTTATTGCCCTGCTATATACCTATTGACCTGCTATATACCAATTAATCTGCTATCTACGTATTGACCTGCTATCTACCTATTGACCTGCTATATACCAATTAATCTGCTATCTACCTATTGACCTGCTATCTACCTATTGACCTGCTATGTACCTATTAACCTGCTATCTACCTATTAACCTGCTATCTACCAATTAATCTACTATCTACCTATTAACCTGCTATCTACCTATTGACCTGCTATCTACTTATAGATCTGCTATCTACCTATTGACCTGCTATCTACCTATTGACCTGCTATCTACCTATTGACCTCCTTCTTGTCTATCCATCAATAATTTCATCCACTTCAAACTACCCTAACATATATATATATACATATACCACTCTCTGGCCCTTTATCTTATCTTATCTTATATAATATAGACGTTACTTCAAAAAAGAACATGATTACCCCCCCCCCGCGTCATGCATTTAGTCATGCATGTTAACCATGTTATCTATCAATTAGTATCTTTTATAAGAGATTCATAATAAAGACTAGATTAACGCCTAGATCTATGTATGTTCCCGAGCATTGATTACACAAAATGGTTAATGACAGATACTATTTTTGGTCGTTTCAGTCAAACGAGTTCCAGTGTCACAAATGGCTGTGAGCCCACAACCGTTTGTGTGTGTGTAGCAGAACAACCGTAACCCACTACGGGCCTAGCTAAGGAATGTTAACCTAGCTGACCCTTAGTTAATGTGTAAAGTTTTAAGTTGATTTCTGTTATTTGTATTTTAAGATCTATTGTCATTATTTATGTTTTAATATATTTTGATTAGATTTGTTTATTATTGGAAGGGGGAAATAAGTAGTTTTTTGTGCTTTAATGTTTATTTTGTTGTCACGGGACCAGAGTACCTAGGCTACCACGAGGGCGGGGTGATCTGGGAAATCTGGGGAAAGGGGCAGTGGTCATCACTGGTCAGATACTGATGATGCATGTAGACGTAACCACTGAGGATGCGTCACTGATGATGCAAGGGGACGTAACCACTGTGCTGCGGTGTAGTCCACGTGGGAGGGTTCTTTTTTGCTCTGAAAAGGAGAGAGTTAGTTGGCGTGGGTCTTGTAGAGCGGACGGTTGTATTTCCCGCTCCTGCTAGTTTCCTAATCTGGTACGAGAAAACTATAGCAGAAGGACTTCATGATTAGAGACATAGTCATTAGAGATCTGAGTTTAGTTTTAGTAGTTGATGTACCTGTATATAACGTTTTATTTGGAAGTTTATTTGTTGTGTGTAAAATAAAGTTACAGGTTAAAGTTGTAGCCTCTAACTACATTCCGTGTTGAGTTGCATATCTCAGTTATATATATGTTAGTTATAACACCAAAATCGCGACAAGGCTAAAGCTACCAAAGTTCCAGCGTCAACAGTCGGGCCTCCAGAATCACCCTAGACAACGACCAGTTGCAGGAGGCGCCAGCACACTGCTAGCGTCTTGTGACACCAGCGTGTCCTAATGTCACCTGTCATCTGGTAGACATTTGTTGTCCCTAGAATTTACGGAGCAAAAACAAAGTTGTCGCCATAGCAAACAAAATGGGGACCACTCTTTCTTGCTCTAAATCTGCTTAAATCTAGTCCATCTAATTCAAAGGCTTCGCAAATAGAAACTTTAAATGGATTTCTCTTGGATTCAATAACATGGCTGAATAGATCCGTGGTGGTTAAATTACTAGAGTTTGACATCGACAGGATGACAGTTTAAGATATTTTTATATAGGGAATCTAATGTTAAATTCTTGTTTGCCAAAATGATACTGGACAGCTGTAGGATTGATAGTCATACATCCACTGAAGATACCGCAGAAGTCATCAAAATCATCAAACTCCATTTGAGTGAGGGCTTGAGAGTCTCAAATCCTCTCTTGCAAAAGTCCTGGACAGAAACCCTGCTGTTTTGCGTAGTGCATAAATGTCGCCATACAGGTCGAGAATTTTGGGTTTCCCAGACCTGTCGAGACGGAGATCAGCTAGTCTGGGGCAGTCAAACAGAATATGAGGCACGGTTTCCTCTTCCTCCCCGCAGCGGAGGAACCCATACCGCAGAAGTCTTCCTAAACATTAGCACTGGACAACTTTTTTTAAATGGTGCAGTTTACAAAACTGAGCTCAAGATCACGTGACCTTCTGCTGGGATTCAAAAACATTTGATCTCCAGTGAGATAGATATCATAAACAAGAAAAAAACAACAAAAAAAAAGCTTGTTTAATGGAAATAACTCCACATTTATAGCCACATACTTCAATACTGTAAGAATTATCTCCCCATTTTGATATCGAATTTATTTAATTAACAGTACTTCATTAACTATTGGGTTAATTTTTTTATGATTCATGTGTTGTCTTTGACAATAACTAACTGCAAAGTTTCAACTTGATCCGAGATTGGGAAGTGACAGAAATAATACATAATATAATCTTTGTCAACATTCACTGCGTCATCGGAAGTCCTCATTGCATTGTTTTGGTGTCGACTGTGTTCTGTACAACATGTTAAAGTAATTTTTTTAAAAATATATTTTACACATCAGTTATATGCATTAGTTAGATATGTTAATTTGTAGTTGTTTTTGTTTTGTTTTGTTAATAAAGAATATTGTTTTAGCTGAGTTCTATCAGACATGTAATTAGTACGATGATGAATCATTAATGTTCTGTTTGAGTACATCGAGGATACTTATGGTTATGAAATATAATCGTTAAATCGAGTATATTTTATGCGAGCTCTATACACAGGGCTATAAGTCTATAAAAAGATTCGATGTTTCTGAACATTATTTAAATAAAGTTATCACAGAAATTTACTTTTTTTTTAAATTAATTGGTTGGTGTCACAACACTTTAGATGTCACAATGTGTTGTGATGCCGGGGATTTTACTTGAAATAAAATAGTTGAATAAATGAAGATCTAGAATCACAATAAAAGATTCTTTGTAAAAACACAACTCTGGAACTTTATTTAAATATAAAACGTAAGTACAGCTTATGTACAAATTACAGATCAATCAACACAAAATATCACAAAGGCTTTTTAAAACAGAGCTCTTAGAAGACCGACTGACTACTATCAAAATATTTTATCGACTGGCGTTCTCCCTACTCTCGCCAATTCTCTGGCGCTAACTCTTAAAAAAAATGTCTTTGTTTAATTTCAAATCAACCAATAGATTTGAAACATCATAATCACGTCTTGGGGAAAACCTGAGGTGCTGTCAAGGGTCTAAATTTGTGGGGTAATTCCTGAGGCTCAGTAAGGGTTTATATTTCTTTTAAATGTGAAATGTACAAATAATTCTATAATGGCATCTGTGACATATTACCCCCCCCCTCCATTTAGCATTTGTATGGTAATAGAAATGCTCATATGTATTAAAAATATTTAAATATACACAAAATACCATACATGAAATTATAGAAAAATGGTTGAGGTAACATATGACAGTGCTCTGAAAAATAAAGTCAACTTGGAGATAACAATAAAAAAAAATGTAAATGCAGTGTCAGGTATATGAGAATAAAATTATTGATGACTTTGAACACCTGTTTCACTATTCAAGTGGTTAAGAAAATGAGACAATGCTTGTCATGAACAATATCAAAAGTTGTATAAAGCATAATACTTGAATAAATTAAATCTTGAATTGAATAAGTTACTTCTCTTCATGGTGCTTTATGATGAAATTAAAATATGACAATACAAAACTGATATACTACACCTGTGGAAGAAAAATATATACACAATTATGTAAAGAATTAAATACATCTGGAAAGTGTGTCAGCGAAGACATTCTCACGTCCAGGAATTGTCTTGACCTCAAATTGGTAGTCTGTGAGTTGTAGACTCCAACGAGTTAAACGACTGTTCGCTAACTTCTTTGAGTTCAGAAATGCTAGTGGTGCATGATCAGTTAGGAGTGTGAAATGAGCACCTAGTAGATATCTGGAGAACTTGGCTATGGCCCATACAATGGCTAGACATTCACGTTCGATGGTTGAGTATCTGGTTTCAGCTGTTGACAACTTCCTGCTGATGAAAAATACTGGGTGCAAAGTCTCTTGGCATTTCTGTGAAGTATCTTGGTATTTCTGCATTAGGCATGCACCTATAGCTGAAGATGAAGCATCTGTGGCGAGGTAAAATTGCTTCTCTGGATTCGGAAGTTTGAGAATAGTGTCTCTTGAGAATTCAGCTTTAATGTTCTCAATAGTGGTATGTAACTTTGTAGACCATGGAATCTTCGTTGGTTGTCCTTTCTTAGTGAGTTCAATCAATGGAGCTATTAGTGCTGTGTAACCTGGTATGAAATGTCTGTAGAAATTACACAGACCCAAAATACTTCTCACTTGCTTTTTACTGGTGGGGACTTTGATGTCTAGTATGCGTTGAATAATGTTCTCTTGTGGTCTCAGCGAATTGTAGCTGACTCTATAACCCAGGAAGGATATTTCTGACATGGCTAGTTCTACCTTACTAGGCTTTATGGTAAAACCATGTTGTTTCAGTATGCTGAAAACTTCTTGTAGTCCTTTGATATGTTCGTTCCATGTCTTATGGAATATGCAAATGTCATCTATATATGACACTGTGTCAGAGCGATTGCCTAGTATGCTGTGAATGGCTCTATTAAAGGTGCTGCTGGCGTTGACTAGACCAAATGGCATGAAGTTGAAATGGAATAGTCCATAAGCTGTGGTGAATGCCGTAAACTATTTGCATTCTTGTCTGACTGGTATTTGGTAATAACCTCTGGACAGGTCTATTTTGGTGAAGAACTTTGCCTCTGAAAATTTGGTCATAAGATCTTCAGGATTTGGCATAGGATATGAGTCGAGTTGGGTTATTTTATTCAACTGTCTGAAGTCGACACACATTCTTGGAGTTGTCGTTTGCTTCCGTTTGACAAGAACTATTGGTGCAGCATATGGAGAGTTGGAATGTTCAATGATTCCTTGCTCTAATAGTTGGTTAATTTCTTGTTTAAGAAAGTCTCTGTAGTGTACTGGTAATGGATAAGGTCTTGCTTTTGTAGGCTTTGAATCAGTAAGTATTATATTGTGTTCCGCAATTGACGTTTTGCCTGGAACATCTGTAAATATGTCTGAATTTTCTTTGAGAATGGTAGTCAGTTCTTTCTGCTTTTGCGGTGTCATTGAATTGAGTTTGATGTCTTGCCAAAATTCAGTTTGTTTGGTAGTTGTTTGTGGCATATTGATGTCGTCAAATTCAGACGTGTCATTTTCATCTTCTTCTGGTATGACTGCAAGACATGATATGACTCTTTCATTTTGTTCTTCAAAGTTCAACAATGGACATTCGGGAATTGGAGGTGGACTTATGACCGGTAGGGATGGGCTTGATGTAACTGGGGGTGTCCATGTTGAATGTTCTTGATTGTTGCTGGCTACTGGACTAGTAACTGGTTCTGTTGCATTCTGCATAACTTGCGTAACTGAGGTAGCCATGTGATTATTTTGGCTAACTTGTTCAGGTGCCAAATGTTCTTGTTGTCTGGACATGGATCTTGTCATTACTGCCAAACATTTTTGACCTTGCTCTATGGCCTTTGTCCATTCAGTAAGTTCTTGAGGAGTGCATTCTTGAACTCCCTCTATGTTTCCAATGATTAGGTCCACTGGTAGATTGGGTGTTACTAATGCTTTTGTTTGACCACTGAAGAATGGTGTAGTAACATAAATGATGGCTTCAGGTAATTTGCTGACAGTTCCGTTGAAGGCAGTGGCTTGGACGTGGTTGCCTGTGAGACGGTTTGCGTGTACGAAGCGTTCATGTACTAATGTGGACGTGCTTCCAGTGTCACGAAGAACTTCCACCTTCTTGTCTCCTACAAAGCCTAGATAAAATTTGAGACCATTGGACTTTGCAATGACTATCATAGTTGAATGCTCATTGTAATAGCTTCTGTTATATGAGCTTCTGTTTGGCATATATTGTTGTCTGGAGTCCTGTGAATGACTTCTGTAGCGAGGTTTGTTATCTGGTTTATTGTTTCCAGGTGCTTTGTTGAGATTGTATTGCTCTCTATTGCTGTATCTTTGAGTTGGTGATGTGGGTCTATCAAAATTTTGATCTTTGGAAACTGCCTGTTTTTTCCAACATTCATGAGTTTGGTGACCCTTTTTATGGCAATATGAACATTCTGTGGTTCTGCTGCGGCATTGAGACGTAAAATGCCCTAGTTTATGACATTTGTTGCATTTGATTTTGTCATCTGACATTTGCATTTTTTGCATTTTTGTCTTGAGCAAAGCAGACAAAATTTTCTTCAACAGATGGTTTGACTGACTTGTTTAGATAGGCTGCTTTATATTGTCTGAGGATCTTGGTTAATGTCTGTATATCAGTAGGATTTCTCTCTATAATGTAGGATTGAATATCTTCTGAGTGAGCATGGGTAATGTTGTCGATAATAATATGTTGACGAAGAGCTTGGTAACTTTCTTCTATTTTGGCCATGGATACCCATCTATCAAACCACATTGACATATTAGCTACAAAAATTTGAGGATCATCATTTTGCTGTGGCCTTTCATTATAGAATTTCTTTCTATAGTTGGCTGAAGTTGCTCCGTATTGGCGCAGTAGAGCTTCCTTGATATCAGAGTAAGTGCTGCGTTCATTGATGGACAGTTGTGAGCAAATGTTGACAGCTTTGCCAGTCAAGAGGGTGAGGAGTGAGCTCGACCAATGTGCTTCAGGTAGACCGGATGTTGTAGCTATTTCTTCAAATCTTATGAGATACGAGTCCATATTGTCAATGTTTTCGTTGAAAGCCGATATTTTGTTCATTAATCTGTATTTGTCAAACATATTTGAGTGACCTTGAGTTGGAATGCTTTCTTTATTTTCTTTATTTTGTCTTTCGAATTCCATTTTTTCTTTTTCATGTTGCCTTTGTTTTTCGGCGTCTTGCCTTTGTTTTTCAGCTTCTTGCCTATGTTTTTCGGATTCTTGCCTTTGTTTTTCGGCGTCTTGCCTTTGTTTTTCAGCTTCTTGTAATTTTTTTTCTTCTAATTGCATGCGTTTTTCAGATTCTTGCCTTTGTTTTTCAGATTCTTGCTCTTGATATTCTTTCTCTTCTTGTTTCTCTGCCCACTGGTCTGGCTTTGAAATTTGCTTTTCTTTGGCTAATTCTATCAATTCGAAGAATCGTTGTGTTCTAGAACCGGAAGCCATATTTAATTTTTTTTTTTTTTTTAGTTTCTTGTATTGGAGCAAAATGTTCAATATCTGGATTTTGGCTTTATCTCAGATATAATAATAATATAGTGACAAAGTTCTTGAAGCCTCAATTTGCTAATAAATTCTTGACAGTAAACTTGTAGTTACTGACTGGAGTCGTATGATTGAATATATAGATCTATTGAGCCGAGTACTTTTTACTGGTTTAACAGTTGGTTAAATCTGGTCTTCTGTTTACTTTGTGCCAGACAAATGATTATTTACTGGTCTTCTTTATAATGACTATAATGCCAGTTATTTGCTTTACTGGTCTTTTATATTGCCAGTTATTTGCTTTACTGGTCTTTTATATTATGCCAGTTATTTGCTTTACTGGTCTTTTTTATGATGCCAGTTATTTGATTTACTGGTCTTTTAATAATGCCAGTTATTATGTATATTGGTGTTATTCCTTTTGCCAATTACATATAATAATAGATTTCGTGAGTTAGACGTAACTCTAACGAAAATCTTTATAAAAGAATTATCGATAACCAACTGACCTGTTAAACACAGAAATTCTGTCCTCCGTTAAATAAGAATGAAGTTCCTTTGAAGAGTTTAGAAATTGGTCCTAGATCTTGAATAAATTTCGTTAGAAGTTGTCCATAAACTTTTATTAGTCGGAGAGTGCCAAATACGTCACAACACTTTAGATGTCACAATGTGTTGTGATGCCGGGGATTTTACTTGAAATAAAATAGTTGAATAAATGAAGATCTAGAATCACAATAAAAGATTCTTTGTAAAAACACAACTCTGGAACTTTATTTAAATATAAAACGTAAGTACAGCTTATGTACAAATTACAGATCAATCAACACAAAATATCACAAAGGCTTTTTAAAACAGAGCTCTTAGAAGACCGACTGACTACTATCAAAATATTTTATCGACTGGCGTTCTCCCTACTCTCGCCAATTCTCTGGCGCTAACTCTTTAAAAAAAATGTCTTTGTTTAATTTCAAATCAACCAATAGATTTGAAACATCATAAACACGTCTTGGGGAAAACCTGAGGTGCTGTCAAGGGTCTAAATTTGTGGCGTAATTCCTGAGGCTCAGTAAGGGTTTATATTTCTTTTAAATGTGAAATGTACAAATAATTCTATAATGGCATCTGTGACAGTTGGTAATCAAACCAGACCTCCAATAGCTCTCAAATTTCACAAATTTTCACTAAGAAAAAAATTTCGGCGGATTAGATTTCATGTAAACCGCTTTTTAAAGATGTTCATCTTCTTACATCTAGGCCACACTATTCATGACATACTTGAGCTCTGCATGTCTCTGCGAGGCCACACTACTCATGATATACTTGATGTGACCTAGAAATAGGATAGGTCATAAGACCAGTGACCTGTACTGTACTAGCAAGTTAGTCCAGTGATACTTTGTGGTCCCAATTATATTATCTAGGCTAATAACTATAGCCTCTAGATGTATAATACTACCGAGACAAACAAATAATAATTCTGAGATTTCAGTTGCAACAAAAAAAAAGAGTTTATTTACAAACAAAAGGAAAAGATCATGAAAAATATAAATTGCAATAAAGGCTCACCAAAAGAAAATGACATAATGAAACTAAGCAAAGTAGCAAGACAGTTTCCGGTCAATATAATGAAAGGACCACCACCATAGAGGCACAATAATGTCTTATGCCGAAAAACCAAAAAGATGGTTTACATTAGTTTACAATAACATCATACATGCATTAACAATGAAATGACGTCATTCATGAGACACACTACTGTCTCGTATCTAAACAAAATATGTCTTTCAAAAAAAACATACAGAAGAGGATAAGAGACTAAGTAGACCTATACCATTTACATAAATCAATTTAGTACTAACAAATTGATAAAATCTACTTAGCTCATTATCGAAATTCTCTTCCCACAACAGTGGCACACTCCTCTTGAGTAACACAACAATAGTACAACACAAGTATGAGTTAAACAGTATATAGATTGAATTCAAACTACACTGGTCAGTTGAAAGGCTCAAGAGAGAGTGGCACTCGTAAACAATTGACAGGGACTTAAATCAAGTACTAAAGGGGGCTAACTCTAATAAAAAAAATGAAGGTAGCCACCCTTATTGTCCCTCTTGTCACACTTGAGCTCTGCATGTCTCTGGCACTCTACATGTGATTAGATCACTAGCCTCAATCAGTTTGACCACGACAAAATGACAACCATGGTCTTAGTTTCGTACTTTTAATACCCAAGAGATCAACTTTGGAACACTCGTAGATGTTATACTTGTAAATGTTATGCATGTAGATGTTATACTGGTATAATTTATACTTGTAGATGTTACACTCGTATATGTTATACTTGTAAGATGTTATACATGTAAAATGCTATACTTGTAAAATGCTACGACAGTAGATGTTATACTTGTTGATGTTATACTTGTAAGATGTTATACTTGTAGATGTTATACTTGTAGATGTTATACTTGTAGATGTTATACTTGTAAGATTTTATAATTTTTTGTGTTATATTTTTTATGTTATACTTGTAGATGTTATACTTGTAGATGTTATACTTGTAGATGTTATACTTGTAGATGTTATACTTGTAGATATTATAATTGTAGATGTTATACTAGTAGATGTTATACTTGTAAGATTTTATACTTTTTATGTTATATTTTTTATGTTATACTTGTAGATGTTATACTTGTAAGATGTTATACTTTGTTATGTTATATTTTTATGTTATACTTGTAGATGTTATTCTTGTAGATGTTATACTTGTAAGATTTTATACTTTTTTATGTTATGTTTTTTATGTGATACTTGTAGATGTTATACTTGTAGATGTTATACTTGTAGATGTTATACTAGTAGATGTTATACTTGTAGATGTTATACTTGTAGATATTATACTTGTAGATGTTATACTAGTAGATGTTATACTTGTAGATGTTATACTTGTAGATGTTATACTAGTAGATGTTATACTTGTAGATGTTATACTTGTAGATGTTATACTTGTAGATGTTATACTTGTAGATATTATACTTGTAGATGTTATACTAGTAGATGTTATACTTGTAGATGTTATACTTGTAGATGTTATACTTGTAGATGTTATACTTGTAGATGTTATACTTTTTTATGTTATATTTTTTATGTTATACTTGTAGATGTTATACTTGTAGGTGTTATACTTGTAGATGTTATACTTTTTTATGTTATATTTTTTATGTTATACTTGTAGATGTTATACTTGTAGGTGTTATACTTGTAGATGTTATACTTGTAGATGTTATACTTGTAGATGTTATACTTGTAGATGTTATACTTGTACATGTTATAATTGTAGATGTTATATTTGTAGATGCTATACTTGTAGATATTATACTTGTAGATGTTATACTTGTAGATGTTATACTTGTAGATATTATACTTGTAGATGTTATACTTGTAGATATTATACTTGTAGATGTTATATTTGTAGATGTTATACTTGTAGATGTTATACTTGTAGATGTTATACTTGTAGATGTTATACTTGTAGATGTTATACTTGTAGATGTTATACTTGTAGATGTTATACTTGTAGATATTCAATTACTTGCGAGGAAACATAAAAACTTTCCTACACTAGAAGTGCTGGAAGAACGTTCAGTCTGTAGACACATACACTACATAACGTTTTGACAGCTTAACATTTCCCGACTTTGATTTCAATAAGTTTTGATGGCTGACCAGTGACTTATTCTTTTAGTTATCATGCGAGCTCTGATGGGAAGCTGATGTCTGTTTTGTAGGTGTCTCTGTCTGCTTAGGAATGCATTCTGACATAATAATTAAAAATGGACTAGTTTTAAGCAGCCACGACAAATGTTAAAGATAATAATATTCTGTTATTGGTTAGTTTGAGGTCACTCTTGTTAGTCTGATTTAGATAGGAGTTTGTGTTTCCTGTTATTTTTTTTTAATATGACTGACCCACAGGGTCCATCCACAAGTTTGTGTAACACATGCTTCCCTTGTCATCTCTCTAGTTAATGAATATGTGTGATTTAACAGACAAGTTAAGAGCGAGGCATTCTTACCACGTGGATTACTAGCTCCTTCCGGGAAAACTAGCTTCGACATCTTTCATTTCTACGTTTTCTGTGACAAACGAGTTACAAGAAAAGATGCAATGTTCATTTTTGAGTTCAACGAATTGTTTTCTATTTGTTAAGCCTAATGACCAGTTGTTAATTTTAACAAGACCCCCATTACCACAAGAGCATTAGACCAATTGACCATTTAAGCACTCGACCAAATAAATCTCTTTCAATTCTAATACTGTATCTTGTTGCCCTTGTTATAATTGGCCGCTCAGCCCAACTCTGCCAACTTGGTTAATCTACCCTCAGTCATATGGGCACTCTACAACACGCTCTCTCCACCGCTTGGCCAATCGACCACTAGGTCACTCCACCGCTTGGCCAATCAACCACTAGGTCATTCCACCGCTAGGCCAATCGACCACTAGGTCTCTCCACCCCTTGACCAATCGACCACTAGGTCACGCCAACGCTTGGCCAATCGACCACTAGGTCACGCCAACGCTTGGCCAATCGACCACTAGGTCACGCCAACGCTTGGCCAATCGACCACTAGGTCACTCCATCGCTTGGCCAATCGACCACTTGGTCACTCCACCGCTTAGCCACTCGACCACTAGGTCACCCAATAAACCATTCTACCACTCCTACACGCTAAAAAGTACCCAAGTAATACAAATATGTAGTCTTTTAAATGCTCTTGTAGTCTTATAAGGTCGGCATATCCTTCGCTTAATTGTTGTGACTGACGATACGAACATGAAATAAGATGAGAGTTGGCAACAAACGTCAGATCGATGAAGTCTGTACAATGCTAGCGATGACATTTCCTAGTTGTTCATTTTTACTCAAAGTGGTCGATTAAAACAGCAGAATGGTCTCAATAGAAAATGTTTTGATAACTTTCTTGTATTTAGACGTCCAAATATTCTTCTTAATAGTAGACGTCTTGTTACGTCCTTGTATTAATATGTGACGTCCTTCTTGTGGACGCACTGCTAGTCGTGTTGTTTTAGTGGAAGATGTACTGATATATTTTTTACAATAAGACCTGATGCCCTAATTTTCTTACTAGCTGACGTCCTGATTGCCTTCTATTAACGGCCTGACATGCATGCTTCTTATAAGTGTGAGCTGATTTAGAAAAGTTTTCGGTAATAGGCGATATTATGCCGCCCACGCCTGATCTGGTTCTTTCTGTGGTCGTACCGTAGACAATAGGCTTATAAACAAACCTACCCTCAAAAGTTGTACAATCGCAAATAAATATTAAGCCGAAAAATTTTTTTTAGTTTTTACGGTTTCTTATCACTGATCCAAATTAATTGATACAATTGCGCTTAATATAACCTTCTTAGCGCATGACAGGGGATTAGCCGCTCTTAGTTTTGTGTCATCCGTCCTTCAGTCCGTCCGTCCGTCCCGTTTAGATCTCGTAAACAAGAAAAGATATAAAAAATCCAACATCATGATATTTTAGATCTCTCCAAGTTCTGATGCAAGGCTACATTTTTCTTTTCTAAAAGAGAGAAATTTAATTTTTAAAATTAATTATTCAAGCAGTTTTTTCATAAAAAAATACACCATTTTTACAACTATTCATTATTAATAGTAAAAAATAACAAGGGAAACTATTACTATGGGCAAGAGCCTTTACCACATTTTAGCACATATATGTAAACGGTTTTAGATTTATTTGTCAAAAATGTTAAAAATAATAACAAAGTACAAAGTCTATATTACTAGCTATCTACATTTACAAAACAATGTTTACTTTTATTTTAAAGAGAAAACATCTATTTAGTATGCCGATGACGCGGCACTCGTATCTCACTCACAAGGAGGTCTACAGAAGCTAGTGAACGCCTTAGCAGCTGCTTGTCAAGAGTATAGCCTTACTATAAGTCTCTCCAAGACCGAAATCCTGGCACAAGACGTCGCAGAAATACCTATAATACAAATTGGGAACCACACCCTTTCAGTGGTACAGGAATTTACCTACTTGGGTTCAACAATTGTCAGTAACCTAGACTTAGACATCGAGCTGACAAAAAGGATAGGAAAAGCTACCACAGCATTGGCAAAACTCTCCAAGCGCGTCTGGAAAAATGGTAAATTGACCACAGCGACCAAAATCCTAGTCTACAACGCCTGTGTTGTGAGCACTCTCCTTTATGGCAGTGAGAGCTGGTCAACATACATGTACCAAGAGCACAGATTGAATAGTTTCCACTTGCGCTGCCTGAGACGCATAATGGGCATCTCTTGGAGGGACCATGTCTCCAATCAGGAAGTTTTAAGATTGGCCAATATGAACAGCATGTATGCTCTCCTGACACAAAGAAGATTACGCTGGCTCGGACATGTCACCCGCATGCCAGATGGCAGAATCCCGAAAGATATCTTATATGCTGAGCTTGTGGAAGGAGTCAGACCCAAGGGCCGCCCAAGACTAACATATAGAGATGTCTGCAAGCGAGACATGAGAGCCTCAGGCATCAGCGAAAGTATGTGGGAAAACATAGCCAAAGACCGGAGTGCATGGAGACAGACTGTGCGTGCTGGGACAACCCTTGCTGAGAACAAAAGAATTGAAGCGGCTTTAATCAAGAGGGATAAAAAGAAAGCTGCCCTGTCTGCTAGCCCTAAATCAGAGGCATACATATGTACGAATTGTGGCAAAGTCTGCCGTTCTAGAATTGGCTTGATTAGCCACACCAGATTCTGCCCCGTCTCAAGATTAAGCCAAAACCAGTGACTCATTTGGGCGCATCCATTGCCTTTCGAGACAAAAGGAGCCATATTATAAATGGAATATAATTTAAAATAACAATTAATAAGTAGTGTTTCATATAATAAACTTGCACCATATGTGTGACTACATAGACGGTATACTCTACAGCAGGGGTTCTCAACCTGTGGATCGCGACCCCTAAGACCATCATTTTTTTTTTTGTGTTCTTGTTGTTTTTGCTCTTTTTCATCAGAATTTTTTTTCATTTCTTTATTTGTACTTTAGTAGATATACATTTATATTTGAAATGCGCAGGAAATAAGGATTATGCAGATTACAATGTTATTTAGCATTTTATGAATCGATCGTCAAGTATCAGTAGAGTACAATAAAAAGTAGGTGTAACAAATATGGACCTAAGAACACGGATATAAATCCAGAGGATACAAATGACACTTTAAGTCCATGTATCCTCATTGATTGAAAGTATGCATGTTTTTTTTTTCATTGATGTCACTGTATTGTTGTTTTTTTTCCATAATTTATAAAACTATTGCGGGATGAAACATTTTTATGGTACGATCTAAACATGCCGTGAAGCAAAGTCAATTTATAAAACTCCATCTTGTTATTGAAGGAAATCAATTCATTATGGAACAACCAACAAACATGGACGCTGAGAAAAGGAAAAATAATGACATTTGTAGCGGAATGCTTTGACTTCCATTATTTCAGCAGGTATTGAAATGACCCAATGCGTCATGTGTAATAAAGTTCTCTTTGTCTAAAGTATGAAGCCAAACAAACGTCCGAGCTTTGCCAATATGGACTTCCAGTATTTTAGTTTTGAAGGCTGATAGAGTCAAAAAATTCAGACTTCACTCAGGTGGAAATTACCATAATTAAAACATAGCTGCCTTTGAAGTTCTTATTTGGTGGCTTTTATAATTACCAGAATTAGGAAACGTCACACCATTTCTAAGAAACTATTGTCAGCGACCAAGAACATTGCATAAGTTATGATTAGATTGGTTTATACATTTACTGCAATGTCTAGATCTAACGACACTGTTCACAGGAGAATAATTGACATGTCTTCTGATATTATCAATCAGGTAATTCAGGAAATTATGTCTGCTCCTTTACCAATATTTAGCATCCAGTTTGATGAATCTACAGACGTTGTAAATTGTTCACAATTACTGGTTCACTTGAGGTATATACATAATGGCGAGTTTAAAGATTAGTTTCTATACAAACCTCTCAAAAAGGACCTCTAACGCACGTGATGTGCCCAGTAATTGGAAAGTTGATTCATTTTTGGAAAAGTAAAAGACCTCTTGGAAAAAATATTTGTGCTGTCTACACCTATAGTGGTTTCTCTTCAATGTCAGTGACACAATTCTGGATCAATTGTTTGCAGTCAATCTGTTCTATTTGAGATTTCTTTTTATTTCTTCCTCTTCCATTTCCAACATCGTATCTTTGTGAAACAAAACGTTTTTCTGCCTATTAGTTATCAAGTCTAAATAAAAAAATAAACTTGATTCAGAAGATGATTCCTAATCAAGTGAAATAAAAACAAGCTCAACCTTAACTTTGGCGTGTTTGAAGATACTATTGCAACAATTTTGTAGCTATGTAGTTGACTGTATCAAAGACAGTACGTTTTCCATGCTTAGCGATAGGCCTACTTTTTAAGTTGTCAGTTATGTATGCAAAGTGAATATTATAGACAAGCAATAGAAAGGTAACTATATCAAAGTTATAAAAGATACACCTTTTTTGTTATTTAAGCTTCAACCAATCAGACACTAAATAAAGTTTCTGTAATGTGTAGTTTCTAACAATGGATATGAGATATATACATTTTGATGACGATTTTATAACGCTAGCTAAATCACATTTACTTAAGCCAATGGACGAAAAACCCTTTATGGTTGGGGGTCGCCGCCTAGTTGAAAATTGTATTAGGGGGTCGCGGAGCAAAAAAAAGGTTGAGAACCTCTGCTCTTTTTAATGGAAAAGTTAGATCTGAATGAGATAATTTTCCTTTACAAAACAATAAGATCAATTACATAATCCTTCAATAACAGCAGTTAGACCAGGTTCACATTTAACTTCACCTTCACTTTCACCTATCCCTCAGTCTGTTGGACCGTTGGGGCACCACACAAGATCTGACAACCGTCGTTCTCCATTCCTTTCTGTCCTTTGCCTTTGGTAGATTTTTAATCACTGACAAGCCTGTCCATTCTTTTGGTGTTGTTTTCTCGTCTCTTTCTTCTTTTTCGTATTCTTCCTGGTTTTGTTCCCTGAAGGAAGGCCTTTGCGAGCCCTCAGGACCTTGTGATGTGGCCATAGAGTTTGAGTTTAAGTTTTTGACAGTGGTTAGCAGGTCATCGTGGGGGGGGGGGGGCAATTGCTGAATTAATCCTGTTTCTAATCTTTTCATTCGTGATGCGTTCTTTTTAAGTGACATCTAGGATTTAACTATATTTTCATAAGTAACAGTTCATTGAATGCATATGAATATTAACAATGTTACGATAACATTAATAAATCTCCCTATCCTGTGATATCAGGTCGTAAGTCGAACTAACAATACAACTGTATAGTTCCCCTTTCAGACCTTGTGATTAAAAGGGCAGATGATGTAAAGGTCTTCTGTTTCTGTGGCCTACGTTTAACGAGGGTGCCATGTGGCCAGAACAACGACCAACCGCCTTTAATTTTCCTCAACTAATGTATGGTACCCATCAGAGCTGGGTGGACTCATAGGGGCCTAAGGATCCTGAAATTAAAAATCCCACTCTTCACCAGGATTCCAATCGCTCAGCCACCGCTAATACATATTTTCTTATATTCTTTCAGAAAATATTGAAACCTGCCTTTTTACCTGCTATAGCAGACCACTTCGGGGGGCCGATTGTGAGTTCGTGTTTATTCGTAAACATATTAGGAGACCCTATTTGTTTTTAAAAGTATTTTTATTATTTAAGTTGTATCTATCTATCTATGTTCCAATATGACTCCATTCTTCTATTTCATCTCTCGTTGACCTCCTATCTCTCTTCTCAGTTTTACTGGCGCTGTTTTGTTTTTCTCATTTAGCTCCCATTCTTCTGTTTCTCCTACCCCCTCCCTGTATTACCAAAACTGTGGTAATATTTTTTTTTGTTGTATTTTTTTTTTCTGTTCCATTGATTGCTTCCCTTGATGAGCGATGTTCAAACACAGACATGCCATTCTTCGCTTGTTGAGTTACCTCCTCTTGTCTCATCTGCAGTGGAAACAAGGAGACGGAAATGACCTCACAATAACAATAACTCTGAGAACAAAGACACCGCCCACAAAATACAAGGCGGAAACTCTACAACTAGAAATTTTTTTTATTTCAGTAAATGTCATGGCGGCTAGAATGAGATGTTGAACATTTTAGTACATCTAGGTCTTCGAGTTTTACTGTGTAGTGCTGAAATATCACATGTTATATCTAGCTTGTACATGATTCGGCCATTTTAAATTAGATTTTTATCATATCGATTACAGACGTTCTTTACGAAGAAAAAAAAAAGATTCCAATGCATGATTTAATCTAGTCTCTCTTGTTAGTTAGACTTCTTACTCTATCAAGTCAATGGTTTTCCAAACTGATTCAGGCAGCCTGTTCCACGCTTAAATAGCGGTGGACAAAGTGTTCTTGTAGGAATTTATCCTAGCAAATGGAATAAGAAATGTGCGTCTATCTGTGTGTCTTTCTGAGTTTTCTTAAAAATTGTTTTTCTATCTATCTATCTATCTATCTATCTATCTATCTATCTATCTATCTATCTATCTATCTATCTATCTATCTATCTATCTATCTACCTATCTATCTATCTATCATGTTATTTTTAAAACAATTCCTACTTCGGATCTCGAGCCTCCATGATGGAAGTCCGACACATTAGCCACTGAGCTCTATAAATACGTTTAAAAATAGATTTTATAGTCTAAAATATGTAGATCTTAAATTTTGAGCCAACGAACTATTTCCATACACAAGACTGATTTCCTCCTGACTTAGTATATTTCTTTATTAAACGAAATTAATAATTACGCCTAATTGATTATTTTTCTAAATAGCTTGTCTATAGCGCAACTTAAGCATGCTTATAGCACGCACAGTGCGCCATGGTCCGGTCTCATTCGTGTACCAATGGGGGCAGGGGGTATCTGGGAGGATGTTTACCGTGTTGCCTTTAGGCGCTCAGAAAACACAACTCTGCTCGAGTCGGGTGTCGAACCTCGAGCCCCCTTGATAGATAGCAACGCCAAGTTCAAGCGTCTTACCCTTTTGGCCACACATCCAAATTAGTTTTTTTATCATTATTATTATTTTTTACTACTTCATGTGTTGTCATCAACATTGAATCATTGTGAAAAGTTTTAAACTTAATCCGAGACTAGATAGACAAAGTAAGTTTAAACAATTATCGAAAGGCTTATGCTCATAAAAGAAGTTGGCCACAGAAACAAACTGCTTAACTCTTTCCGTAATTATTTACCAGATTCTGGTGGAATCAACGCTGGTATCGTCAGTTAGGAGAGAAAGGGTTAAATCAAAAGTAATCAAAATTATTTTAGCCTCTCTCTTTCTGGAAAATACATTTACAAAAAAAATAGTCCTATAAATTTAGGCTTAAAACGCAACTATAAGGCGTGTCTTCGAGTCCGAAGATTAATGAGGAATGCAGTATTTCCCGTGGCCACTATAATATGATGTTAGTGTACTATTGTACAAAGCTGACCATGTTTTATATTTTCAATTTGGGAGTGTTCGATTACGCCTTCCTATATTGTGTTATGACTTGGTGTGTATGATTTTGATTGGTCTGTGTCTAGGAATGGGGTGAGTGTAATATGGATGAATGAGGGTGTTTGTGTGTGTGTGTGTAGTGAGGAAGGCGACGTGGAGTTGTAAGTCTCAGACAAAAAAAAAACAAGAGGGGGGGGACATAATCGATAGATCCAAATTAAACGAAACTGATTCTGTCCCTTGATGGTTCGGCGGTTCGTAAGAGGGAGTGGCCATCGGAGTAATACGAGGAGGGGGAGTGGTGGCTACTGTACTCCTCCATCGCTGCATGTCATACTTGATATAATGTCATAATTCTTTCGCCGGTCTAGAATTTGGTCACAGAAATCCCACAAACTCTCTCTCTCTGTCTCTCCCTCTCTCTGTCTCTCTGTGTCTATCTCCCTTTCTCTGTATTCTTTCTGTCTCTCAAACTTTCTCTCTCTCTCTCTCTCTCTCTCCCTCTTTCTCTCTGCACACACATTCTAATACACATCAACAGATAAATTCTAGTTATATACACATTTGAAGTCTACCTCTTCTTGTTGAGGGCCGCATGTATGTCTTACAGCAGAGCCTACTTTTTTTGTCTACGTTTTCTGGAGAACTTGGCTATTATGTAAACATTGCCATGACAACCCTCTCTCTGATGTCATGACATCCCTCTCTCTGATGTCATGACAACCCGCTCTCTGATACCATGACATCCCTCTCTCTGATGCCATGACAGCCCTCTCTCTGATGTCATGACATCCCTCTCTCTGATGTCATGACAACCCTCTCTCTGTTGCCATGACAACCCTCTCTCTGATTCCATGACATCCCTCTCTCTGATGCCATGACAGCCCTCTCTCTGATTCCATGACATCCCGCTCTCTAATGCCATGACAACCCTCTCTTTGGTGCCATGACAGCCCTCTCTCTGATTCCATGACATCCCTCTCTCTAATGCCATGATATCCCTCTCTTTGATGCCATGACAACCCTCTCTCTGATACCATGACAGCCCTCTCTCTGATGCCATGACATCCCTCTCTCTGATACCATGACAGCCCTCTCTCTGATGCCATGACAACCCTCTCTCTGATGCCATGACATCCCTCTCTCTGATGCCATGACAGCCCTCTCTCTGATTCCATGACATCCCGCTCTCTGATGCCATGACAATCCTCTCTCTGATGCCATGACAGCCCTCTCTCTGATGCCATGACAACCCTCTCTCTGATGCCATGATATGCCTCTCTTTGATGCCATGACAACCCTCTCTCTGATGCCATGACATCCCTCTCTCTGATGCCATGACAGCCCTCTCTCTGATGTCATGACATCCCTCTCTCTGATGTCATGACAACCCTCTCTCTGTTGCCATGACAACCCTCTCTCTGATTCCATGACATCCCTCTCTCTGATGCCATGACAGCCCTCTCTCTGATTCCATGACATCCCGCTCTCTAATGCCATGACAACCCTCTCTTTGGTGCCATGACAGCCCTCTCTCTGATTCCATGACATCCCTCTCTCTGATGCCATGATATCCCTCTCTTTGATGCCATGACAACCCTCTCTCTGATACCATGACAGCCCTCTCTCTGATGCCATGACATCCCTCTCTCTGATACCATGACAGCCCTCTCTCTGATGCCATGACAACCCTCTCTCTGATGCCATGACATCCCTCTCTCTGATGCCATGACAGCCCTCTCTCTGATTCCATGACATCCCGCTCTCTGATGCCATGACAATCCTCTCTCTGATGCCATGACAGCCCTCTCTCTGATGCCATGACAACCCTCTCTCTGATGCCATGATATGCCTCTCTTTGATGCCATGACAACCCTCTCTCTGATGCCATGATATCCCTCTCTCTGATGCCATGACAACCCTCTCTCTGATGCCATGATATCCCTCTCTCTCTGATGCCATGACAACCCTCTCTCTGATGCCATGACAACCCTCTCTCTGATGCCATGACATCAATCTCTCTGATGTTATGACAACCCGCTCTCTGATACCATGACAACCTTCTCTCTGATGCCATGACATCCCTCTCTCTGATGTCATGACAACCCTTTCTCTGATGTCATGAAAACCCTCTCTCTTTTGCTATGACAACCCTCTCTCTGATGCCATGACAGCCCTCTCTCTGTTGCCATGACAACCCTCTCTCTGTTGCCATGACAACCCTCTCTCTGATGCCATGACATCCCTTTCTCTGATGTCATGACAACCCTCTCTCTGGTGCCTTGACAACCCGCTCTCTGATGCCATGACATCCCTCCCTCTGATGTCATGACAACCCACTCTCTGATGCCATGACAACCCTCTCTCTGATGCCATGACAACCCTCTCTCTGATGCCATGACAACCCTCTCTTTGATGTCATGACAACCCTCTCTCTGATGCCATGATATCCCTCTCTTTGATGCCATGACAACCCTCTCTCTGATGTCATGACAACCCTCTCTCTGATGGCATGACACCCCTCTCTGTGATGTCATGACAACCCTCTCTCTGATGCCATGACATCCCTTTCTCTGATGTCATGACAACCCTCTCTCTGATGTCATGACAACCCTTTCTCTGATGTCATGAAAACCCTCTCTCTTTTGCTATGACAACCCTCTCTCTGATGCCATGACAGCCCTCTCTCTGTTGCCATGACAACCCTCTCTCTGTTGCCATGACAACCCTCTCTCTGATGCCATGACATCCCTTTCTCTGATGTCATGACAACCCTCTCTCTGGTGCCTTGACAACCCGCTCTCTGATGCCATGACATCCCTCCCTCTGATGTCATGACAACCCACTCTCTGATGCCATGACAACCCTCTCTCTGATGCCATGACAACCCTCTCTCTGATGCCATGACAACCCTCTCTTTGATGTCATGACAACCCTCTCTCTGATGCCATGATATCCCTCTCTTTGATGCCATGACAACCCTCTCTCTGATGTCATGACAACCCTCTCTCTGATGGCATGACACCCCTCTCTGTGATGTCATGACAACCCTCTCTCTGATGCCATGACATCCCTTTCTCTGATGTCATGACAACCCTCTCTCTGATGACATGACATCCCTCTCTCTGATGCCATGACAACCCTCTCTTTGATGCCATGATATCCCTCTCTTTGATGCCATGACAACCCTCTCTCTGATGCCATGACAACCCTCTCTCTGATGGCATGACATCCCTCTCTCTGATGTCATGACAACCCTCTCTCTGTTGCCATGACAACCCTCTCTCTGATGCCATGACAACCCTCTCTCTCTGATGCCATGATATCCCTCTCATTGATGCCATGACAACCCTCTCTCTGATGCCATGACAACCCTCTCTCTGATGCCAACTAATTTTTAAAGCAAGCTTTGATATAAAGGAGAAAAAAATACAACACTTTTCACTTTTTCGTTTCATAACATAATAATTATAATAACTATAATAATAATAATAATCTTTATTATCCTTTAGAAACTTTGTCTTACAATGTGTGCATTACACCAAACAAAACATTATAACTATAGTAAACCAAAATGTACATTCAAGCAACACTCACTCATAATTTACATGCGAAAAGTTTTATATCAGTTTTAATTTTATTTAATGATTGGATTGCCAGTGGAACAAATAAGATTAAACGTCTGTTTGTCTTTAGTAAGGGTATTTTGTATCTCTTTTGTGATGGTAAAATCACAAAAATCCTGACCCAAAGTTATTTTTTAATTCTAAAATCCTTTTAGCTTTCTTATTAATGTTTAATTCAAACAGCTGCCCAAATCTACACGACCGCATTTTACTTAATAGCTCAAACGTTTTGGAAGTTTGGAGGGCGGTCAAGTCATGTGATATGCTATTATGACTGTAGTCCCGACTGTCTCGAGGTTGAAATCTTGCCCATCTTGTGTCCCGCAGGACTTTTAGTCTAAAAGTCGGAATCTTCATTTCTAACGAATGCTCGAAACGTCTTCAACCAACAAGTGCCGGGTCAAAAAGGTCAAGGACAAAACGACAGAAGAGAAATGGGCCTGGCGGAGTAGCTGAGGAATGCTAAATAAATACAGCGATTTCGTGATATATTATTCTGTGATTAGGCGATAACATGTGAGTTTAAAAATTAATTTAATGCTTGCCAGTTTTTCCCGTGACACACTTCTGTTTTTGAAGCCAAATTAATATCTTTTTAAAGCCAAATTGATACTGTACTTTCAAAAATGCTTTAAAATATTTCTTCATTGTCTTAATTGCGCATGTCAGCACATTACATAGATTTAACCTTTTGGAAAATATTTAGGTTTTGTTTTTTTAACCGCTGTAAAACAAAAAGATAGGAATGCGAGTATCATCTTAAATAAATGTTATCTTTTCAAGAAATGTTATCTGACATACTACAAGGAGGGCATATAGGGCAGGAAGACTTAGCACTGGTTTGTTCTCATGTAGACAGGGCGGAAAGGCGGAAGTGACTTAAAGAGAGAAAGGAAACTAATGGAGCGTTAGACAGGGGTAAAGGAAAGAAGGGAGAGAGAGAGAGAGAGAGGTATAGACCAAGATGAGAAAAAAGATATTTATATTTGATGACACATCAGCTCAATACAGGTCATGTAGTGGCTTTTTGGCGAGCTATTCGGGCCAGCGACATCATCTACTGCAGCACTAATTCGTTGAGAAGTGTCTAGAACTTTGGGATTACAAATATAGGTCAGCTCTAGCCGAGGGTAGTGACGTCATTATTATTTTTTCTCTCTTTGGTTGATCATTTTCTTCGTAGACCACAAAATGCTTCAAAATGTGGCTATTGATGTTTTGTTTTTATTTTTACATGTTAGTTTTGTTCTTATTCTATACATTTCAGACGTTTCTTATTAACAGAAGATAATGACGTCCTACGCGTCTTCGTGGGTCAATCTAATCGTGCGTCTTAATTAAAGACTTAAACTCCAGTTGATTTAGGCAACCAGTCAAAATGCTCTGTTATAATTAGTTTTCCGAATCGGAATATTGACTTTTTTAAAAGTAATATTCTAGTATTTCGCTAGCAGGACTGTCAAACTTTCGGTACCATTTGTAAGTGTCCTGTATTGCCAAGGATTCCAGGCTATAATGTTTCAAATGTACTTTTAGTATTGATCACTAAAGAATAGTTTTATGCTTTCAGTTTGTAAGTCAAAGATTCTGAATTAAACAGAAAGTTTCTTGTGACTTCTTGTTAACCAGCGACATATTGTAAACAAATATTTCAAAGCTTTATTGACTTGTTGTAAGTGCTACATAAATAAATAAAAAAAAACAACATTCGACCTGCACTACTTATCAAACAAGTGCACACAATGGTGTAGTGTAAGTTTATGTGCCAGCTTGTGTTTAGGAATATTTTAATAACAAAACAGCGAGGACAAATAGCGCCGACAAAATAGCGCGAACAAAATAGCGCCGACAAAATTGCGCGGAAAAACATGTTTTCAACCATTTTGCAAGAAAGACTTTGAATATCGTAAAATTTGAATAGAGCCATTTTTTTAATATACCCTTTATTCTAAAAGAGCACTTCAAATAACACGCAAAGATACTTTCATACTCGTCAGATGTACACACCGTTCAAGAATTTACAACTGCTGATTTTTGTTAAGGATTAGAATTTACCTAACCCTCTTATACCTAACCCATGAACGAGGTCACCACATTTGAATAACATATTTTTTATTAGCAAGTTATGAATTGTTGATATTGGTGAAAAAGTAGAATGAGATAACATTTTAAAGTAATCTCTTTGTCTGAAACTAGGATATACTTTTAGATCTATAAATAGTGAAGAAGATAGAGACAGGAACACAAAAAATGGTTCGCAGGACCTTCACCGGTACTTTTGTACACATCACATATAAGTAGGCGCTATTTTTTCTGGCGCTATTTTGTCGCTAGAGTTCGCGCTATTTAGTCGGCGCTATTATGTCGGCGCTATTCTGTCCGCGCTATTTCGTCGGGTCACAGGGGACGCCTACGAGTTTGTGTGCAATAAATTCTCTTTATTACCTTAAATTGTACTGGTAACATGTTTTTTATTGAGTCCTAATTAAACGTTTTTATGAGGAGGGCTGGGAAAGGTGCATTGATGGGGGGGGGGGGAATGTTGACTTGGTGGAGACTAGGCATTGAATTGGATACCTACAAAGGAAAACTCTTGATTAGACTCACTTGTACAGCTACAATGAATGTGCTGCTCACTATCCTTGATCACGTGACGTCCATATTCCTGGTCATGAACAAGGTCACTAGGTCACAATATCTGTCTGCTACTAAATGATAAAAGAATCATTGTCATTCTGATAAGTGCCACAATAGGTCTAGGTTCCAGGGTGTCATAGGTGAAATAAGGAATGCTAATATATTTGGGGGAGGGGGGCACAGCCTTTAATTCCTGCTGCACAGATTGTGTTTCAGCCAACATTTTTTAATATTCTCTAAAATATCTTTTGAACTAAAATGTATACTTCAAACGTTCTAAAATTCGTTGGCATCTGTCTAGTGTCTGTCTAGTGTCTGTCAAGTGTCTGTCTAGTATCTGTCAAGTGTCTGTCTAGTGTCTGTCAAGTGTCTGTCAAGTGTCTGTCTAGTGTCTGTCAAGTGTCTGTCTAGTTTCTGTCTAGTGTCTGTCAAGTGTCTGTCTAGTATCTGTCTTGTGTCTGTCAAGTGTCTGTCAAGTGTCTGTCTAGTGCCTGTCTAGTGCCTGTCTAGTGTCTGTCTAGTGTCTGTCTAGTGTCTGTCAAGTGTCTGTGCCTGTTTTTCAATAAAAATTATAGTTCATAATATATCTAAACCTGAATTAGTTTTAATTTCAGTCTTTATTATGACAAGAAAATATTTAAACTATATTGAGCATAAGTGTATTCATTTAGTTTGGATCAGTCATGTAAATAAATTTGTAATAGATCTAGACTAACAATAAAAAAGCATTTATAAAAATAAATGAAAAAAAAAGGGTGGAACTCGAACTCAATGTCTCAAGCCTTTTCATGCGCTGCTAGTAGAGAGTCTGACCTATGAACAGGGAAGATTGGAATAGTTTCTTTTTGTTTCTGTAGTCTGGTCCTAGTTCAATGTTGTGTCCACTAAGACTCAGACGACGACCTACAAAGGGGAATAATTCAGCTTAAACCATCACTTCAGTCAAGAACTATTTCTTTCCCTTGTTTGAGATACAAAACATAGTAATTAATTACCAATAGTCAATAAACTAATTAATTTGTTAATTTTTTTATTGACTCTTGTCAGGTAAAAGAAATAATTGTGCAAAATTTCAGCTTGATCCGAAATTGGGTGTGTGAGAAATAACGTGTGCAAACTTTTTACCAGACAGACAGAGTGAGTTGATATAAGCTTTGTAAAAAAAAGTTTACAATATGATTGTATTATTTTTTGAAGTTTTATCCCAAGCAAGCAATACAAATTACTTGGAATTCAGCATTTGTTGGTGACGTAAACAATTCTTTGTGACGTAAACATTTTTTTGTGACGTAAACATTTCTTTGTGACGTAAACATTTCTTTGTGACGTAAACATATATTTGCGATGTTAACATTTCTTTGTGACGTAAACATTTCTTTGTGACGTAAACATATATTTGCGATGTTAACATTTCTTTGTGACGTAAACATATATTTGCGATGTTAACATTTCTTTGTGAAGTAAACATATGTAAGTAAAACATTGCGAAGTAAGCATTCATTTTGAAACATGTCACCAGCAAGAGTAACACAAAATCAGATTTTCGTCTCCATGTAATACAATGCATGTAAATAGGCAGGGTTCAATAGTGTCAGAAAGAATAGCAAATCTTACAAAGTAAAACTTAATAAGACCCACGAACCTAATTACAGAAAACTACATTGATGTGTAGGGGGCAAAAGTATTGCCGACGTAGATGTATTGTTTGGCCGAGTAATCATATTACATTATCAATGCTCAATGAGTATTAAATGAATGGATTGATACAAAGCTTATACTAACTGTAATTAACTCATTCTGGTAAAAAACATTTACACACGTAGTTTCTCCCACACACTCTCTGACCAAGTTGAAATTTCGCACAATTATTTCTTCTACCTGACAACTAGTTTATTATTGGTTATTAATTGTTTTGTTTGGTATCCAACAAGGAAAAGAAGTTGTAATGAATTTGTAATAAGTTGAATTATTCCCCTTTTATTTTGTATAGAGTGAGGTCGTTTAAAACTAAAAAATAGATAACTAATAAACCTTCTATTTTGAACAAGCACTTCGCTGGCACAGTGGTTAGTGTATCAGCTGGAGGAGGCTTGAGCCATCGAGTTCGATTTCAAGTCGTACAGATGTTCTTACTTTCTATAAAATGCATTTAAAAAGCGATCACGGTAACATTCATCCGACTTTCTCCCCCCCCCCCCACCTCCCGCCTATCTTACTGTCTATCTAGAAAACTAATAGAATGACAGCGCATTGAGCGATTGGACCCCATGATGACCTGCTAACTATCGTAAAAAACGCAAGCTAAAATTCTATGGCCATATTACAAGATCTTCGGGACTTGCAAAGACCTCCCTTCAGGGAACAGTACCAGGAAAAAGAAGAAGAGGCAGACAGAGAAAGCGATGGGAAGACAACATAAAAGAATGGATGAGCCTGCCATGGATAGAGGTTCTAAGGCAAAAGACACAGTGGAATGAATAAAGACGGTCGATGAATCTTGCATGGTGCCCCAACGGCCCAACAGACTAAAGGATAGGTAAAGGTAACATTTAATTAAGCTTTGATTTAAATTCGAAAAGAAATACGACTTTGAAATTTATTGACTTTTGAGTTTTTTCCCAAGGCGTTTCTGCCTAACGCCCTAAAACTCATCTATTAAGTGTTTATATGACCTGCAGACCAATCATAAGGCAAACATTTCCGTCTGTCAGCGTTGTGGTTAGTGTATACCATCCTATTCCTCTCTGCCAGTAGGTTTTAAAATACAAAGAATGTAAGTAGACGGGTATAGGGTTTGATGAATTAATATATTAATATATCATTCTTTTTCTTTCTTTTAATTGTGAGAAAATCAAATTCTGCGCACGCACACACACAATAACACAGAGAGAGAGAGAGAGAGAGCTATAACAGAGAAAAGAAGAACAAGAGAATAAAAACTGTGCCCATTGATCTAAACTTTACAACACAATTAAAATAAAACAACAAATAATATAACAACTAATTATTGAATTAAATTCAATGAAACTAAGAAAGTTAAAACAAAAATCTCAGCAATGCCAGACAAAAAAAGCTCTAACATTTCAATGTGTTCAAATGATACGACAAATGACTTTTTTTTTTGTTCAAATTTAAAAACTTTAAAGTCTTGAAGTCTCAAAATCTAGAATCCCCCCTCTCTAAATCAATATTATAAGCGCAAAGGGCCCTTATTTGTGATTGATTGGCATATCACTTTATCTCCCACTTGTGGACAAAAATGTTCGAGTATTTAAAATTGAACCAGTTTTTATTTTCCGCGTGCCGTGTGTCTAGAATAACTAAGCACCTCACATGATCGATACCGTAGCGGTTAAATTGACCAAAACGAAAAGTCTGTGGCTATACTATTTAGTAGGCCTACGACTATCTTCAGTGAAAAGGAACTTCTGAAATTTAAAACCAAATATTAAATCTAGATGGACATATTCTATACATCTAAAAATAAGAAATCCAGAGGTTCAAATCATATTTCATATTTGAATATTGTTGTTTTTTTTTTTAATATTTTTTTTTGCACAATTTACTTATAATAATTAGATCCACTTAACAGTTGAAAAGGAATTTTATAATCTCGATCCTATGATGATATTCAAAACTTGATGAACAAATTGATGCTGTTTGAAAGCATCCGAGAGCATTTCAAATATTTGGATTAAGAAGCCGAAAAGTCAAAAAATACTTGTATTGTTGGTAGGACTAGTTTCTAAGGTGTAGAGTCTGTGTGTTTGCGCTAGGGAAATGAATTATACTAGTAATCGAACTTAGTGCCAAAACATAGAGCCTATTTGTTACTAAGGAAAGTTTTTTTTTTTTTTTTGGGTGAGTGGGGGGGGGGGGGAGAAGCGATCGAATTTATGGGCTGATCCAATTTAACGTAACAGATTATAGAATAGTCTGACCTAACGAATGTTTAACTTAACATGGTCATGTTGTTATTAGTAAGAACAATTGGAGGGGCGATAGGGGTCCGTGTGAAAAATAAACAATATAGAGCCTGGTAAGAAATCAATGCGTGTCGCCGGTGGGTAACTAAATCAAAAGCCTAAATTGCTTTAGACTTACTTTTGTTATATGTTGGTGTCGAATTGGTGTTCGCTCTTTTATTTGTAAAGTTAAATTTTAGTCACTGTCATATCTTAAGTTCGCAGCCACTATAAACATCACTCAATCATCGATTCACTCATTCACACAACTCAATCACTCACCCACACTTCAGTCATCGAACTAAACTTAGTTACTCACTCACTCACTCACTCACTCACTCACTCACTCACATACACTCACTCACTCACTCACTTATTCATTCAGACAGTCAGTCAGTCACTCACTCACTCACTCACTCACTTATTCATTCAGTCACTCACTCACTCACTTATTCATTCATTCACTCACTCACTCACCCATTCAATATTAGTCATTCTCTTTCTCTTTCTGTGGTTGCCTTCCTTGCCCAAATCTTCGCTTCATCATCCAATCAAAACTGTTTGGCCTTATGAGATGATTTAATCTCCCCCCCCCGCCAACCTTTCCACTCTATGATGCAAGAACACTCTACGTCATGTTTTCATTAAAAAACTTTTTTTTCCCAAACATCATCAAAACGTGATTGAAGAAATCTTCTTGTCAACTCAATCCTGGTTACACTTGTTCATTTTAATTGTTCACTTGTTTGTTCATGATACTCTTCTGCTTCATTTTCTTTTCAGTTAGATCTAAGTGGTTAGAAAACAAACTTTTAGATAGTGACAAAATAGTTTGGGGAAACTAATACCCTCAAACATGTTTCTTTAATACCTACAGTAATTTTTACATTTAACAACTCATTCTATCTGTCTGTCTTTTTGTCTGTCTGGTAAAATTGTTTTACACGTTATTTCTCCCACACCCAATCTTGGATTAAATTTTAAAAATGTGCACAATTATTTATTGTACTTGACAAAACAAGAATCATTGAAAATAATTAATTAATTACTTAATTAACTTTTTGTAATAATTTTTGTCTGGTATCGAACAAGGGAAAGAATTTGTAATTGATAGATATGTTGGCATAATTTAAATTAGTCCCATTGATAGGAAGTCGCCTAAAATTTTGAAACCAACAATAGATAACTTTAAAACCTTCTTTTTTCATAAGCACTTCGCTGTAATTGTAGTTAGTATAATGAACTGACGAAGCTAGAGTCCTCGAGTTCAGATTAAACCGTGCAATTTTTAAAAATAAAATACATTTAAAAAGCGCTCACTGTAAGGTTTACTCAGATACCCCTTTCCTTCTCCACCCCCTCATTTCCCAACTGCTCCAGACACGTGATAGGATCATAGCGCATTGACAACGCTAAAAGCATGAAAATGTTCTAAACTTTAAACAAAAACCATTGCTAAAAATATTTATAATCGCAGAGATTTATTATTGTTAGTCTTGGTCAATTGCAAATTCAATTAGATGTCTGATCCAAACTAATTAATATATCTACGCTTCATATAAGCTGCCTTGTTTGTTTTAATCAGAGTGTATTTTTTAATACCTCTATTCAAGTCACTCCTTTATGGAACCAGGGTTGACGCGATGCTCCTTGGCCACATGGGG